>NC_056738.1:218165832-218368332 GCF_019279795.1 Protopterus annectens
CCAGTGTTGAGGATTGAGGGTCCTTGATTACTGGTTCAGTGGTAGGGCATCACATTTTGGTGAGCAGTGGTGGGATAGCCACATCACACACCTTACATATCCACAGCCTTATATGAAGGTAAATCATTAAAATGCTAAAGATAGAACCAAATAAACATGAGAGGCTAGGAATCCATGAATATTTAGGTATTTGTGAATGACTGGTTACTACAGAATAAAGTTTGATTTGTGAAGATAAAGTTTAAAATAACATATTAGGGTACCTCAAAAATGAAAAGTCATATTTGAATATCAAATTGCAATTACTACTGGTATTGTATTTCTTTATAATCAAGCCAAAATCTAAAATTTTCAAAAAGAAGTAAGTTAATTATGATGAAAAGTACTGAAAAAGTTATTTATGTAGGGAAATCGTCAGTGTACTGATTGTACTCACATACCACTAACAAAGTAAACTAGCTCCAAGGACATACAACCTCAGAGATACAGGGATGCACTACTAAAGTTATGCAGGGAATAGTAAAGTTAAAGTAAAAATCGATTATTCCCTTTTCTCAGATGTAGTGAGAAACTGAAACCAATGCAATAAGTAAAGATGAGGGCCCTGATTCAAAAAGACTTGCTCTTGGTGTAAATGACCACTTATACTGAGAGCAGGCCAAGGGCAAGTGTTTTGGAATCTAGTCCCTGTAATAAGCCTATTTATAGATAGACCTTACGCTGAAGTTAATTACTTACACAGGGAGCAGGTCTTTCCGAATCATGGCAGATTTACACTGAGAGCAACTCTTTTGGAATCTGGCCCAACTTCATGCAGAAACATAACCCATGACCAAAATAAATGTACTTTTGCATTCCATGGTCTAAGTGTTTATTTACTTATTGTTTAAACAAGTCTGTTATTTGCTCTTATATATATTTATATTTATTTTATATTTTATTTTACCTCTTTATATTTTATTTTATTTTCCAAATATAAAACTTAAAGAAATCCTTACTGAAGTAAAAGTTAAGAAATCATGTTCATTTAGTGTTACTGACCTGCATATAAACTGCATTAAGATAGTACCAATTGACTTTCAGTGGTTATAAATGATTTAGATCCTTTTCTTCACATATTTTGTAAATTGCAGGGCTCATAGGTTCATAGGTTCATACTAGGCTATCTGCCCTGGGGCAATTATAAGCCTTGCTCGATTCAGTATGGCTTACGCCACCCCTTGATTTGAGTATACTGTGCCCTTTTTAAGGTTTAGTTTACTGTGCCTCTGTCTAATAGTGACACGGGAGTAATCCCTGGGACAAACCTACGATCCCCCATCCACCTATCGAGACTCTTCTTGAAGAGATTCAGTGAGGTGCTCTGCCTCACATGAACTGGAATTCTATTCTTTTTTGACTAGATTTTGCAAAATACTTCATTATACATTGGTCATATCTCAGCTGAAGGCAAGAATGATAGAATTATTTAACATTTGTTTCTGAATCTTAAGATTAAAGCTACATATCATAACTATATAACGGATGCATTGTCATTTTTGATAAGTGCAGCATCATTGTGACATGAAAGGGAAGACAATTAAGTCATAGGAAATGACAGCAATAACATCAGAGAACAAAAGGAAGATACAAAAAGTATTATCTGCAAAAGATAAAACTCAATATAGTTTTACTTGTCCAAGTAAGTTAGGAAATGTGATTCCTAAACAACTTTAATATCAACTTGTGACACTGAGAGAGCCTTTAACCGTTTATTAATATTACATTTTTTGTAAATGGTAATATGTGGATCTATAACAAGAAATGTGTTTTCTTTCAACAATTTGCATTATAAATTGTGGTAATAAATAAATGGTTTACAGTCCACTGCAGTCAGTATTTGTCTAATTGAAATATCAGGTCTGCGCTGCGGTAGCGTTGTCGCCTCACAGTAAGACGTTGTCCTGTTCGATTCTCAGCTAGAGCGTCTTCTGTGCGGAGACATGCGTGAATGGGTGTACCTTCATTGAAGATTGTGCGTCAGAGCTAGAAACTCAGCACGTAAAAATCTACTGCCAATCATTAGCGGACCAGAGTTCTGCTGTGGCAACCCCTAACCGGGAAAAGCCAAAAGACACAATATATATATATATATATATATATATATATATATATATATATATATATGTATACACACACACACACACACACACACATATATACACATATATATATATATATATATATATATATATATACAGATATACTATGGCACTTGCTATGCATGCATAATACTTTTCCAGTACCGAAGCTAGCCCCTAGCATTATGGCATGACTTCCAGAGTGACAATATTGCATTTCAGCAAATAAGAACATAAATAAGAATGTATTGCTGATAGTTACTATTAAAATAACCTTCCCATGTATGCAGTGGTTAATAAAGAATCTATATCTCTGTCTATCTATTTAGCACTCTATCTGCTGTCTGCAAAGCATGTTTTTGTTTTTACATAGGGAAGACTTGGAGAAAATGTTCTGATCGCGTAAAAGAGCACTTAGCAGCAGTGCAGTCTCATAACTATAATAATGCTTTAAGCAAGCAGACTGTGCAATGTTCAGCTTTCACCAAATTCATTTTTTTTTGTTTTAGAAAGGGTTAATGTGTTCTTTAGAGACACTGATTCGTATCTGAAAATTAAAGAATTGAAATGGCAGCTCTTGCTAAATGCAGAAGCAGCCCCAGGGCTAAATGAAAATGTTAAAATTTCCTGTGCACTGTGATGGTACTCAATCTCCATCTTTTAGTTTCTATTCACTCCTTATAATCTTGAAAAAATGTGTCATTTAACTGTTTTACCTTATTTACATTTTTAACTTTACGGCCAGGCTAAAGTATATTTAAACCTTAGATTTACCACATCTCTTAGTTCTGATGAGGTCCTGTGTATGAATAAAGAACAAAAGTACTCGACACAAGCTCTGCCTGGGTGTTTTTTTGTTTTCTTTATATTTAGCTGAAAAAGTGCTAACTGTTTTTTTGTTATTTAGCTATCTATATATGTTTGCTTTGCTAATCTTATATACAAAGCATAACACAGCAGTACATCTGGGTGAGTTATTTCAAGCAGCAGTTATGTTTTGCATAAAACTGGCATAGCTGTTATTTAAAATGGTTCTCTTCCAAAATGACTAATATCAATAGAATTCTAAATAAATTATGGATAACTCACCTCAAATGGAAATCTGTCTGTAAGTACTTATAATTGCTTTTAATTATTTGATGAATTGCTCAAGTTGTAACACTGTACTCAAGTTATGTAGATTGGGGCTTTTCAGCTTGGGGTTTTCTAAAAAACAGGCTTGATCTCAGCAGGACTAACAGAGTTTGGAAACATAAACAAATAGAAATGTATAAATCTGAAGCAGTCTAACACAGAATCCACCCATTTATTATACAGGGTCTGTTCAAATAGAGCATGAGCTTTTAACAGGATCTCTCTGCTGCAAGTGTCAGACAGTAAGTGCTAACACATGTCCGTTCCAACTGCTTGTTTTACTTTCTTTTCCACACGCTTCTTCCCCACTCTACCAGCCTATGATAAAATCTCTTCCTATTTTATATGATGCAATGATGTTTGCGAATGTGAGAAACTCCCAGAGCAGCAGTTATTCAGGCAGACACAGGGAGACTGGGCTTTCATCAGCATCCTGGCAATAAGATGATTTTCTCTAGGTAGGGACTGGGTGGGGGCAGGCTACCTGCATCTGAGAATTTCAGTGCTTTCCTTCTGCAAGTGCACACTTCTGTGTACTCAGTATGCAATGCTACTGCTAACCAATGATTAGGTGAGCAACAAGTCCATCCTGTGGATGCTCACTGCAATACTGTCTCATACATGAGTGATAGTGGCTATAAGTGTGTGTCCTGCTCTACCATGCTGTTGCTTAGGATGGGCATGCCCATCGTTTCTTGCCTCGGCCATCAAACCTTGAAACTTTAATTCAAACTTAGGTTTACTGGGCCATAGTCAAGACTTTATTCCTCTACACCACTGGTTCTAGCTATATTCCCTCTGAATGTATGGTAGGCTGATAAAACAGGACATGTCATTCTAAGGGGATCCGATATTTGTCAGCTTGGGAGACCATGGTTACCAGACTATGCTGCTTTGCCAAGGATGGTCTACACCTGTCTTCTCTAGGCTTTCAAATACTGGCAAAAGTTTTATCCACCCCCTATAGTGCCTTTTTAAGCAGTGCCAAATTGACAAATCTACTGGCATAGCTAAATCAACTCAAGTGAACCTTAAGGTGCTGCTGCTGAATGCTATTAGCCTAAAAAAAAAAAAGAAAAAGCCTACACTTCCCCCAAGCCCTCCACACATTTGAAAATATAGACATCTGTGCAGTTACTGATACAAGGTTTAAAGACACACAACGTACCCCAGCAGTGCAAGGTTTCAGAGCCTTCCTCAGTTTTAGACCAGTAGCTGCACAGACCAAGGCTAAAGTTGGAGGTGTCTCAATGTATGTCAGTAACAAACATACCTCTAGGTTGGTCAAATGGGATGACATTCTGGAGTTCATGAGCAGATCACCATAGATAAAATCCTATACCTTATCCTAGCCAGCCATAGGTCACCCTCCATGCCCTAAGAAGTCATCAGGTATTAACTTGAAAACTTTTTTGATAAAAGGCATGTGTTGAAAAAAAAAACTTGGATTTGGTACCTCAGTGTATATTTTTACGTAAATCAGGTACCTGCTTGAAAAGCTTCCTGATATTACACTTGCTTTGGTTTATTCAATGCATATTTACATTGAAGTCAGGTACTTCCTTAAAAGAAACTCATTTTGATAAAAAAAAAAAATGGGGTGGTAACTTACTGTCATTACACTGAAGTAAAGTACATGCTCACAGTCCACCCTGATAAATGTCATGCGTTGATCAACTCAGGGTATCATAAAACTGAAGCTAAACTCTCAATTACACTCCTTCCTGATGAAAGGCATGGTCTGAGTTACTGAAATACTTTAATTTCAGGAATGTGCTTGATATTCCTCCTGACAATAAGGCATGAATTTAGTTACCTCAATGTATTTTCACACTGACGTCTTCACCTGCTTAAAATCCCACCTGGTAAAGACATACGTTCACTATCTCAACAGTTACCAGCTTGATATACATTTTGATAAACAACATGGGCTATGTAACTCAATATATCTTTTTAAATGCTAATTCTGCACACACACACACACACACACACACACACACACACACACACACACACACACACACACACACACACACACACACACACACACACACACACACACCAGCACTGGTTGTGAGCTTGCTTTACCATGTTATCAAAAGCCTCTTACATGGGCATCTGCTGTGAGACTGATGATCATTTCATTAAAAGCCAGTTTCTCTGGATTGATCTACCCTTACCTGATGTCAGCTCATATGTGATTGTAATGATTAAGAATTTAAATGGTGCTCTAAAATTGGAGGTGGGGACTTGTCCATACATAACACATTGCTCTGTCTTTTTTTTCTTTTCCAGATTTGGAGAAATGTTTAATGAATGAAACAGTCAAATTGGTCTGTCAGTGAAATAGATATCAGTTTCACAAGACATATCCTATGTAAATAGTCCCTCGCTGTCATCTGGCTCTGTTCCTTGCCATGGAAACACTTGTCTATTTTTCGTTCTAAAATCAGGAATACTAATGATCTAACAAATTTTAGACCCAGATTTAATTTTCTTGTAAATTTTACAGAAACTTGTTTGCAAACCAGTCTTGGATTTTACCAATAGGTGTGCTACAATTTCTACTAACCAGCACAGGTATAGGAAGAGGGCAGTATTCCTACTTCCTTACTGCCAGCTGTATATCAACATTCATGCTTTTTTTGACTAACACTATGATCTACTGCATATACAAAAATGGAGTTGCGCCTGCAAAGTTTTAGGGTTCATCTGGTACTGAATATGCATGGAAACATGGAAACGACACTATTCAAAAGCTTCAATAACATTTAAAAATAATCTCCTAGGTTCCTCTTTGTGAGGTACTTTTGTGGCCTCTCCAGTTGTTGCAGGAGTATAGTGAGGTACATGTCAAATGAGGCATTGTGCTCGATGATTGGCCTAATGAGGGAAGAATAGAGGAAGACAATGACCTCTTTCTTCCTGAATGCAAAACTCTTAGTAATGAGATGTGCCACATAGAAGGACTTTCAGACCACTGACGCAATGTGGTGGTCAAAAGAGAGGTCAAGTAAAATAAGTAGTTATAGGCATATTTTCCTAATCCCTATTTACCAGTATCTGAACTGGCTTAGTTTATAAACTACAGTTCCTTGTATAAGGACAGCAAAGTGTACTTGTGTATTGCAGTCTTTTTCTAACTAGACTATTAAAGGGACAATTATCCTGGGCCATATGTGTCAAGCACTCACAGTGTATGATTAAATATTTTTCAGTTTTTGCAAAATTTTTCCATAAATAAGTTCAAAGAAATATTGTAATTTATTATAATGCCTGCATCCTTAAAGTCATTGACACTTTTAATAATGTTGTTGATGATTGTCTTGTAACTAGCTTTTCAAAAAAACTAAATAAATAAAATAAAATAAAAGGAAACACTACATGATAAAACAAAAAAAATGGAAGAAATAGATCATCAAGTGTCTCAAACAATTTAATGCTGACAAAGCTTAAGTGCTTTCAACCATTTCACACTGGCCTTCTTCAAAACAAAGAAAAATTATTTCTACACATTTTAATACTGTCATATGTTAAAACAACCAATCACCCATCTTCAATTATCTTAACAATCAGTACAAACAATTGTTTAATTAAAAACACAGAAGAATGACTTTGCACCTAAGCATATCAAATAGAAAAAAATAACAATTTATTTTTTACATTTATAATAGTAACTTTCCTGTGTAAAACTGCATTATAGTTTACCTCACCATTTAACCCAGGTGCATTGTATGCATTGAAAAAAAAATGCCATTTTAATTCTTTGTACTCTAATTCTCCCTCCTTATCTCCATTAAAATCACTGGGCGCACTATATATTACACAAAAATGAAATTTCTTAAAATGCAAGCATGTTAAAGTATACTTAAGAAGTGCATTGTCCATATTTTTATTTTTGATGACATATACGTGCTTGTACATCCTTCTTTTTAACTGCCTGTTAGTTTTGCCAATGTAAAATGATGTACATGTAGAGCACTTAGCCAAATAAATCACAAATGTGGACCCACAATGAAACTTCCTGGAACCTGCCATATTCTATTACTATTGAGTACCTCAAAATTTGGACACTCTGCTATAAACCTGCAAAAGTTACAGTTATTACATTAAAAAGTGCCCTTATTCTTCACTTCCTTAGAATGACATCTAAATTCTAACAACTCCTTAAAGTTCTTAGGCCTTTTGTTAATGAAAAAAGGGGAAGAACCTAATACTGCACTTACTCTATTGTGTGCTTGCATGTAAGGGCCCAAGGGCCATTAGCCTAGTAATCTCCTATGATCCTACGAAAAGAAAATGGAGAAAATTAAATTATTTTAATTATTTCATTTCTGCTTAAATATTTGAGTTGCACTTAGTGACCTGTGTGCTAATAATACTTTGTAGTTTTCTGCTCTGTTCCATTTCTTTAAAATTTTAGTTTGTTTTGGGATCTTAGTCTTATTTATTAATAGGTTCATAGGTTCACAGGTGTGTACTAGGCTAATGGCCCTAGAGCCTTTACAAGCCTAGCCCATAGGATTACCTTGGCATCATGCCACCCGACCTTAGTTCCCAGTGCCTCTGTTGAGTAGAGCCACTGGAGTGATCCCCAGGGTGAACTTTCTATTTCCCATCCACTCCTCAAGATTTCTCTTGAAGAGGGCCAGTGAGGTGCTCTGTTTGACATGTATGGGAAGTCTAATCCATAGCATGGGCAGTCTCTGGGTTATGAACCTGTCCCTCCAGCACATTTTGTTGATTGTGGTAATGAGGTTGAGGTCTCTGGAGTGTGTTTTGCTGAGGGAATTGGGATTTCTTTAGATGTAGCATTTCTAACAGAGCTGGGTCAGACATGGCTTTGTAAGTCAAGGAAAGATCGCTTCTAAGTAGGCGATATGAGACAGAGAATAGTTGGAGTTTTTGAGTCTGTCCATATAGGGCAAGTGTTTAAGTCCTAGGTTCCTCTTTGTGAGGTACTTTTGTGGCCTCTCCAGTTGTTGCAGGTGTCTAGTGAGGTGCATGCCAAATGAGGCATTGTACCTGATGATTGGCCTAATGAGGGAAGAATAGAGGGAGACAATGACCTCCTTCTTCCTGGATGCAAAACCCTTAATAATGAGATGTGCCACATAGAAGGACTTTCTGACCACAGTGGCAATGTGGTGGTCAAACAAGAGGTTGCTGTCAAACTGTGTTCCCAGGTTTCTTATAATGTCTTCTGTGTTCAGTGGACTACCATCAATGTGGTAATTCATAGGAACCAGTCTTTTCCCAAAGGGGATGATGACACATTTTTGGCATTGAGCTTAAGGACACCAGTTGTTGGTCTCAGTGAGGCTTTTCTGTAGGATGTCAGCGTCACTTGGGGAGTTAATAATAGCTCCCAACATGCAATTGTCTGCGAACTTTGTCAGTGAGAGTCCCCTTGTATTGGCATGGACTTCAGAGAAGTAGATACCAAAGAGGAGAGGACTCAGGACCGAACCTTGTGGGACTCCACTCATGACTGTTTGGCAGTCTGACTTGCAGTCAGCTACTTTCACACTGTGGTTTCTATCTTTGAGCCAGTTTGCAACCCACCTAGTGATATAGGGGTTGATGCCTAGCTTAGTGAGTTTTTTCTATTATTCCTGAGTGAGGAATGGTATCAAAGGCCTTGGCTAGATCAAGGAAAGCTGTATGAATCACCTTGCCTTCATCCACAGTTCTGGTGACAGAATCAAAGAAGTTGACCAAGTTGAGCAAGCATGATCTACCCATCACAAAACCAAACTGTGTGGGATCCAGAATTTGGAGAGTTTGGAGATTCACTATATCCTTGTTTATTAGGTCCATGATGATGTGTTTCATAGCTTTGCATATCAGACTCGTCAGGCTAATGGGGCAATAGTTCCCACCGTCTGTAGACACTCCTCCTTTATGGAGAGGGATGACTGTAGCAGTGCTCCATTTGGTAGGGACAAAGCCTAAGGTGAGGCTGTGACTGATAAGGGCACACAGGTGAGGTGCCAGTTCAATCTGTAGTTCATGTAGAACACAGTCAGGGATATTGTCAGATCAGATATAAGCTGTATTCTTGGCTTTGGACAGTGCTGTTTTAACCTGTGCAGCAGTAATACTGGGTGCCTGTCAGTCTACTGGTATTATGAGTGGTCCTTTGGGGATGTAGAGAGCATTAATGTTGGCACCGAATCTGTCGGCCAGTATATTGCCAATATCTGTTGGCTCGGTATGGGAGATATCATTGTGCAGTAGCTCAGAGCAAATCTGGGTATTGCTGTGGAGATTCTTTACATAACTATAGAAGACCTTGTGGTTGTCTTTACTATCTGCTGCAATTCTGTTTTCATAGCTAACTTTAGAGGATTTGACGCGGGATCTCAACTTTTTGTTGTGGGAAGATAGTTTTTCTGCACTTCTATTTCCATAGGTATATTTACTTGTAAATTCCACCCATTTACATGTTAAACTTTGCTGGCACATGGTCTTGTAGTTTAATTCACAGTGGTACTGAGCTTTGTAATCCCACGAGATTTTTAGCCTTAGTCATTTATTATTGCATGTTTCCCGTAAATACTGTTACTGATAAATTTCTGCATAGTGCCTTAAACTGTAGTAGAGGGTCAATAGTGATAGAATTGTCTCTGCTCCAGTTTATGTGACCCTGCATTTATACTCTGCTTATCTTTTACCTGTTTAAATTTTCATTCTGTTTCTGTTCCATCCCCAAATAACACATTAATCTAAAGTTCTTGAAAGAATGCCAATATTGCCTTTATATGATTGGACAGATCTATAGCTAGCTCCTATTTACAGCACAGAGCTATCTCCACCCTATGCCTTTCATCCAAGACTTGGAGAGGTCTGGAACTATTAGTAATTAGTGTTTCAAAAAAGAGAAAGCAAATTAAATTATTTTAATTCTTTCAAATCTTCTTAAATATTTGAGTTGCACTTAGCAGACTCAGTTGTAAAAATAATTTGTAGTTTCCTGCTGTATTTCATCTGTTTGCATTTTTAAGTTTGTTCTGGGACCTCACTATTTTTTAATAACAGTTGAGGGAAAATTGGTTTTCTGTGTTATTCTGAACGTCTATTTCCACAAGTAAAATTATGCTGAAAAATCTATCTATTTGTATTTTAAACTCTGCTGGCACTTAGTCCCGTAGTTTTATTCACAGGTGTTGCTGACCTGGGTAATCCTGCATGATTTTGAATCTTAGTAATTTATTTCAAAAATACTGTTATTGGTAAATTTCAACATAGTCTGGAACTTTAAACTGTAATAGAAGGGTAATAGTGAGAGAACTGTCTCTGCTCCAGTTTGTGCTTTAGTGTTTTTATATTTTATTTATATTTTATCAGCTTAAAGTTGCATTCTATGCCATCCCCATCTCCAACTTACACATTAAACTAAATTTTCTGAAACAGCGGCTCCAATATTACCTTTATTTGACTGGATAGCTCTCTAGCTAGCTTCAGTTTCCAACACAGCTATACCTACACCCAGTGTCTTTTATCTAAGACTTGGAGAGATGTGGAACTGTGAGAAACTAGATTTAAAATAAATAAATAAAAATAAAAAAAGGAAAGAAAGAGAGAATTCAATTATTTAAATTATTTCAATTGTGCTTAAATATTTTCAGTTGCATATTGTGACCTGTGTGGCAATAATACTTTGCACTTTTTTTACTCTGTTCTATCTGTTTGCATATTTGAATTTGCTCTGGGACCTTAGTCTTGTCTATTAACAGTCGTGGGAAGATTTTTTTGTGTTATTCTGTACTTCTATTTCCACAAGTAGAATTACTTGCAAAAACTGTTTGTATTCTAAAACCTGCTGGCCCATATTGTTGTAGTTTAATTCACAGGAGTGGCAGAGCTGTGTAATCCTGTGAGATTGTGAACATTAGTAATTTATTTTTACATTTTTTACATAATCAGTGTTACTAGTAAAATGTTGTATAGTATGGTCCCTTATACTGTAGTAGAAGGTCAATAATGAGAGAATTGTCTCTGGTCCAGTTTGAGCTTCATAGTTTTTATACTCTGCTTTTATTTTACCTGTTTAAAGTTACATTCTATTTCAGCTCCATCCCCCACTAACATATCATGCTAAAGTTTCTGAAAAAACTCCAAAATTGTCTTTATTTGATTGTGTATCTCACTAGCCAGCCTGGTTGGCGTTCCCCAACTCTCCCACCCTTTCTTGCTGGTGTTGTTTTATAATATGGCTGTGTCACTGGCTTCTATCCTTATGATAATCTGATTTCCAGAGTCCCCCCTTCCCCTCTTTAATTGCTGTAAATTGTTACATAAGCTATTTATGTGGTCTTCTTACCCATTGTTTGCACAGATCAAGGATACTGAGTGCCTGCCCACCAAACCAGCATTGCTAATGAGTTAACCTTCTTTACTACATACTGCCCCCTGCTCAGTTCCCAGGAGCTCAGCGAAATATCCATGCCTTTCAGGCAAGTTAAGTTCCTCTTATTGCTAAGGTTCACCTAAGTTGTTTTGAATGATCATTTCTGCTTCCTGCTTTTATGTCTGTATTCCACTGATCTTTTTTTGCGAAAAAATTGCTCTTCCTTACATTATTGCTGCTGTAAGACTGTCAAGGGATTTCCAGCTAGTTGTTTAAGTGGTTTATGGTAGCACTGCAATTGTGGTTCTCTTCTACTGTGTTTTTTTTGTACATTACAAGTTCTGGATTTATTCATCTGATGGCAGGAGATGTTTATCTGGTCTATCTGAGGTGGAAAATGCACAAAAGTGTTGTCATAGTGTGGACATTTTATTGGCCAATGGGCTGTTTAGATAGTTTTCAGTGTTTTCTGTGCTTCTAGAAAGTTTCCCTGTTTGCATGGGTTATCAGTGCCCTGTACAGTAGCAAACACTAGAAACAATGGTACATAAAACCGAACCCTGTAAAGTAGCAATATAGATCAAATTCTTGGTGTGCCAACAAATTTAGAGCAGCTAGTTGGGAGACAAGTGTCAATAACTACAGATTTTGTTGAATTCCTTATTATGTAAACATTAAAGTTAGTACAAATTTGTACTGTTTAGTATAATCTGTTCTGATAAAGCACCCTTACTAGCCTTCTAATCACAATACAACATCTGCTTGCAGCTCACAAATCAAAGGACTGCGCAGTATGGTTATGCAATTTCCTAACTTCTCCATAGCCAGCTTGGTGGATATGGCATCTTAAGACAATGTAGCTTACTGAGAACCACTTAATCCTTAAAGAAGCAGATAGAGTATTAGAGAGATGTACTTACACAATGACACTGGAAGCTAAACTCTTGCATATGAGTGTACATCAGGTTGTCTAAGCTATGGACACACCACCAACCTCACATAGCACACAACACACAAATAGACTAATTTATGCTGAGGCACTTAAAAGCAATCTTCCTAAACAAGAAAGATTGACTAGATCACCCATGGTCAAGGTTATGCCTCAGCTGGACTGCAGATGAACTTGCACAATTTGGAAAAATATAGATTTTTTTAGGAGAATAAATATATGCTCCCAGAAAAAGACAACCAATCGGGATAGGGGAGGATGCAGGAACTATAGGAGAAGCTGATGCTGGCTAGAAGGATTCACAGCTAGAAAAGCAAACATTATCTTTGCCTGAACTACAAGTTTAAAAAAAAAAGATTAATTTCTATTCAAACCTGCTGGGGTGATTCAATAGGTACTTTACCTAATCTAAAATTGTACAGTACAAAAAAGTTCCAAGGTATAGAAACACTTAACACACTGCACAATCCTGTTCTCAGCAGGGTTACACACTGTGTTAAGTTTGGGCAATTTTGAGACCA
This sequence comes from Protopterus annectens, assembly GCF_019279795.1. Classification (NCBI taxonomy): domain Eukaryota; kingdom Metazoa; phylum Chordata; order Ceratodontiformes; family Protopteridae; genus Protopterus; species Protopterus annectens. The sequence goes on from NC_056738.1 coordinate 218,178,910, forward strand.
CTGTACTACACCAACCAGTAGTAAAGAAAGTAGTCTTGGTTGCCAATCCACATGAAAATGTAGTAGTCAGTGGCCACAGCTAATGCTAATTAGCTATGGGCTCTCCTCTGGAAAGATCACTTGCATATTAGTACAGGTCAATAGAACAGGTCAGTTAAGGTTAATCGTCTGTGAACTGAGAGGATGGAGCTGGGAACTAAACCTTCTATTTAAGGGGTAAAATAAAACATTTCAGAGCTTTACTAGAAAGGCTCACCCAGACTCTGCTACACTCTACTGTAAGGGAAAGGTTAGTTTGCTTTTTATTTGTTGTATTACTTTATTGTCTTTTTCTATTTTGAATACTGTGATTTATTTACCTTGTGTTTTACTTGTATTCTGCTTTAACTGCATATTAAAACTTGAAAAGAGACCACACCTCTGTCTATTGTGAGTCAAGCAACAATTCTTTTCTCCACCCTTCCAACCGGTTACTGTAGTGTTCTTAAACACCACTGTCTTTCTAGTTGCTTTCCCCTTATGTTAATTTGACTATATATCTCTTTTCCTCTCTGTTTTTACTGGCTTGCAGGGGGCGGCTCGTCCTATCGGACTTCCAGACTGCAGCCCTCCCACCTAGAAAAACAGAAAAAAAATCTGCAAAACAAAAAATTAATTTGAACTCAGACTGCCTTTATCGGCAGTCCGGATATGGATTAAGAGGTACCCAGCAATCATTGCTGTGAGATACCAGAAATCTGTGCAGTGACAACTGCACAGAATAGAGGAGCTCTGGACTGCTTCAGCCGCATTCAAAGCCAATGAGGGGGACTGAGCTGCTCTCGCGGGACTGTCAGTGTGCGACTGTGCGGGCTTCAGGACAAAGGTGGCAGGTACGTGTTTGGATTGTGGGCTTGCTTGATATGTGTTCATTCGGTCGCTGGAGTTTGTGGGCTTGCTGGATTACCAGGTAGGTGTTTGGTCGACTGCATGGGCTTTGGGACAAAGGCAGCAGGTAGGTGTTTGGATTGTGGGCTTGCTCGATAGGTGTTTGTTCGGTCGCTGGAGTACCGGGTAGGGTGTTTTGGGCCGGTGTGTGTGTGTGTGTGTGTGTGTGTGTGTGTGTGTGTGTGTGTGTGTGTGTGTGTGTGTGTGTGTGTATGCATTTTATGTTAGACTGGCATCCTATCCAGGATTCATTTCCTGCTTTGCACCTACTGAGTACCAGAATAACCTCCAGCTCCCAAATGATTATGAACTGGAGAATGTTTGTTTGTTATGGATAACATAATTAATGACTGCAAGTAGTAAAGCAAATATAATACAAGAATGGAGTGAAATTCCTTTATCTGTGTATGCTTTACTATCCCATTTTTAGTTGTTTTCTAGATATGTATATTTCAGGATCTAGATTTAGTAAGTTTACTATTTTGTTAGCTACTACAGGCTGGTCAGCTCAGCGGAGCTGTAATAATGTGATATGTTGTTTTTAGAATAAGAAACCTTTACTTTGATTCATGTCTGCAGTTTCTCTGATTTGAGGAGATAGTGGAAAATAATAATAAGCAGAATCTTGTCCCTGGAATGTGTTTTTTTGTTTTGCATCAGAGAACATACACAGAGTACAGAACAGGGCCATTTATTTCAAATTTAATGTACTTGAGATTGTAAAAAACTAACATAAAAATAGGTAATATAATGACCTCTACAGAAAAGACAGAATACTTTTGGATAACCAAGCTTAAGCCTGATTTGAATGGTATCTGTAATTTAAAACCAGTAAAAAATTTTGAAGAACGTTCTAATGTGCCATAGGTTATTTTATTAAGCTTTTAATATTGTTAGTTCGTGATTGGTTAGATGATATCATGTGATGTAAATTCCTCACATAAGCCTGACTGTTCTATTCATTTAAGAAAATTTATCTAATACATGTTCTGTTATCTAATTTAACCTGATGACAATTATTTTAGTTTAAGAAACTAGTCACTTGACTTTGCATCAGAAAAGATTATTGCCATAGCAGCAGTTCTGAATGGGCTAGAGGGTCACTGACTGGATTCATCTGCTAGATAGCATTTATTTTATAATGTGCTTGAAGAGAATGACAATTGACAGGAACCTAAACAACAGTGCCATAAATAGTTACAGAATAAAGCACACTTCTTGATTAAACAGGCTTTTACAGAATATCCAGATTTCTGCCTCATATTTTGTGGTCAGTAGTTGATAAAATTAGATGTTTTCCAAAAATTGTTGAGGATTGAAGTCACTAAATTATGGCAAACATTTCAGTTTCAGACTTTATATTTTTCAGAAAATGCATGTTAATGTCGAACTTTTCAAGTCTATAATTGCAATATTTAACTCTGTCCCTTGCTTTGGTCTATGGCCCCCATTATTTTTGGCTTTGTCCAAAATTCTTGTGCTAAGAGGTTGAGAGGTATGGAATAAAGTTTCAAGAAAACAACCTAAAATTAATATGACATGTGTATCCTGAATCAATAATGCAATTAACCTTTTAGTCCATCTGGCCTCTCAAAATAGTAAATTTAGATCTTGAATTTTGGAATTATCTAAACAGAATATTTATTTATCCTGTGTTTATTAGGTTAGTTCTATAGGCAATTTATTCCTCAGGGGCATCAAACACTTTATTTTTCGATGAAACCATGAAATATAAAGGTTTTTGCTAGCAGCAACATCTTCATTAGTTACAGATTTATTTAATGTGGAATTATTTAGATGACTTTTTTACTTCTTCAGAGATTGTGCATATTTACTGATAATGGTGGACTGTAGAATTGTGCATATTTACTGATAATGGTTGACTGTAGAAGTTTGAGTAGACTTTTATGATGGAAATGTTCTGAATTGGGCAGTTTTGTCATTATTGGTGCATGCATTTTGTTTCATTGTTTACTGGAAAAATATTCAAAACAATAGGAAGGTGTATCAAAGAGCACATGTATGTTTCATATGCAAGGGGCCTATGATTTGAAAACAGCCCAGAATTAATCTTTATCTGCCACTGGTAAAATGTATTTTCTTTGAATGTGGGTTTCAATGCTGTTTCAATGAATGTGAGTTTCAAGGGCAGAGAAGTTTTAATGCTAAGTTTGTTTAGCAGATGTCTTAGTGTTTGTGCTGTAAAATGCAAAATAAAACTTTCAAATGAAGTACAAATCATCATAGAAGTAAATCAGTATGCACATTAGTGTTTATGGTAAATGGAGTGAAATAGCCAAGTAATGGATCATTGGAATGGTTGCAGGAGGAGGCTCCATTCGACCATGATTTTGTGAGGGGGAAGGGCGGTAAACTTAGACAGCCCCAGCTGAACTATACCTCCCAACTGTCCAGATTTTCAAAGAATGAATAGATTTTTGCTTCTTATTTTTGGTTTCTTCCTCATGAAATTTGTGGTTTTCTGGCAAATCATTTAGGAATTAAGTCACTAAATAATGACACACTGAGTTTCAGACTTCATAACCAATGCATGCTAAAGTAAGACTTGTTGTTCTATCAACTGTCTCAGTTTATACAAGAGCAATTTTTAGTACTGTTTATATGTTCCCCCAATATATTTGGCCTTGTCCAGATTTATTGCATTAACAGGTTGAGAGGTACATGCAAATAAATTGCTTTATAGAATTAGGCATAGCCAAACCTCTCAACTGTCCCTGATTTTGGCTCAAAATGTTGCTCTTCCCCTAATAATCCCTCCGCAAAATAGCAATTTTGGAAGAAAACATGATGGGTTTACAATTAAGAAATAACTGTAATCATAGTTATAGATTACTTTTATTTCAGAAATGCATGTAGATTCTTTTATTTTGTCAGCTGCTCAAGTTAGCAGTACTAAAGTGTCCCTTCTTTGACAGGTTCCCAGCTGTATTGTGTGGCTATTTTATATTTTTACATCACATTTTTGGTCCATTTTTCGTAAAATTGTGTTTTTTTTTTTTTTTGGCAAATTAGTGACAAATCATTAAAGACTGAAGTCAGAAAATAATGACAGACATTTGAGTTTCAGATTTCATACCATTCAGAAAATTCATACTAATGCAAGACATATTCTATTATCTTTCTAAGTTTATAAGAGCAATATTTTAAAAATTGTCCTTGTTTTTGGGCCTTTGTCCCACTTCTTTGTATGGCTTTGTCCAGATTTCTTGCTCTGAGGTTGAGAGGTATGACAAATGTGACAGGGTCATCACAGTCAGCCAGAGACATTTCAAATTGTGACATACTTGTTGCACCCCACTCCCCCATGTAGTGACTCTGGATGTGTCGAAGCAAGGCAAGGAGTAGTTATGCAGTGTAAATGTGCAGGGTATCCCCTCATCCAAGGTAGACACAAGTACTAGAGTGGCTTTTCATCTGTCCTTGATTTTTGCAGAATGGTCTGGTTTCTGTCATATTTTTTGTACTGTTGATTTATGCTTATTACTCAAAGTGCCTGTTGCTCTGTGTAGCAATACTTTAATGACCATCAAGTATGCTTGGCTGAGATTGTAAGATGCAAGTAAGCTTTAATAAGCATATTGTTAAAGAATTGCCAACATTGAAAGCCTTTCTGTTGTTGCCATGTAGAGAATACTTAACTAGATAATGTATAAGCCTTGGGTATTGAAATGCATATAACAGTATTTGTAATAAAGGACAGGATTACATTATTTTAAGAAGCTCATTACAGTTGGAGACTTCCAGTCATCTCTGCAGGCTTTACCCATAAACTAAACAGAATGCCAATCGTGTGGTCTATAAACTGTACAGTAATCCTTTTAAGCAATGTATCTTGAGCTTATTTCTTGTTTGCTTTTCATTTTTTACTTTGATCATGTTTTCCCCATGAAACAAGTAGATAGTTGTCAGGCAGCAGGTCTTTTTTTGGATAAGGAACATTTTTACAAGTGGGGGCATCAGAGATTTCTACTTTCAGCATGTTACTTGGTACTTTAATAAAGATGAATATAAATTATAATTAGAACTGCAGTGCAAGAAGTGGTTTGAGTTGAGTGCTGCTTGTTTTTCTTAGACTTGATTTTGACTGGCATTCCATTAATGTATTTAAAAAAGTAATTTATTTTTCATGCCTCACAACCTTTTTGTTTCCATCTAGATATTAAGTAAGCTGTCATGCAGCCAATGCATTGTAATATTTTTATTTTTCTGCACTTCATTTTGTCTTGATTGGACTCTCATAATGATGGTTTGGCACCCATGGCAGTGTATTTAGTTAGTTTTTGTGGTTTTGAGCATAGCTCCTCCCCTTTCTAGTTGGCTGCACCCTTCCCATTGACCCCACCCATTCAGCTGTCTCTAGCAGCCCCCCTTTGACTTGAAGTCACCAGCCACCACTGCTGGCTTGTATGAGTAAGCACAAAATTAGCATTTTGTGAAATCATTCCCCTTCAATTATTTAAATTTATTGGCCATCCTACTGTATTCTATACTACCAGAATACAAAAGTGTCTACCCCCTTTCAATCGATCTTGCTGTTTTAAAAATAGTGACTCTCCACTAAAACTTAATTTTTTAGACAGGTAAAACTTAAGTTACCTACTTTCACATCTAACTCCTCTTGTGCACACTGGAGTGTTAAGGATAAACCTTTTTTTTTCATTTTACCTTTAAGCATCCCTGTGACTAGCCTTGCTTTAAGACCTGCTGGAAAGCACTATGAAGTCTTAAACTGATACAAGCACTCAACTCTCCTTGTTAATAAGGAGAAATTAATCATAGGCAGCAAACAGCCTATAATTGCAAAGTGTATTGCTAAGGTAAGGGAGCACAGCTCTTGTACTTTACAAAAAAAAAAGCACCAAACCAAGCATGTGCAAGAGTCAGCTTCCCATGATTTCTCCTGTCCACCTGGTGAATTTGGGCATACTGGGGCAATGCAATAGGGTTACCACCTGTCCCACTTTGCGAGGGACAGTCCCTCATTGAGCAGTTGTGTCCTGCAAAAAAAAGTGAAAAAATGGCAAATGTCCTGAAATTTTAGGATAAAGTTATTTCCTATATTTTATGTAATAGTTGCATAAAACAGTTATTCTGTATCTGAAACACCTAAATGTTAAAGAAACAGAATAAGCAACTAAAATGCTACAAGAATAAGCTTTTATTTAGGCAAAAAAGTGAAGTTCTGTCCTTTGTACTGGCCATGGGTATGTTTTGCCCTGCAAAATCTGATGTTTGTACTAAAAATGTCCCACTTTGGGCATTTGAAAAGGTGGCAACCCTGCAATGCAACAATTGCCTCATGTACACAGACAACTCTCACCTCCTACCACCCAACAATACAAACTGCGAGAGATGCACTTACATAGCCAAACTGGAAGCAAAGCTCTCTCCACCCAAGATTGTATTATACACTCAAGAGGAGATAGTTAACACCCACACTACACCTCAAGCAACACATAGCCCTTCTAAACCCACACCACCAACACCCACACATAGCAACACTAAACCCACATATGTGGAGGCCCTTAACAGTAACTTTCCCAAACAACAAGGACCTCCGTAGCTGAAACGCAAACACCAATCACAACTAAAGTGTCACATAGCTCACAACACCAGTGTGCCACCTAACAACAGCCCCTAAGGCAAGACAACATACCCAACACTTTAGTCATAGGTGACTCTATAATCAGGCACACTGTTATCCCACTCACCAGGCTGAACAAGGAGAAAATTACAGTCAGCTGTCTGTTGGGTGCCAGGATCTGCCACATATTGCATGCACTCAAGTCACACCACAGCAAGTACAAATATGACTCTGTCATTGTCCATGTTGGAGTGAATGGCTTGAGATGTACTTCCCTGGACTACATGAAAAAAAACATGGAAGAGCTCTTGGATCATGTGGCCCAGGCAGGCATGACCCTAGCCCTAAGTGGCATCCTGCCTTCGCCCAGAAGAATACCACAGTATAAGAACAAAATGATTGACTTCAACAATTGGCTAAGTGAGGGGGCGTGGCCAAGATGTGCTTAGAATAGCAGCAGTTTTCTCAGCTCTATCAGTTTAAAACTTGTATGACAGGAATTTAACAGTAAATGTTATCAGAGAAAGTTATTTTCTTCAGTAATCGATTCTTCACAACTAGATCTTGATCTGCATATAAAAATTCTGAAGAAATTCTGAGATTTTCCTGTCAAGAATTCCTTGGATACTTTTATCTGTCTTCACTGGCAGCAGAATGGCTACATCTAAAACACTGCATCAAGAGTCTTCTCTAAAAAAGGACTTACATTCTTTACTCACTCATGTACAAGAACTGTCTACCAAATTGGATAAAATGAATTTAAAGATAGATAACTTTAAAACAGACTGCACTAAACAAATGGAAAAGATACATGAAGATCTGCTACTTCAAAAATCACAAATTTCAGGTATTGAAACAGCACTTAATGACATTGACGGTAGAAGATTAAAGTAATATAGACTTCTTAATGAAACAAAATACATATTTGCAATCCAAAGTAGATGATCTAGAGAACCGGTCAAGAAGGAATAACATCAGAATTTTTGACTTACCAGAAAATATAGAGGGAAACAATCTCTCAAAATTCCTAACAACATGAATACAAGAAGTACTAGATTTGCCAGAAGCTGTATCCTATGGTATTGAGAGGGCACACAGATAATCTGCTTCATCTAAAACTAATAAGAATAGCTCTACTAAGTCTAATTGTGATTTTTTTATTTTCCTATGACAAAGAACTAGTGCTAAAAACTGCTTGGGCAAAAGCTCCCATTAAGTTAAATGACAATATTGTTCGTTTTGATAATGATTATTCTCCTATAGTAATAGCAAAAAGAAAACTTTTCCTACCCTTAATTAAAGAACTAAAAAGGGCACACATAAAAACCCATCAACTGTTTCCGGCCAGGCTTAAAATCTTTTTACAAGATGGTATCAAAATATTTGAAGATCTGGATTCAACTCTTACTTTTATTAAATCCAATAACATAACTGAAAAACCTGAAGACATGGAATGGGCTAGGGCAAGTCTTAAAAGATTAGGAGAAAATGACAGCTGGAAATCAGTCGAAATGAAAAAGAAGTTTAAGAAATAAAGAGATGCACTTTCAAAATGACACTTTGAATCTAAACATATGGACTTTAAAGTAATCTTATGGTCACAACAGCATGTAAGTGTAACATATGGACTTTAAAGTAATCTTATAGTCACAATAGCATGTAAGTGTAACATCCCCCCCTTTTTTTATATAATCCAATTATCAATAATCTCTGTGTGTGTCTGCCTTATATGCTAGTGGTGTGGATATGATAACTTTGGTTATGTTTTGGTTTCTCTTCCCTTTTTTGTTTTGTTTTTCTTTGTTCTCCTCTCTCTCTCTCTCTCTCTCACTCATTTTTCTGTTTGGGTGAATGGGAAAGAGAGGGAAAGGATGGCTGGAGGATGTTTAGAGGAGTAGAGGGGCTTGAATGTAGCTTCCATGGAGATGTGTGGGTTATTGGAAATCTCTAGGCTATGGTGTATAATGAGGGCTTGGAGAAATATATACTGGTGTGGCATTGTTGGTGAACTAGCAGGGTCATTTTTTTTGGTAATATAATGCATTGGTGATTGAGTGCATAGACTGAATGGGCGCTGAAAACTGCATTTACATTGTGGCATGTTAAGTCCCAGTGTGATTCTTGCTTTTTCTAGCATAATTTTTCACTTACCGGTTTTCAAAGTCTTCTACGCGGACACACGAGGCTAGAAAACAGCAGAGACAGGCACTAAATATTCCGGCTTTCATCCTAGATTACTTTTTTCCCCTCAAACCAGTTTGAGAGGCTCTGATCAACCAGATTAAGAAACAACCTGATGACATCATCCTCGTCAGTGCGACTCCTGTTTTTGTGAAATTTGAACCTCTGGGAAAGTAAAGCAGACCCCTTAGAATGTTAGAACGCAGTTTCACTGCAAAAAGCATCTGATACACAGGTGAAATGTTTATACATATTCAAAAATGGTGCCTTGCATATAAAATACACTCATTGCATTAATGGTCATTGTTTGAAGTATTCCCTGCATACACTTGTATATATAAATATGCAATGATTTTACATAGATAATGCTCTAGATGACTGTCGCTGTTTTTTAGAGAATATATCCTAGTTAGGGAAGGAGGCTACTTGATGAATGTAAAATATACAGGAATGTTGGGATAATTGTAAAGTATTGCCAGATTTATTTGTATGTCATAAAATATGTTTACGTATCTTGCTTGGTAATGTTTGGATATAGTTGAAGGTAGTTGCATTCCTGAACTATCTTATTTGCTGGAGTGTTTTTTTTTTTTTTTTGCACTATTCACTATAATTTAAAGAGATTGTATTACTTCCTATTTGGGTTTAAGATAATCAGATTTAAAAACAAAATACACACCATGAGACATTATTTGATTATAAATCTGTATATATGCACTACATATTCAATATTACTAAAGGTTATATAAGAATTATTAGTATACATATATATGACAACCCTATTTGAAATACTATGTTTGTTTAGTAGTTTAATGTATTGTTTAGGTTATTCTTCCTATCTGATGTAACTGCATAACAAACTAAACCAGAATACACAGACATATCAATCGAATATACTATATTAAAAGCAAAAGTACATACAATTTGATTTAATGAATAATTTAAATAGCAGTGAAGAATATATAAATATACAAAATTACAGACGTGATTACTGTTTGACGGTAGCTGAGTTATTGTTGCTATTTGAAGGGAGGATAATTTGAGTGGTGTTTACTTCTCAAATTAGGCGTTTACAACTCCAGGAAGGGTCTGGGTAGACTTGTTATATTAAAGTTTTGTTATAATGCTCTGTTACAAATTTTTATGATGTTCACAAAAACAAAAAAATTTAATATTCTGCAATTTATTTTTGATTTGATAAATATGTTTTCTAGCACTTATGGTTACCAAAATGGAATACAATTGAATCTCTGTGTATTTAAATCACAACACACAACATAAATGTTTCTCTTAAAGGGTATTTCAATAAATATGAATGGTCTAAACAACCCCTGTAAGAGAGGAAGTCTGCTCAAATATCTCAAAATACATATCACATCTTGTCTTCTTACAAGAAACACATCTAATATCTAGAGATATTGATAAGTTAAACACCAGATGTTATTCAATTTTAACAAGTTCAGAACATAGTGAGAAGAAAAGAGGAGTAGCAATATTAGGGAGCAAAACACTCCACATGCCTAAAATACTGGATGTGTACAAAGATAACAAAGGAATGGTTTGTTCTGTCACAATAGAACTAAATTAAAAAATATATACTTTAATAAACATATATTGGATTCCAGGTACTGGTTCAAACACTGTCAAACAGCATTTAAATAAGATAGTTAGTCTAGCCAAAGGTAATTTAATAATAACAGGTGATTTTAATTGCATATTATATGACGCAGATAGTAACACTTCAGTTAAAAGAAAAAATTTCAACTTCAGCTAAATTACTATTGGACTTTATACAATTGTTTATATTAAAAGATATACATAGCTTTGCAGATTCAGACTCACTCCCATACACTCATTACTCTCACAGATATAAAACAAACTCTAGAATAGATACAATCCTAATATCAAAAGAATTAACAGATGACTTAATAAAAGTAAAGGTTATTTCATGCCCCTTGTCTGATCACAACTTAATAACTTTTGGATTACTAACCAAGACAACTCACACTGTTATAATTAAAAGAATACCAGCATACATAATTAAATTGAAAGAATGTAAAGAATTTTTTATTTTAGAGATACAAGACTTTATCACATTAAATAATACTAATATTATATCAGAAATTTATATATGGGATGCTTTAAAAGCCTTTCTATATGGGAGAATTATCTTGTGGTATAATAATAAAAGAAAATCCTGGGACAAACAATTGTTAGATATACAATGTAAATTAGACAAGCTAAAACTTAACAGAGACAGTAATATTGATAGAATAAACAAAGAGAAAGAGATAAGTAAACTAAATACAAAATACCCAGATATATTAAACCACAAAACAAAGATCAGAACAGAGAAATTTAAATTTATAACCTTCTCAACAAATCCTAGATCTTTAAATATCTTAGCAAGTAAAACTAAAATACTTAAAAAACTCAACCATATTAAGGAGCTTTATTCCCCAAAAAAGAAAAAAAAACTTGTGTCTAATATACACAATATCTTATTTGAATTCAAAGAATTCTTTCATAAGATAAATCAGAACTCCCAGATAGTAGCTTCAAAAGATATGATTAAGGCATTTATAACAAAGTATACAAACTATAGATTATCAAGATATTAAACTAATAACATAGATAAATATACTTCTTTACAAGATATACAAAACCAGATATCAAAACTCAAATTGTACAAAGCCCCTGAGAATGATGGCATTATCCCAGAAATATATAAATTATTACCAAAATTTGCTTTAAATATTCTTCATAAAGTAATAAATCAAAAACTGCTACCCAAATGTGAGAACTCCTGTATAAAGATACGAAAACAATAGTACAAAAAAACAGGAGTACAAAGTGACAGAACAGGATCCACATAGAATGATCTCCATACTGAACCAAAACGCACAGCAAGCAGTATACACTTCACCAGGCTGAGCCAAAGTACAAAACAGGCAGTTTTCACTTCACCGATAAATAAATGCAGTCTCACATATGTAGGCACAAAGTAATCCTCATTCGATGCAAAAGATAGATTTATTCAGCAAGTAAATAAAAAATGGCAATCGCTTTCACCCGACTGGGCTTCTTCAAGCCAATATAAAACAACACTTTTAAAAGAAACTATTTATAATGTGGAGAGCTGACATCATTTCCTGTATTCCAATTAATTAGTCAACAATTAAAAATTAAAGAGCAAGTAGTTCTTAGTCATTGCATGCTCATTAATTAAGCATCATAAGCAGTATAAGGCTGATCCAATACCTCTAAAATATATATTAAAAACATAACTAAACTAAAGATACAAGACAATATTATTAAAATACATAAATAATCATAAAGTATTTAACATTTCTCAGAATAACACTATCATATCCCCTATCATACCCCCTTCTTGGAAATATACCTTTATCTCACCAATAATCAAATCAACTAGAGATCCCATTAAGTGTTCTTCATATAGACCAATCTCTTTATTAAATATCAATTACAAAATGTTTATGTCCATATATGCTGAGAGATTAAAAAGTTTTTTGCCACTATTAGTAAATGATGATCAAACATGCTTTATTGTAAATAGAACTACATATGACAATATAAAAAGAATAATTACTTTGATAGATTTGGCAAAAACCTCAAACAAAACTTTAACTTTAATAGGTTTAGATATAAATTGCGCCTTTGAGTCAGTTAACTGGGATTACTTAATTATATTGCTAGAAAAAAATTGAATTTCTCGAATAATTTTATAAATCTTATAACAAACCTATATAAAAGGAGTCAGGCATATATCAAAATTGGCATGGCCATATGAGAAAAAATTCCTATTACAAGAGGGGCTAAACAAGGATGTCCTTTACCCTCCCCCCCTCTTATTTACATTGATTATGGAACCATGGGCCAATTTAGTAAGAGATGATGAAAACATTGAAGGTTATAAGTTAAATTCAGATATTTCATCTAAACTTCAATTATTTGCTGATGATATTTTGGTAACAGTGGGAGAAAATTACAAATCTATTCCTGCCATATTTAAAAATGTTAATAATTTTCAAAAAATATCAGGCTTAAGTTTTAATAGCAATAAAACTCAGATCATCCCAATTAATCTAAAACAAAACACAATTCAACAAAAGTATAAAAAACTTATACCTCAGAATAATCAGATAACATATTTAGGAATAGTGATTACCAATAATATAAAATATATCATCCAATTAAACTTTAATAATAGCTTAACTAAAATTGAAGATTCTATAAAAAAATGGAATAGTTTACTCTTTTCCATGGATGAAAGGCTTTCTATTATAAAAATGACTATCCTTCCCAAAATACTTTATATTATTCAATCACTCTCATTAATTCCCCCTAAAACAATAATTAAAAGATTTAATTCCTTGATATTGAAATTTTTATGGTATCCTAATAAATCCAGAATAGCCTTACAACATCATATGAATGACTGGACAAATGGTGGCATAACATTTCCTAATTTTGAATGATATACTTTATCTTCGATTATTAACACAGTCTCTTTTCTAATCAATAATACATATTCTTCTAAATAGAAACAATACTTAATCTCATTAGCTTGGGACTCTTCTAACAAACTAAACATCCAAAAAACACTAATATTAAATAGTCCTATTTTGTGGATATTAAAAGATATATTTACAATACACTCATATAAGTTAAATAAATCAAATTATTTGCTACTCATTTTAAAAACATTTAGGAACTTTATTTTAAAATTCACTAATTATGTTGTTGTGTCTTTCAGCTTTTCCCAGTTAGGAGTCACCACAGCGGAACTCCGGTCCGCTAATGATTGGTAGTTGATTTTTACGTGCCGAGTTACCAGCCCTGATGCGCAACCTTCAACAAAGGTACGCCCATTCGCACTTGTCTTCATGCAGAAGATGCTCTAGCTGAGAATCAAACCGAACAGCGTCTTACTGTGAGGCAACAACGCTACAGCAGCACCACCACCGCGGGTTAAAATTCACTAATTATAAAACATGGATTTTCCTTCTTTTCCCAATTGCATTTACTCAAGGTATATTAACCACAACGGATAATACAAAAATGCTATTATTCAAAGAGAAAAGTCTTATTTATTCATCTCAATTAATAGAAAAAGATAGACTAAAATCTGTTGAGGGCCTAAAACCTGAATATGACATAGACTCAAACTTCTGGCTATGCATACAAGAATGGAGACAATATATCATAAACAATTTGGATTCAATGCCCTTACATTTAATATATCTATTACCTAAAATAATTTTATTTCTGACTACACTTATTCAAAATATAAACACTGACAAAAACAAATTAACCCATATCTACAAAATACTTAGAAATTATACAAGTTTTCACACTGAAAAATATTGGGAGTATTTCAATGCAATTAATAACAATGCTCCTAATGATCAAGACAAACAAAATATATTAGAATCAGCCTATTATGCTACATCTTCCCTGAAGTAGAAATTATGCACCTGGAAATGTATGCATAGATCCTTTATTATATCACACATTCTAAATAAATGCAATAAGAACATCAATAATTGTTGGAGATGCAAAGAAGTATTGAAAGCTGACTGGTCTCATATGTTCGATGACTGCATACTTCTAAAACAATATTGGGAATATATAAATAGTTTTCTTCAAGGTTTATTTACAGATAATTTTTTGATTTCTAAATCTTTAATACATCAAAGTGTTAAAAAAATCCAAATATACATTAATATGGACCATATTGCCAGTAGCAAGAAAAATAATAAGAGTTAATTGGAAATCAGAAACTTCCCCTACATTTCAAGAATTCAAAATACTTCTTACTGAAGTTTGCAGTCTGGAACCTTTGACTATTAAGTCAAGAACTAAATGAAACATGTCTAGAATTAAGATGTGGAAAAATCTATCAGATTTGCTAGAAAAATATTGACTGTATATGAACAAATCTATAATTGTTTGATATTTATGTGAACGTCATTTGTAGATAGCTATGTTGTTAGTTAGACATAAAATGATTGTTTTATTTTTTTTTCTATATTGTAAAAATATGGAACATTTTATGTAATTCATTTCTTTATTCAAATTTTAATAAAAAAATTTGTCAAAAAGAAAAACAATTGGTTAAGTTTCTGGTGTCATTTAAAGGGGATCCAGTATCTGTCTGCCTGGGATGACATGATCGACAAACCACAATGCTTTGCCAGAGATGGTCTGCACCTGTCATCCCTGGGATTCAGGTTACAGGCTAAGGCTCTTGCCACCCCATAGTGCCTTTTTTAGGCAAAGTTCAAAGGACAAACCCACCATTGTAACAGGTACAAGAATGCAAAATCTGAAGGTAATGCTACTCAATGCTAGAAGTCTAAACCTCAAAATGCAGTCTCTTAAGGCACTCCTAAAAATGGAGAACATCGATATCTGTGCAGTAACTGAGACCTGGTTCAAGGATCCAGAGAGCACACCCGCAATATCAGGCTACAACTCTTTCCACACTTTTCGGCCGCCAAACTAGGACCAAAACACTAAAGGTGGAGGAGTGTCCATATTCACCAAGGATATTCACAACACCAGGCTAGTTGCCCAACACAATGCATCTGAAATTCTCCAGGTGCAACTAACACTAGGTAAGACTGGAATCCAAATTGTAGCTTGCTACAGATCCCCCACCATGCCCCAAGATTCTCACTACACCTTTCTAAACATACTGGAAAATATTAAGATACAACCAAACATCCTAATACTTGGTGATTTCAACTACCCTGCCATTAACTGGGAAAACTACTCATGTACCAACACCTTTGCCCAATGGTTCTTGGAATTCATAAATTCCAATGCCCTGGATCAACTAATCCTTAGTCCCACCAGGGGCTCCAATATCCTAGACCTGGTCATTACCAACATGGGAAATCAATGCTCCACAGCTATGGTCACCCCCTTGTTGGTCAGGTCTGACCATAAGCTACCTTCTTGTTGGTCAGGTCTGATCATAAGCTAATCACCCTTGACATCCACATCCCACCCCCACCTCCCAGTAAGGAAACCTCCGTAAAAAACTTCTCCAAAGCCAACATCATGCTACTCAAGTCAGAAGTGACAAACTTCATGACACTCATGCAGAAGGGAACTGAAAGTTTGACTGCTGAATCCTACACTAAGGCACTGTAAGAGTACATCCACTTGTGCATGAATCGTGCCATCCCCAATAGTCTTCCAAAAAACAGAAGCCACTCTGATGGTCCCTTGCCATAAACAAACTTTACAAAAAAAGGAAGAAACTGTTGCAGAAAAGAGGAGAATCCCAGAATGCAAAAAAACTCCCTTACCAGCCTCAGTAAGAAGCTGAGATCCCTCATAAAATCCTCCAAAGCTAGTTACAAAAATAAAATTGCCAAAGGTTCCAACGACAGCCACAAGGCATTCTGTAGCTATGTCAAGAATCTAAATGGCAATGCTCAGATCTGCTCTGAGCTACAACAGAATAGCATTAAATATACTGATCCCAAGGATATTGCCAATATCATGGCAGATCGATTCAGTGCAAACTTCACCCCTGTCTCACCCCCTAAATGGCCCAGCTTAATACCGAAAGATTGCCAAATTCTGGTAATAACAGCCATACAGGTAAAAAATGCACTCTCCAAAGCTAAGAATACAGCATCCATTAGACCAGATGACATCCCAGGCTTTGTGCCCACTGAGCGGCGCACAGCTACAGTTATCCCTCTCCACAAGGGGTTCCACCTTGGATCCCGGGAACTACTGCCACATCGGTCTGATGAGCCTGATCTGCAAGGCCAGGGAACGTATTATCATGGAACTTATAAACAAAGACATTGGCAACCTTCAAACACTGTACTCCATGCAGTTTGGGTTCATGAAGGGCTGATCTTGTCTCCTGAACCTGATTGACTTCTTCAAATCAGTCACCAGAGCCGTGGACAAGGGTAAGGTGATCCACACAGCCTATCTGGACCTCGCCAAAGTCTTCGACACAATCCCCCACTCTGGAATCATAGATAAACTTACTAAGCTAGGCATTAATCCCTACATCACTTGATGGATTGCCAACTGACTTACTGACAGATCCCACACTGTAAAAGTAGCCAACTCCAACTCCAGCTCCAGACAAGTGACAAGTGGAGTACCTCAGGGTTCAGTCCTGTGACTGCTCTTGTTTGGCATCTACTTCTCTGAAGTGCAGGCCAACACTAAGGGACTCTGGCTAACAAAGTTTGCAGATGACTGCAAACTGGGAGCCATTATTGAATCCCCAAATGATGTGGATATCCTACAAAAGGGCGTTAAATAAACAAATGCTTGGTGCCAGAGCCATGGGCTCAAGCTCAATGCCAAGAAATGTATAGTTATCCCCTTTGGGAAAAAAACATGTACCCATGAATTACCACATAGGTGGCAGTACACTAAACAACGAAAGTGCTATAAGAGACTTAGGGACACAGGTGGACAGGTGTGTCTCACCTTTGATAACCACATAGTCAGAAAATCCTTCTATGTAGCACACCTCATCACTAAGGGTTTTTCATCCAGAAAAAAGGATGTCATTGTCCCACTGTACTCATCCCTCATTAGACCCATTGTAGAATACAACACGCCTATACATCTGCAACAACTGGAAAGGCTGCAGAAATACCTCACTAAAAGAATCACAGGCCTAAAGCAGATGCCCTGTGCTGACCATCTAAAAAAAAGTCCACCTATACTCTGTCGCATATTGTCTACTCAGAGGCGATCTCTGCTTAACATACAAGGCCATGACAAACCCAGAGCTGTTGGACATACTACATTTAAAGAAATCCCAGTCCCTCAGTGACACACACTCCAGGGATCTAACCCTTGTCATCACAATGAACAAAACATGCTGGAGGGATAAGTTCCTGACCCAGAGACTCCACAGACTCTGGAATAGACTACCCATACATGTCAAGCAGAGCGCCTCTTTAGCCCTGTTCAAAAGAAACATTGATGATTGGATGGGAGATAGGAAATTCACCCCAGGGATCACGTCAGTCGCCCTGCTAGACAGGGCTCCAGGGAAGTAAATACTGTGGGAAGAAATAGCCAGGGAATTGTTATGGATAGGCTTGTATAGGCCCTTGGCCAGATAGCCTAGTACCAACCTATGAACCTATATATATATATATATATATATATATATATATATATATATATATATATATATATATATATATATATATATATATATATAACTATAGATAGATATAGATATAGATATACATGCACACACACATCAGCACTAGTTTTGAGATTGCTTTACCATATTATCAAAAGCCTATTACATGGACATCTGCTGTGAGACTGATAATCATTTCATTAAAAGCCCATTTCTCTGGATTGATCTACCCTTACCTGATGTCAGCTCATATGCGGTTGTAATGATTAAGAATTTAAATGGTGCTCTGAAATGAGAGGTGGGAACTTGTCAATACATAACACATTGCTCTGTCTTTTTTTTTCTTTTCTTTTCCAGGTTTCAAGAAATGTTTGATGAATGCAACAGTCAAAATGGTCTGTCAGTGAAACAGACATCAGTTTCCCAAGGCATATCCTATGTAAACAGCCCCTCACTGTCATCTGGCTCTGTTCCTTGCCATGGAAACACTTGTCTATTTTTCCTTCTAAAATCAGGAATACTAATGATCTAACAAATATTAGACCCAGATCTAATTTTGTTGTACTTGGCAAAATTTTACAGAAACTAGTTTGCAAACCAGTCCTGGATTTTACCAATAGGTGTGTTACAATTTCTACTAATCAGCACAGGTATAGGAAGCGTGCAGTATTCCTTCTTCCTTACTGCCAGCTGTATATCAACATTAGTGCTTTTTTTGACTAACACTATGATCTATTGCATACAAAAAAATGGAGTTGTGCCTGCAAAGTTTTAGGGTTAATCTGGTACTGAATATGCATGGAAACAACTCTATTCGAAAGATTCAATAACATTTAAAAATAATCTCATAACAAGTTTAGAATATTATAAACTGGTTATGTCAAAAAGATTTGGGGTGGAAGTAATCAGGATTTATCTTTTTTAAACCAGATGAGTAATTTTTCCAGTTTTTGCGTTACTGATATAAAATTGGCAGCTATATCATATATATTTCAGTTTAAATTAAATTACAGTCATACAAAGACTTAAAAGTATGACAAAAAAAAAAGATATCCGTCCATTACCCTCTTTTCCCCATTTTCGCAAATGGGGTTGGAGTATCACATTATCAAAGACCATTACTTGGAGCTAGTGTTCACCCAGCCAGGTGACTAATCTTGCAACAGAGTCTATCTGACATGTGATGTTGCATTTTCACCATAGGAGAGACGTACTGCATATAACATTATCTGGAAAAAGAGTGCCTTCTTTCCATTACCTTTTCAGAGATTTTTTTTTTTCATTTCATTATACTTAAGGTGTACCTCAGCTTGAGAGAACCTAAGTTGAAAATCTTACTCAGTCCTATACAAAATAATTGAAATTTATAGTTCTGACCATTATTTCAATTTGTATGTAAAAATTACCTAGTTTAGGCAATAATTACTCAATTTCTTAAGTCAAGTAAAATAAGCAATTGCAAGCATATTCTCTTAATTCCTATTTACCAGTATCTGAACAGGCTTGGTTTATAAACTACAGTTCCTTGTATAAGGACAGCAAAGTGTACTTCTGTATTGCAGTCTTATTATTATCCTGGGCCATATGTGTCAAGCACTCACAGTGTATGATTAAATATTCTTCCATTTTTGCAAAGTTTTTCCATAAATGAGTTCAAAGAAATATTGTAATTTATTATAATGTCTGGGTCCTTAAAGTCATTCACACTTTTAGTAATGCTGTTGATGATTGTCTTTTATCTAAGACTTGAAAAGGTGTGGAACTGTGAGTAACTAGCTTTTCAAAAAAAATTAAAAAAAAAAATAAAATGAAACACTACATGATAAAACAAAACAGTGGAAGAAGTGTTTCAAACAATTTAATGCTGACAAATGTTAAGCACTTTCAGTTATTTCACACTGACCTTCTTCAAAACAAAGAAAAACATGTTTCTACGCATTTTAATACTGACATCTGTTAAAACAACCAATCACCCATCTTCAGTTATCTTAACAATCAATACAAACAATTATTTAATTAAAAACACAGAAGAATGACTTTGTACCTAAGCATATAAAATAGAAAAAAAATAATTTATTTTTTACATTTATCATAGTAAACTTTCATGTGTAAAACTGCATTATAGTTTACCCACCATTTAACCCAGGTGCATTGTATGCATTGAAAAAAATTGCCATTTTAATTCTTTGTACTCTAATTCTCTCTCCTTATCTCCATTAAAATCACTGGGCACACTATCTATTACACAAAAATGACATTTCTTAAAATGCAAGCATGTTAAAGTATACTTAAAAAGTGCATTGTCCATATTTCCATTTTTGATGGCATATAAGTGCTTGTACATCCTTCTTCTTAACTGCCTATTAGTTTTTCCAATGTAAAATGATGTACATGTAGAGCACTTGCCAAATAAATCACAAAAGTGGACCCACAACCTGCCATATTCTATTACTAGTGAGTACTTCAAAATTTGGACACTCTGCTATAAACCTACAAAAGTTACAGTTATTACATTTAAAAGTGCCCTTATTATTCACTTCCTTAGAATGATATCTAAATTCAAATAACTCTTTAAAGTTCTTAGGCCTTTTTTTAATGAAAAAAGGGGAAGAACTAATACTGAACTTACTCCATTGTGTGCTTGCATGTAAGAGCCCAAGGGCCATTAGCCTAGTAACCTCCTATGATCCTATGAAAAGAAAAGGGAGAAAATTAAATTATTTTAATTATTTCATTTCTGTTTAAATATTTGAGTTACACTTAGTGACCTGTGTGTTAATAATACTTTGTAGTTTTCTACTCTGTTCCATTTGTTTAAATTTTTAGTTTGTTTTGGGATCTTAGTCTTATTTATTAATAGGCTCATAGGTTCACATGTGTGTACTAGGCTAATGGCCCTGGAGCCTTTACAAGCCTAGCCCATAGGATTACCCTGGCATCATGCCACCCGACCTTAGTTCCCAGTGCATCTGTCAAGCAGAGCCACTGGACTGATCCCCAGAGTGAATTTTCTATTTCCCATCCACTCATCAAGATTTCTCTTGAAGAAGGACAGTGAGGTGCTCTGCTTGACATGTATGGGAAGTCTAATCCATAGCATAGGCAATCTCTGGATTATGAACCTGTCCCTCCAGCACATTTTGTTGATTATGGTAATGAGGTTGAGGTCTCTGGAGCGTGTGGTGCTGA
Source organism: Protopterus annectens (assembly GCF_019279795.1). Classification (NCBI taxonomy): domain Eukaryota; kingdom Metazoa; phylum Chordata; order Ceratodontiformes; family Protopteridae; genus Protopterus; species Protopterus annectens. Next base: position 218,199,981 of record NC_056738.1, read on the forward strand.
GGGATTGGGATTTCTTTAGATGTAGCATTGCTGACAGAGCAGGGTCATACATGGCTTTGTAAGTCAAGCAGAGATTGCCTCTAAGTAGGCGATATGAGACTGAGAATAATTGGAGTTTTTGAGTCTGTCCATATAAGGCAAGTGTTTAATGCCTAGGTTACTCTTTGTGAGGTACTTTTGTGGCCTCTCCAGTTGTTGCAGGTGTATAGTGAGTTACATGTCAAATGAGGCATTGTGCTCGATGATTGGCCTAATGAGGGAAGAATAGAGGAAGATAATGACCTCTTTCTTCCTGAATGCAAAACCCTTAGTAATGAGATGTGCCACATAGAAGGACTTTCAGACCACTGACGCAATGTGGTGGTCAAAAGAGAGGTTGCTGTCATCCTATGTTCCCAGATCTCTTATAATGCCTTCTGTGTTCAGTGAACTACCATCGATGTGGTAATTCATGGGAACCAGGCTTTTCCAAAGGGGATGATGACACATTTTTTGGCATTGAGCTTAAGACCATGGTTCTGACACCAGTCGTTGGTCTCAGTGAGGCCTTTCTGTAGGATGTCAACATCACTTGGGGAGTTAATAATAGCACCCAGCTTGCAATCGTCTGCGAACTTTGTCAGCGAGAGTCCCTTTGTATTGGCATGGACTTCAGAGAAGTAGATACCAAACAAGAGAGGACCCAGGACCAAACCGTGTGGGACTCCACTCATGACTGGTTGGCAGTCTGACTTGGAGTCAGCTACTTTCTCACTGTGGATTCTATCTTTGAGCCAGTTTGCAAGCCACCTAGTGATATAGGCTGATGCCTAGCTTAGTGAGTTTTTCTATTATTCCTGAGTGGGAACTGGTATCAAAGGCCTTGGCTAGATCAAGGTAAGCTGTATAAACTACCTTGCCTTCATCCATAGCTCTGGTGACTGACTCAAAGAAGCTGACCAAGTTGAGCAGACATGATCTACCCCATCACAAAACCAAACTGTGTGGGATACAGAGTTTAGAGAGTTTGGAAATTCCCTATATCCTTGTTTATTAGGTCCATGATGATGTGTTCCATAGCTTTGTATATCAGACTCATCAGGCTAATGGGGTGATAGTTCTCAGGGTCTGTAGATGCTCCTTTCTGGTAAGGGATAGCTGTTGCAGTGCACCATTTGGTAGGGACAAAGCCTGAGGTGATGCTGTGATTGAAAAGGGCACACAAGTGAGGTGCCAGTTCAATCTGTAGTTCATGTAGAACACAGCCACTGATATTGTCAGGTCTAATATAAGCTGTATTCTTAGCCTTGGACAGTGCTATTTTAACCAGTGCAGCAGTAATACTGGGTGCTTGTCAGTCTGTTGGTATTGTGATTAGTCCTTTGGGGGGGGTAGAGAGTGGTAAAGTTGTCACTGAATCTGTTGGCCAGTATATTGCCAATATCTGTTGGCTCGGTATGGGAGATACCATTGTGCAGTAGCTCAGAGCAAATCTAAATATTGTTGTGGAGCTTCTTTACATAACTATAGAAGACCTTGTGGTTGTCTTTACTATCTGCTGCAATTCTGTTTTCATAGCTAACTTTAGAGGATTTGACGCGGGATCTCAACTTTTTGTTGTGGGAAGATAGTTTTTCTGCACTTCCATTTCCATAGGTGTATTTACTTGTAAATTCCACCCATTTACATGTTAAACTTTGCTGGCACATGGTCTTGTAGTTTAATTCACAGTGGTACTGAGCTTTGTAATCCCACGAGATTTTTAGCCTTAGTCATTTATTATTGCATGTTTCCCGTAAATACTGTTACTGATAAATTTCTGCATAGTGCCTTAAACTGTAGTAGAGGGTCAATAGTGATAGAATTGTCTCTGCTCCAGTTTATGTGACCCTGCATTTATACTCTGCTTATCTTTTACCTGTTTAAATTTTCATTCTGTTTCTGCTCCATCCCCCACTAACACATTAAGCTAAAGTTCTTGAAAAAGTGCCAATACTGCCTTTATATGATTGGACAGATCTATAGCTAGCTCCTATTTATAGCACAGAGCTATCTCCGCCCTATGCCTTTCATCCAAGACTTGGAGAGGTCTGGAACTATTAGTAATTAGCGTTTCAAAAAAGAGAAAGCAAATTAAATTATTTTAATTCTTTCAATTCTTCTTAAATATTTGAGTTTCACTTAGTGGACTCAGTTGCAAAAATAATTTGTAGTTTCCTGCTGTATTTCATCTGTTTACATTTTTTGTTTGTTCTGGGACCTCACTATTTTTTAATAACAGTTGAGGGAAGATTGGTTTTCTGTGTTATTCTGAACTTTTATTTCCACAAGTAAAATTATGATGAAAAATCTATTTGTATTTTAAACCCTGCTGGCACTTAGTCTTGTAGTTTAATTCACAGTTGTGCTGACCTAGGTAATCCTGCATGATTTTGCATCTTAGTAATTTATTTCAAAAATACTGTTATTGGTAAATTTCAACATAGTCTGGAACTTTAAACTGTAATAGAAGGGTAATAGTGAGAGAACTGTCTCTGCTCCAGTTTGTGCTTTAGTGTTTTTATATTTTATTTATACTTTATCTGCTTAAAGTTGCATTCTATGCCATCCCCATCTCCAACTTACACATTAAACTAAATTTTCTGAAACAGCGGCTCCAATATTGCCTTTATTTGACTGCATAGCTCTCTAGCTAGCTTCAGTTTCCAACACAGCTGTACCTACACCCAGTGTCTTTTATCTAAGACTTGGAGAGATGTGGAACTGTGAGAAACTAGGTTTAAAATAAATAAATAAAAATAAAAAAGGAATGAGAGAGAGAGAGAGAGAGAGAGAGAATTAAATTATTTTAATTATTTCAGTTGTGCTTACATATTTCAGTTGCATATTGTGACCTGTGTGGCAATAATACTTTGCACTTTCTTGCTCTGTTCTATCTGTTTGCCTATTTGAGTTTGCTCTGGAACCTTAGTCTTGTCTATTAACAATTGTGGGAAGCTTTTTTGTGATATTCTGTACTTCTATTTCCACTAGTAGAATTACTTGTAAAAGCTATCTGTTTGTATTCTAAAACCTGCTGGCCCATAGTGTTGTAGTTTAATTCACAGGAGTGGCAGAGCTGTGCAATCCTGTGAGATTTTGAACATTAGTAATTTATTATTACATTATTTACATAACCAGTTTTACTTGTAAAACTGTAGTAGAAGGTCAATAATGAAAGAATTATCTCGGGTCCAGTTTGAGCTTCATTGTTTTTATATTCTGCTAATCTTTTACTTGTTTAAAGTTACATTCTATTTCTGCTCTATCCCCCATTAGCATATTAAGATAAAGTTTCTGAAAGAATCCCAGCATTGTCTTTAATTGATTGCATGTCTCTCTAGCTAGCCTGGTTGGCTTTTCCCAACTCTCCCACCCTTTCTTGCTGGAGTTGTTTTATAGTATGTCTGTGTCATTGCCCTCTATCCTTATCATAATCTGATATCCAGAGTCCCCCTTTTCCCTCTTTAATTGCTATAGATGGTTACATAAGCTATTTATGTGCTATTCCTACCCATTGTTTGCACAGATCCATGATAGTGAGTGCCCACCCACCAAATCAGCTTTGCTAATGCGTTAACCTTCTTTACTACATATGGTCTCCTGCTCAGTTCCCAGGAGCTCAGCAAAATATCCATGCCTTTCAGGCAAGTTAAGTTCCTCTTATTGCTACGGTTCACCAAAGTTATTTTGAATGATCATTTCTGCTTCCTGCTTTTATGTCTGTATTTCACTGATATATATATTTTTTTTGTGAAAAATTGCTCTTCCTTACATTATTGCTGATGTAAGACTGTCAAGGGATTTCCAGCTAGTTGTTGGTGGTTTATGTTAGCACTGCAATTGTGGTTCTCGTCTACTTTTTTTTTTGTACATTACGAGGTCTGTATTTATTCATCTGATGGCAGGAGGTGTTTATCTGGTCTATCTGAGGTGGAAAATGCACAAAAGTGTTGTCATGGTGTGGTCATTTTATTGGCCAGTGGGCTTAGATAGTTTTCTGTTTTTTTTCTGTGCTTCTAGAAAGTTTCCTTGCTTGAATGTGTTATCATTGCCCTGTACAGTAGCAAACATTAAAAATAATGGTTCATAAAACCATACCCTGTAAAGTAGCAGTGTAGATCAAATTCTTGGTGTGCCAACAAGCTTAGAACAGCTAGTTGGGAGACAAGTGTCAATAGCTACAGATTTAGTTGAATTCCTTATTATGTAAACATTAAAGTTAATAAAAAGTAGTACTGTTTATTATAATCTGTTCTGATAAAGCACCCTTACTAGCCTAATCACAATACAACATCTGCTTGCAGCTCCAAATCAAAGGACTGGGCAGTATGGTTATGCAATTTCCTAACCTTTCCATAGCCAGGTTGGTGGATATGGCACCTTAAGACAATGCAGTTTATGATATTGATAGATAAACAGAGACAATATAATAACAATGCAGTTTATGAGAACCATTTAATCCTTAAAGAAGCAGATAGAGTATTATAGAGATGCACTTACACAATGACACTGGAAGCTAAACTCTTGCATATGAGCGCACATCAGGTTGTCTAAGCCATGGGCACACCACCCACCTCACATAGCACACAACTCACAAATGAACTAATGTATGCTGAGGCACTTAAAAGCAATCTTCCTAAACAAGAAAGATTGACTAGATCACCCATTGACAAAGTTATGCCTCAGCTGGTCTGCAGATGAACTTGCACAATTTGGAAAAGTATAGATTTTTTAAGAGAATAAATATATGCTCCCAGCAAAGGACAACCAATCAGGTTAGGGGAGGATGCAGGAACTATAGGAGAAGATGATGCTGGCTAGAAGGATTCGCAGCTAGAAAAGCAAACATTATCTTTGCCTGAACTACAAGTTTAAACAAAAAGATTCATTTCTATTCAAACCCGCTGGGTTGATTCAACAAGTACTTTACCTAATCTAAAAATTGTATGATACAAAAAAATTCTGAGGTACAGAAACACTTAACACAATGCACAATCCTGTTCTAAGAAGGGTTACACATTGTGTTAAGTTTGGGCAATTCAGAGACCGCTGTACTACACCAACCAGTAGCACAGAAAGTAGTCTCGGTCGCCAATCCACATGAAAATGTGGTAGTCAGTGGCCACAGCTAATGCTAATTAGCTATGGGTTCTCCTCTGGAAAGATTACTTGCATATGAAAAGAATGGTAGAATAATTATAAAAATTATATACTGTGCTATAGGATACAAAGTTATATATTACTATGGTCATACATATATGTATATATATATATATATATATATATATATATATATATATATATATATATATATATATGTATAGGTCTAGGACACATGCTCGACTAGTATATGTCCAAATCACAAAGCATCGAACACTCATACACGAAAGTGCTTAACATCGAAAAAGCGCTTCCATGTATGTGTAGTTCAAAAAAAAAAATCTACATTTCTGCAGGGGCCCCTGCACCCACCCCACCCACCCTACTTTATTATTCTCACTCTACGATCACACTACAGTGGGGAAAAGGGAATTTTCCCTTACCCGCACTGTAGTCTGATCTACGAAACAGGCACACATACATGGAAGCGCTTGTCGATGTTAAGCGCTTTCGTATATGTGTGTTTAATGTTTTGTGATTCGGACATATGCTAGTCGAGCATGTGTCCGGATCCCATATATACACCATATATATATATACATATATATATATTATATATATATATATATATATATATATATATATATGTATATATACACTATATATATATATATATATATATATATATATATATATATATATATATATATAAATGATTATATTTATTTTTACATAAAATGATATTTATGTTTATATAATATAAATATAATCATGTTATAGGTAGCACAGTGGCATAGCAGATAGTGTCACCTCACAGCAAGAGGTTCCCCAGTCTGATTCTCAGCCAGCTAGGGTGCCTTCTGTGTGGAGTCTACACATTCTCCCTGTGTTCACGTGGCTTTCCTCCAGGGTCCCCAATTGTCTACCATATTCCAAAGATATGTAATAGGTAGATTGGACACTCTAAATTGTCCATAGGTGTGAGTCTTTGTGTATGTGTGCAGTGTGGAAGAAGTACCATGACAGGGCTAGCCGTCCAGTGGTGTGATCATTGGCTCTGGATGATTGTCGCTAGTAAAGTGACACACTGACCCCATGTACAAAAATGGGAAAAAGGGGCTGTGGATGGGTGGATGGATGGATGGATGGATGGATGAATGGATGGATGGGTGAATGGAGTTATACTTCACTTTATAGGGAGTAAAGTGGAAAACGTCAGCATACAACCATTCATTTCAATGGAAGGATGAGGTCTGGTACCACCTTGTTTAGTAAGTATTGTGAAGGTGTGTATGCGTGTGTGTGTGTGTGTGTGTGTGTGTGTGTGTGTGTGTGTGTGTGTGTGTGTGTGTGCGTGTGTGTATTTGCATTCTTGAAGGTCTCTGTGCAACCACATTGCTTGTGCTAGAAGGGTAAAAGGGCAAACACTAGTGCAATTAGGTCTTACTGTACTAGAAGCTGATTCAGTGACATGACAATGAGCCACTGATGATGTCACTCACTGAGATCTTATCATGTCTCTTTATCACAGAATATTGCTATGTGCTACTATGCACTACCCAGGCAGCACCGTTCTCAATATTTTTGTGAATCCTGACCTAGAGTCTAATTTTTTGAACAAGAACTTTGCTTATTTTAAAATAATAGAAGATTCAATCTTAAACATTTGTTATATGAATGCAAAGAAATGGCTAGCCCCTTCCCCTTATTTGCTTCAAAAGAAAAGTACTTTCTACCCATTTTTGATTTCACGTTTGCAAGAAATGTGACTGTTGCTGTCTCAGTGTCTTAAACTATTTTCAAGCAACTAGCCAGAAATGAATTGATAACTCTAGAAACAGTTACAAATCATGAATTATATTAGACTGATGAATGGTGACATAAGTACCACTTTCTTATTATAGATGGTAGCAGTTGCAAAGATGTTATGTATATACACCCATATGACACTTTATGTTATCAGGAAGTCATTAAAAGAGACAGTTAACTGGTGTACTGACTCACTGACTTTAGGTTGTTTGATCTGTTACTTCAGGGATGGATGTTCTGCATAGATTTATATCATTTCTTTTTTATCATAGGCTCATAGGACGTTACTAGCCTAATGGCTATGGATCACTTACAAGCCTATCCAAGAGTTTATCTAGAAAAAGAAACCTTGGTCAGCACCGTTCACCCCTGTCAATGAGGGACACAGGTAGAACCTCTGGGACAAATTTGTGGTTTCCCATCCACTCATCGAGGTTGTGCTTGAAGAAGGTAAGTGAGGTACTCTGCTTGATGTGTATGGAAAGTCTATTCTAGAGATGAGGCAGCCTCTGAGAGAAAAACCTGTTGCTCCAGCACATTTTGTTGATGTTGCATATTAGTTTCAGGCCTTTCAAGTGGGTAATGTGAGAGGAGTTAGACTTATTGATTATGGAGCATCTCTAGTATGGCAGGGTCTGAGATTTCCTTGTAGGTGAGACACAGATCACATTTAAGCAATCTGTATGATACCAAGTAGAGGTAGAGGGATAATGATTTGAGCCTGTCCACATAGGACAGGTGTTGGAGGCCATGGATTCTCTTTGTGAGGTATTTCTGTGGCCTTTCCAGTTGGTGCAGATGTTTGGACAGGTACACACCAAATTGGACATTATACTTAATTATTGGTCTAATGAGGGAGGAGTATAGAGCGGTAATAACCTCTTTTTTTCTGGATGTAATCCCTTTACTTATGAGATGAACCAGGTAAAAGGCTTTTCTGACCACTGCTGCTACATGATGGTCAAATGTGAGATTATTGCCAACCTGAGCACCCAGGTCTCTCACTACAGGTTGTGCCCTTAGGGGATTGCCATTGATGTGATAATCAGTAGGGGCCTTGTTTTTGGTGAATGTTATGATGATATTTTTTTTGTGTTTACCTTGAGGCTATGACTTTGGCACCACTCATTATTTGCTGTGAGACCCTTTTTCAATGTGTTAACATCATTTGGGGAGTCAATGACAGCACCCGACTTACAGTCATCTGCAAACTTGGTCAGCCATGGGCCTTTAATCTTTGCCTGGACCTCTGAGAAGTACATGCCAAACAGTAGGGGTCCCACAACAGATCCCTGAGGAACTCCACTAGTGACAGGTATGCTATCGGAAGTGGAGGCATGTATTTTGACCTTGAGGATCCTGTCACTGAGCTAGTTGGCCAGCTTCCTGATGAGATATGGATTTATGCCAAATTGTGTTAACTCTTTGATGATGCCCAAGTGGGGGATTGTGTCAAATGCCTTGGCCAAGTCAAGGTAAGCTGTATGTACTGACTTTACCTCATCCAGGGCCTTGGTGACAGTCTCAACAGGCAAGATCTGCCCTTAACGAATCTGAACTGGGTGGGGTCAACTGCTTGGAGATTGCCTATGTCCTTGTTTATGAGAGCCATAATAAGATGATACATGGCTTTACAGATCAGGCTTCTCAAGCTAATGGGGTGATAGTTTCCCCTTTTTGCAAGGGGATAACAATGGCAGTTCTCTACTCTGCTGGAATGAAGCCTGTACTTAGGCTGTGGTTGAATAGGGTGCTCAATGGTGAAGTGACCTGGGCCTATCAGTGCTAACTACCTTGTCAGTGTGTCCATTGTGTTTCAGGTAAGTTGCACACAGCACATGCATAACCTGGCTGGATAGTGTCATCAGTTACCTGTATGGTTGATGGTGACAGGAGTCCCCATACAGTGGAACATGGGACATGTATCGGGGTACCATGGTGTAAAGACAGTATAACCAGCACCCACACCCCATTGTGGATATTGTACACACTGAAACCCATGATAACAGTCTGACATACCCACCATCACACATTGACCAGAACTGCAATACAACCCCTTGTCCATCCCAAGAGTGCTAATACAGGGATATGCATCTAATGCACATGCCACAGGCATAGTAAGGTGATGCACTGTCATGCCTCTCCTATGGTCAGCAACATCACAATCCCTAATACTGTGTGGCAATACATATCATAATAGGAGAATGTGGCCTCAGAATACTGTATCCTACATATATATACACACATGCACACATACACACACTTGCCAGAACTCAGTGGTTATCCCATGCCTATCAACCCATTTGTACAACAGTGCTGTGCTGGTACTGCAAGGCCCAGGTATCCCTTAGGTAGAAGAGCATAACAAGGGGCATGTAATGTCTGGAACAGCAGCAGCCACATCTAACAATGGCAATGGGGGGGTGTGGTGGGTGTGAAGGGCCTCAGGGTATTCCCATCTACAGGTCTACAAACACACAGACACTGATATTCTCAGTAATGCACATGTACACATTTGTAAGTACTGAGGTGCATCGGTGCAGGTGTTCATAAGTGTGTACCAGGCTATTGTCCATGGAAAGAAGGGAAGTGTAGGGGATGTGTGTGCAGTGGTTTCATGCCACCTGCCATGTACCAGCAGGCCATCTATCAACAGATACCACTGGGGTGATCCTCAGGGTGAGAGTGACATGCATCAGCCAATCATCTGGGTGCCTCTTGCAGAGGGCCGTTGAGGTGCTCCAGTTGACATGTATGCAACATATATTACATATCATGGTAAGTGTCTGTCTTGGAGACCTGTACCCAAGCATGTTCTGTTGACTGTGGTAGTGTAGTTGAGGTATCCATGGCATGTCGTGCATAAGGGGTGTGTATTTCTATCTGTGGCATTCATAACACAGCTGGGCAGACATGTCAGTGTCAGTCAAGCATAGAATGCCTGTAAGTATTCAAGATGGATACCTGACATCTGAACATCTGTACAGAGGACAGACAGACATCAGTTAGCCAACTATCTATGTATTAGGATGAATGTGAAAAAAACATCCCAACAATAAACAGGTATCTTTGCAGAAAACTGATACAAATCCAAGAACAAGAACAAAACAGCAAAGACAAGGCTCCAGCTTCTTATAATGCAGACTGCTTTAATGGTACACTAATGTGTTATACTTCACTTTATAGAGAGTAAAGTGGAAAACATCAGCATACAACCATTCATTTCAATGGAAGGATGAGGTCTGGTACCACCATGGTTGGTAATTATTGTGAAGGTGTGTGTGTGTGTGTGTGTGTGTGTGTGTGTGTGTGTGTGTGTGTGTGTGTGTGTGTGTGTGAGTGTTTGCATTCTTGAAGGTCTCTGTGCAACCACATTGCTTGTGCTAGAAGGGTAAAAGGGCGAACACTAGTGCAATTAGGTCTTACTGTACTAGAAGTTGATTCAGAGACATGACAATGAGCCACTGATGATGTCACTCACTGAGATTTTATCATGTCTCTGAATCACAGAATATTGTAATGTGCTACTATGCACTACCCAGGATTAGGATGAATGTGTTGACAGACAGACGTCTGACACTGATGGGTATGCCATTACTACATGATGGCAGCCCTCACTGACATGTGCTATACACACAGTAGTCTACAGTTATTTTCCACATGTTAGATCATTATCCAGTAGGAAATGTTTAAACAGACACAGCTCACACACCAGAAAAACAACAGTGAGGACTCAGAGTCCATCTTTGCATGCTGGGGTGTTTCTTTCCAGTACTACAATTTGCAATGTACTCTTACTTGGGAAATCATTGTTAACACTAGTAACGTAATGATACATTACATGCCAGTGTGACTGCATATAACCTGGGATACCACCCATTTATGTAACACATTCAAATGGAAAAGAGTGTTGAACAAGCCATATATACTTAAGTGTCCCAGACTGTAGACTCACACCCCTTGCTACTCTAATGACAGCACATAGACACATGTTATGTACATGACATTAAATGCACTTATTAAAGATGCCATTACCCTGCTATGTTATCAGACTGGAAGGTGAGAACTGGTTACCAGGGCTGAGCCATGCTTAGCAAGTTTCGGCATTGCTGCAATATTACAACTAAGCACATTTACATACTGGTAAGCGAAGCCTACACGGCCCAGACATTTAATCGTATGTTAGCACCACTTAGCTTCATGCAAATGCACTTAAAACTGCTCAAAACTGCCTTAACCACTCTGTATCCAACAGCCCTTGTTCTGCCCAGCAACAATATAAACTGCCCTTACAGGATCTGAACCTAGGACCCTGTACACTATACTCACAGCAGTTTACTACTAAGCCACAACAGTTGTGAAGACACTTGTTGTTTTTCCAATATAGCTGTCAGAACACATACTGAATAGTATTGAAAAGTTGCTGTGACTTCTACAATTGTGTAGCACTTGTTAGTGATATTACTGTTGAATCACGTATGTTGTTATATTTAAACATACACGTCAGATAAATACAGTATGATACATCTGGGAAGGTATACACAACAGTAATGTTTGCACAGAAGGATATGTGTATATACATATATATATATATATATATATATATATATATATATATATATATATATACACACACACACACACACACACACATATATATAAATGTGTGTGTGTGTGTGTGTGTGTGTGTGTGTGTGTGTGTGTGTGTGTGTGTGTGTAGATATATATGTACATGTACATACACATATATATTCATTTATTTGTATTTATATACACCTGTATATTGCATTATATATATGTATATCCATATATGTATGTAAATATGTATATGTGTGTGCATGTATATATATAAATATATATATATATATATATATATATATATATATTTACACACACACACACATATATATATATATACACACACACACACACACACACACACATATATATATATATATATATATATATATATATATATATATATATCCATACATATATGTAGATATGTATATGTGTATAAATATATATATATATATATATATATATATATATATATATATATATATATATATATATATATATATATATATATATATATATATATATATATAAAGAGATTGAGACTATTGGTGCTGAGGTATGACTTCACTCTATGTTCTGAACATATGTTAAATATATATATATATATATATATATATATATATATATATATATATATATATATATCCATATATGCATGTAGATATGTATATGTATGTGTGTATATATATATATATATATATATATATATATATATATAAACATGGAGTGAAGTCATACCTTAGCACCAATAGTCTCAATCTCTTAGTGCAAGGGGATGTAATGTAAGTATTGCAGGTATAAATGTAGACTCTTGCTACTGTTACAGGTGTTGTCTTAACAGAAATGTTGTGTGTGGGTGGTCACATCTGCTATTGGCATATATACGAAATCAGTTACTGACAGACATCCTAAGTTCATCATAGTACAGTACCACAGATATCACAGTAATGGTCCTGTGGAATACAATATGACCAGTAAATGTGACAGTCTGATACACTCTGGTCAGTCCAGAGGTATACACAGAAACCCTTAGTGCAAGACATGTGGACCAAGCCTGACAATGTTGCTGTTAACAGCCGTGTAAATGGGTATATCATGTAAATACTGAAATACATATGCCCACACCGTTTATGCATTCACACACTCCTGTCTCTACTGACACATAATAACTGGTGGTGCAGAGGTCACATACCCACATGCTACCCAATAGTTAGTGACATATATCTGTACAGCATTCGGACATAACATCACACTGGGTAAGTACACTGATCTGCTAGGCGTGTCACAAAGCACTGTGCAAACTACAGGCAGACTGCCACAACCCTGGCCTACATTTCTTATGAGGGGAATATACATGTGCCTGCAAATATAGCATGCTCTACAGGCATGTCACAGCACAAAGTAACAGACACCTGTGTGAAAGGGCATACCTACAACCAATTTGAACACAGCCATAGCCACATATGGTAAGTGTGCTTAATATTACAGTATATGGACTGTCTGATCCACACCATCCTCATATGTGCTACTCGAACACTAACCCTACATATACTGGGCCAATGCACAGTGTATTCTGATGCCTGACTGTGGTCTGGGACATGTGTGTGTTTGGCCCTACAAACAAGTAAGCAAATAGGGTACCATACACTGGAGCAACATGTAACATTAGATAAAACAGGACCAAGAACAATGACATCTACCACAGTCTGTACACAGGCCAAGGTACATATTGGCAATACACATACTGTCGACAATCACCATAAGTACACAGACCTCACTACTGTACACACTACGAAAGAATGTCCAGGTTTTATCCTCAAATATAACCCCAATTATACATAACATGTCTAGCAGTCTGCTATCTCACTGGCTTGTTATTAGGTATGATGTCAATAAATAATGGTGTACTGAACATATGCACCTCTTACTGCATGTCATATGTACAAAGGTTGACAGAGTTGTGGCTGGGGGCACAAACACAGGGCCAATATTGAAATGTTGCTGTGAATACCTCATACATATACTGGTGTAACAGGTTTTGTTGTGACATATGTCCTATGAGGGATATGAAGTCAGTAATTCTCATGGCTGTCCCCATGTACTGACTGCAATCCTCAGACTATGCTTTTGCAGAAAAGATAGGTAATCTGTGAGTAACACAGCACACATAAGACTCCAAACACTGGCTAGTCTGCAGATAGTCATACAAGTGGGAGTTTCCTCAACCACATAACACTGTCATGACAGATATTAAATCATGTAAAGCAGCCATATCAACGCAAGTGCTGTTAAACCAACATTACTTCAAACACAGAAGAGCAGGACCTACATTCTGTAGTCATGTCTGGAACATCCTCCTCCTGTTTGTTGGCCTGTATCTACAGTGTATATTGTTATAGGTATATCCCACTACCATCTGTGATGCTGTTTGCCAAACACCGACATGGAGTCCTGCTCACAGCAAATGAAAAGGGCCAACTCCCACATGATGTTCCTAGTTATAGGAGTGTGTTTCCATGCAATTGGTTATGGGAATGTTACCACAGCTGTTTCACATGTAATCAGCTAGTGGGGGAATGCAATTCATGCAGAGGCCACCAGCTGATCACGAACATCACTTACAAAACACAAGCTGCTGCCTAAGCAAAGCAGATGTACTTTTCCACATCCACCAGAGAGGGACTGAGAGAAAAAAACAGAGACAAAGTAAGACAGGGAGGGGTCACACACTTAACCAGTACGGGGTTTCAAACCCCTGTCTGATTATGTATTGTTATTACATTTCTCTGCAGTTATTGCATGCATCACAGAGCTTACATGTTGGAGAGCTGTCCAAAGGTATATTTGACAGTGAGTGACATCAGCAACAGTGATAAAGGAGGGATAAGATAGGTGTCCACAAGAACAGTTGTCAAGGATGACACAGCCACACTCTCTCAGGGACTCACACACATTATCACAGTTGGCAGGGTCAGGATTAGAATTCCTAACTTACTAGTTTGCTACACCACAGTATTACACAGGTATCACATGCACCACAGAGGTTATCAGGCTGATATATGGACAAAGGGTATGTCAAGGTGTCTGACATCAGAAGGCATGCTTCAGTAGGCCAATGGGAGGTGTAGTGAATGTGAATGGCATCCAAACCATTATACTCCACACACACACACACACACACACACACACACACACACACACACACACACACACACACACACACACACACACACACACACACACACACACACACACACACACACACACACACACACACACACACACACACACACACACACATGCACACACACACAGACACAGGTTTGCCAGTACTGACATGCGTGGTTGCATTGTTTCACAGGTGTGTTGTGGTTGACTATATCAAAAAATATGAAATTAGTTGTGAAGTGGAGAAATATGAAACAATATAGCTTAAAGCAGGAAAAAATGTAGAACTCCACAATGTCATTAAAGTACCTGACATTGTGGAGTTCTACATTTTTTTCCTGCTTTAAGCTATAATGGTTGACTGTGCCAGAAGGCTGTACAATGCTAGATAAAGGGTATACCTTGGCATCAGGCCACATGACAATGGCCTGCAGTGTGGCTCAGGGGGTAGCCTCTGGATTGGCCTACAAAGGTGGGTATTGTATTCACCATCCACTCATCTGGGTTACTATTGTGGGTGGCCAGTGCTATGCAATGCTTGACATGTATGTGCTCTATATTCCATAACATGGACAGTGTCTGGGATGTGCACACATCCCACATGCATGTTCTGTGACATGTAGAAGTGTACCAGGGGTGTCTGAGGCATGCTGTGTAGAGAGATTGTTATCGTCTGATGTCCCATTCCTGACCTCATGTGGTGAGAACTGTCAATGGAAACCAGGTTGATCATGCACCTACATTGACAGCATGATACAGGTATTCACTGGTGTTAGTGGCATCTGTCCATACTGGGCATGTGTATAAGGCATGGTATTTCCTTTGTGGGTTACATTTGCTGACTCTACAGTTGTTGCAGGCGTCCAGTGGGGAACATAGCAAAGGACCACTGTATGCAATGATTTGCCTATTGTAGGGATGGGACAGGGTGCCATGTCCTCTTTTGTCCACTGCAATCACACCATGGTTACTATCTGTAGGCAATATGCAGGGAACTACCAACATAGTGGTTGTTGCAAAGCCAAGTGTGTTTGTGTATGAGACATAGGTGGAGGGTGTTCTCTGGGTATTACAAGGGTTGCTTGTATTTTTCCCCAATCCATGATGTCACATGTAGGGGTATGGATTGTCTACACTGGTCTCTCTGCTGTTTGACAACTGTTGTCCTTGTAAGGTGGATATTGTGACACATAATAGGCCCACCATATAAGAAATTAGCAATACCCAATCCACAATGAGTTCTGTCATTACACACTTCCACACAGGACACTAATGACAAACACACACACACACACACACACACACACACACACACACACACACACACACACACGCACACACAAAATCTCATAATTGCCATGTCTGGGATTAGAACTCCTACCTAACTAGTACATCACACTATAGCATTATGCAGATATAGCCCGCACCACAGAGCTTACTGGGCTACTCTTTCGGTAAAGGTGTATTTTAAGGTTATTAACATCAGCAGGCTTGCCAAAGTAGGGCAATGGTAATTGTAGTGACTGTGAATGGCCTCAAAAGCATTGATCCCTACACAAACAAACACACACACACACAGACTTTCATAGTTGCCATGTCTGGGATTAGAACTCCTACCTAACTAGTACAACACACTACGACATTATGCAGTTATAGCATGCACCATGGAGCCTACTGTGTTATTCTTTCCCCAAAGGTGTATTTCAAAGTGAATGACATCAGCAGGCTTGCCAAGGTAGGACAATGGATAGTGTAGTTCATAGGTTCATAGGTTGGTACTAGGCTATCAGCCCTAGGGTCTATACAAGCATAGCCATGACACTTCCCTGGCTATTCCTTCCCACAATATTTACTTCCCTATATCCCTGTCTAGCAGGGTGACTGACATGATCCCCGGGGTGAATTTCCTATCTCCCATTCACTCGTCAAGTTTCCTTTTGAAGAGGGCCAAAGAGACACTCTGCTTGACATGTGTGAACAGTCTATTCCAGAGTCTGGGGAGTCTCTGAGTCAGGAACCCATCCCCCAGCATGTTTTGTTCATTGTGATGACAAGGTTTGGATCCCTAGAGCATGTGGCTCTGAGGGATTGGTATTTCTTTCAGTGTAGCATGTCCAACAGCTCTGGGTTTGACATGGCATTGTATGTTAAGCAGAGATCACCTCTGAGTAGCTGATATGTGGAAGGGTATAGCTGGATGATATTCAGATGGTCAGCATAGGGCATCTGCTTTAAGCCTGTGATTCTTTTAGAATAGCATTTCTGCAGCCTTTCTAGTTGTTGCAGATGTCTTGAGAGGTACATAACAAATAGGGCATTGTATTCTAAACTGGATCTACTGAGAGATGACTACAGTGGGACAATGGCCTTCTTTTATCTGGATGAAAAGCCCTTAGTGATGAGGTGTGCCACATATGCAGATTTCCTGACTGGCGTGGTGATGTGATTATCAAAAGTGAGACCACTGTCCACCTGTGTCCCTAAGTCTCTTATCAGACTTTCAGTGTGTAGTGTACTGCCACCTATGTGGAAATTCATGGGTACATGTTTTTTCCCAAAGGGGATAACTATACATTTCTTGTTATTGAGCTTGAGCTCATGACTTTGGCACCAAGCATCTCTTTCTATAAGGACCTTTTGTAGAACATCCACATCATTTGGGGATTCAGTATTGGCTCCCAGTTTGTAGTCATCTGCAACCTTTGTTAGCTAAAGTACCTTAGTGTTGGCCTGTACTTCAGAGCAGTAGATGCCAAACAAGAGCGGTCCCAGGACTGAACCCTGAGGTACTCCAAATGTCACTTGTCTGGGGCTGGATTTGAAGTTACCTACTTTTACGGTGTGGGCTCTGTCAGTACGGCAGTTGGCAACCCATCGAGTGACATAGGGATTAATGGCCAGCTTAGTACATTTATCTATGATTCTAGACTGGGGGATGGTGTCGAAGGACTTGGTGAGGTCTATATAGGCTGTGTGAACCACCTTACCCTCGTCCACAGCTCTGGAGACTGATTTGAAGATGTCAGACAAGTTTAGGAGACATGATCGGCCCTTTACAAACCCAACCTGGGTGGGGTTCAGAGTTTGCAGGTTGCCATTGTCTTTGTTTATAAGTTCCATGATAATACATTCCATGGCCTTTCAGATTAGGCACCTCAGACTGCTGGGGCAGTAGTTCCCAGGATCCAAGGTGGATCCTCCCTTGTGGACTGGGATAACTGTAGCTGTGTGCCACTCAGTGGGCATGAAGCCTGAGGTGTGGCTATGGTTAAACATGGCACATAGGTGAGGTGCCAGTTCATTTTGTAGTTCATGTAGTACACAGCTCAGGATGTTGTCTGGTACTATGGATGCTGTTTTCTAAGCTCTGGAGAGTGTGGTTTTTACCTGTGTGGCTGTTATTACCAGAATCTGGCAATGTTTCAGTATTGAGATGGGCCCTTTAGGGGGTGGGAGGTGGGTGCAGTTGGCACTGAATCGATCTGACAGGATATTGGCAATATCCTTGGGATCAGTATATTTAATGTCATTCCTTTGTAGCTCAGAGCATATCTGAGCATTGCCATTTAAATTGCTGACATAGCTATGGAATGGCTTGCTGTTGTCTTTGGAATCTTTGGCTATATTATGTTCATAACTAGTTTTGGATGATTTTATGAGGGATCTCAGCTTCTTACTGAGGCTGGTAAGGGAGTTTTTTGCATCCTGGGAATTTCCTCTTTTCTGCAACAGTTTCTTCCTTTTGTTGTAAAGTTTGTTTATGGCAAGGGACCACCACATTGGCTTCCTTTTCTTGGAGGGGATCATCTTTGTTCTATTTGGGATGGCATGATTCATGCATGAGTGGATGTGCTCATACAGTGCCTTAGTGTAGGATTCAGCAGTTGACCTTTCAGTTCCCGTCTGCATGGGTGTCATGATGTTTGTTATGTCTGACATGTGTAGCATGACGTTGGCTTTGGAGACATTTTTACAGATATTTCCTTACTGGGGTGTGAGGGAGGGATATGGATATTAAGGGTGATTAGCTTATGGGCAGACCTGACCACTGATGGGGTAACCATAGGTGTGGAGCATCGATTTCCCATGTTGGTTATGACAAGGTCTAGGATATTGGAGCCCCTGGTGGGACTATGAGTCACTTGATCCACGACATTGGGAATTATGACTTCCAAGAACCCTTGGGCACAGGTGTTGATACATGAGTAGTTTTCCCAGTTAATGTCAGGGTATTTGAAATCACTCAGTATTAGGGTGTTTGATTGCATCTTAATATTCTCCAGGATGTTTAGAAAGGTGTAGTGGGAATCTTGGGGCATGGTGAGGGATCTGTAGCAAGATATACAATTTGGATTGCAGTCTTACTTAATGTTAGTTGCACCGGGAGAATTTCAGACGCATTGTGTTGGGCAAGTAGCCTGCTGGCATGACTATCCTTGGTGAATATGGATACTCCTCCACCGTTAGTGTTTTGGTCCTGGTTTGGTGGCCAACAAATGTGGTAAGATCTGTACCTGGTATTGCAGGTGTGCTCTCTGGAGCATTGGATCAGGTCTCTGTTACTGCATAGATATCAATGTTCTCCATTTTTAGGAGTGCCTAGTGACTGTGAATGGCCACAAAAGCACTGATCATTCCACACAGACACAGTTTCACAGTTGCCTTGTCTGGGATTAAAACTCCTACCAAACTAGTACATCACACTACAGCATTATGCAGTTATAACATGCACCATGGAGCTTACTGGGCTCCTCTTTCCCCAAAGGTGTATTTCAAAGTGAATGACATCAGCAGGCCTGCCAAAGTAGGGCAATGGAAATTGCAATGACCATGAATGGCCTCCAAAGCATTGATCCCTACACAGCCAAACACAAAATGTTTTAAAATGGCCGTGTCTGGGATTAGAACTCCTACCTATCTAGTACATCACACTATAGCATTACAGCATTATAACACACACCATGGAGATTATAGGGCTGCTCCTTCAACAAATGTGTATTTCAAGGTGAATTACATCAGCAGGCTTGACAAAGTAGGGCAATGGGGAGTGCAGTGTGTGTGTGTGCATGGGCCATAAACCATTCAGCTGGAAGCAAACACACAACAATCAGGCACACACAGGTTTAAATTTAACAGCTATGTGTATACAACTGCTAGATGAATAATGGCTTGTACAGTCATGTTACACAGTCATCACAAGCACCACAGACACTATAGTGCTGATGGATACCAGAGGCAAATGTCTACAGTGATTGACATTTGCACATCATGTGGTTTTAGCCAATTGGATGTGTGCTGGGTGAGACAGGCCTCATGATGGGAGGCTCTTTGTCACTATCTATCACTCTCTTCCATACATCTATGTTTGTGTAAGTTTGGCCTATTATAGTGTGTTGTCCTTGGATATATGTGTGTATTCTTATCCAATGTGTGTGCAAAGCATGACTCGTGTGCAATGTGGAGTGTGTGCACAAACATATGTGACTGTCAGATATCTACTGTTGTTGCCAGACATGGGCTTCATTTCTGTAAGTGTGGGAGCATGCCCAGTATGACCTTTCATTATTTTGTTATCAGACATGGGCTTTGTTTCTCTAGGTGTGGTAGCATGCCCTGTATGACCTTCTGTACTGAATGTGTGAATCCATTCAGGTAGGCTGTATTCCATTTCAGGCTTTTGTGTTCTACACTTACAGCTAGCAACCTTTCTTTGCGGGATATCTGTATATTGATTGGCAATATGGAGTCAAAATGGGCAAAAGATAGTGGGTTACTGTAGGCAATTGTGTCTGTGCTGCTTCTGCTACATGGTTTTGGTGTTAGCAGAGCTATTCAGACATAGGTATTGTTTTACACTGTGATGTTTTATGTCATCAACTACTGTCAGGTATACATATTTGCTTGCAGTCATTTCCTGGGGAATGCAGGGTGAATGAAGCTGTGTCCAGTATTGTGGTCTACAGCCTACAAATTCTTGCACAATCATGCCATTCTGGAGGGGAAGCTGCAGACACTTGCTGATGTCTCTGTGTAAATGGTTCAGCACCTTGGTACAGTGGTGACTGAGAATCCCATGCTTGTACATCCATCAACGTGACAGTATGGCCATATCCTGCTGTGGCCATACCTCACAGCTTTACAGATTCACACAGGTTACCCAGAGGTAGGGCTCATGTTTCTGGTCATTACCCCTTCACATTGTGGTTTACAATCAGGTTTGTAGCCACCCATTCCTGTGTTTGCAAGCAGGGATAGTATGTGCACATGGCTGGGTTTCAGACTTCACACACTCCATGGCGTCCATGCTTCTACTCCCCCCCCCCGTTATTCTATCCTCTTCAAACATTATGCAAACATTATCTGATAAGTTCCCTGTAGTTATAACTTCATCCCAGCAGTATTTTTGGGTGGGTCCTCAGTTCATGCAGTAGGACATGGTGGACATGTTACTGGGATTTGTCGACATGGCCTTACATTTGGGTTCTGTGGACTGTGTTATGCTGTTATTTGGGAGTCCATGAGGTAACATACATTGGCACTACGGGTGAGACACTGGCCTTTGACAGAGGACTGTAGGGCATTTGTTAGTGATGCAGGCCATCTGTAGCAAGCCGTTGCACTGTATCACTCCTACAGTCCCAGGATGCAAGCCACTATATTCCCCTGGGGTGACAGGGTAGGTGTGCAAGGTGTTAATGTCAATAGTTTCTGTCATTATTGATCAGGTGGTGCGGATGCTGGCAGGGTGCTGCTTACAGCTAGGGACGCACCTGCATGGGACACCTCTTCAGTATGCTGCATTCTGTAGCTATTTCCATACAGACATGGGGTCATATCATACTCATTCCCAACAGCAGGGATAAGACCTGTGAGATACCTGTGGCTGATGGTGGGGTGAGCCGGGTGCATGTGTGCTATGGAAGCTACTTACAGCTGACTCACAGATATACGTGGGACATTCCATTTATGCTGGCTTATGTAGGGACATCAGCAGTTTCTCAGTACTTCATACCTGTGGACTTTGCGGTCTGCCAGTGTTTAGCTAGATGACATCAGTATTCCATACTACAAACCCAACTAATGTGCTTCTAACCTGTATATACAATTCCAAAGGTGTGTCCATTTGACGGTAACATTTTATACACCGTCTGTCTAGGGTACTTCCACCTGTGTACCGTTTTTATGTCTGGGCCCACATTCATGCCATGTCCATCATCCAGATGGTGACAGATATTGCATCCAAACAATTACTATGGCTTACTGCTGGAATGTGTCTTGTTGGGATGCACTGTACTTGGCACTGCAGTTGAGAGAACTTGGCCCTGTCATCGGCAGTAGTGGCCAATGGCCACTAGGACAAAACCCACCATGCCTAAGTGCTGACCACTCTCACAAAATATACAACACACACTAACCTAACACACACAGCCCTGCATATTGTACATGTGCTACAATCTATCCTGCTACTTTGGCCAGCTCAAGGAATCTGTGCTCCACTGTTATTATACCTTTACATGCATGTTACATTTCTACATAGGATTGGGGGGGGGGCACACCTGACAAATGTACACATTTGCTATGACTGTACTGGTATTTTAGGTTCTCCATTTCATTTTGTATTCTGACCTATCATGCAGACTAGAGGCATATCAGTGTACTACAGTTCTTAGTTTTTTTTTACCTACATTTCAGTTTCAGACTTTGTGCCATTCAGAATTAACATCCCACTGCCTGACATGTTGTAGTCTGTCTGTGTAGGTCTGGAAGGGGGCTGTTCTCCATAGCCATCAATCAGGCCTTAGCACAGCCTTTCATTTTGTTTGTCTATGCCTGTCCTGCTGGCTGAGACTGTTGTTGGGTATATGAGCCTCACTGACTGGCATGTGTATGTCCTATGGGCACACATTTGGCCCACCACATTTCCTGCAGTGGGTTTTGTCATCTTGTTTAGTACTGGCTACTATGGTGACACCAGTATTTGTAACAGATTTCATGCTGCCAGTAAAGGTGTCTACTATGTGCTGGCATCCCATTCAGCCACCCAGTTCCCTTGCATGCTCACATCCATACCATAGATTCAAGTAACAAAACAAACTGCTCCATTCAGCAATTGATAGGGAAAGTGACTTTCCTTGTGGCTGTGCCAGTATTGAGGATAATGCTGGAGGGCTGACTATGTCGGATGCACATAGTACACTCCCTATACATTGTTAAGCACAGGTAGTGTCATGTTTGGCATCCCTTTTACTGTATGTGCGAGTCAGAGAGAGGTGTCATTCCCTGAGTTACTACCATGTCAGTGTATGTGCTATGAGTAGTCTCTTTGCCAAGGCCTGGGCATACTGAGCAGGTCTCCTTCTGCCTACTGGTGCAGGCTCAGGTTGTTCCTCCTCCAAGTCACTCTGTGCCTTTGCAGGCCTTGGCAATCATGGGGGGCTGTGTGGCCCTGCCCTGTGCTGTTCCTGCTGCAGCTATTTCCACAGGATCATATTGTGTAGCATGGCACATACAATGACAACTTGGGTACATGTAGCTGGTGAGTACTGCAAGGCTCCACCAGATATGCCCAGGCACCAGAACTGTGACTTGAGCATCCCAAGCACATGGTCTATTATGATTCTGGTCTGTGCGTGTGCCTCATTATGGAGTTCTTGTTTGGGTGTGTGTGCATTTCTGATAGGTGTCATCAGCCACAGCTCCAGTGCGTAACCAGCATCCCCCGCTAGCTGGCCATATGGGATATCCCCATTGGCAAATCTCTGGTACAGCTGTGTCATATGCCAGATGTGGGAGTCGTTCCAGGGCAGCCAGCACACACACTCATCATAATGCCCTGGGCATCGCACATGACCTGGCAGTTGATGGAGGGGAAGCCCTTGCGGTTTATGTAGACCCTACTCCACTCACTGGGTGGTGCTTTGATGTGTATGTGCATGCAGTCTATAGCACCCACTACCTCAGGGTATTCTGCTATTTGGTGGAAGAGATGCATATTGCTGGTCAACACCTCATGGGTGTTGAAAGAATATATGTGCTCACCAGCATGTGCTGACATGGCATCCAGGAACTGGTGGAGTACCCTGCATGCTGATACCTGTGAGATCCCCATGACATCTCCAGTTGACCTTTGGAAGGTACCTGTGGCTAGTATTCTTAGGCCTACACATACTTTGGTATCCACTGGGATGGTTTTCCCTCTGTTGGCTCTGTGTGTGAGGCATGGCCAGCACAGCTCAACAATTTGCTGTAGGAGGTCCCTGCCCACCCTATAGCGCTCCACTATCTCCAGCTCATGTAGCCCCTGTTAGGTTACCCTGGGTCTGTACACTCTTTTCCTTCTCCTCACTGTGGGTTGATCATCAGCATTCTCATCCTCACCACCCTCAGCCTCTTCCACATGTTGATTTATTACAGCAAATGCAGCCCCTATCATTTTGTTGCTTTTGTTAGTTAAAATTTCCCTGTTTGTGTACACCAGTGGTGTAGAGTTTGTGGGAAAAACCAGAGGGGAAAGGTGTTTGCATAGTTTATAGTAGTGTTCTGGGCTGGGCTGCTGCCTGTGTAATTGGCTGATTCTGATACATTTCACCTGCCAACTATGCTAGTTCTCCTTTACTACCTTCTTACTGCTGTTTTCCCTTCCCATTGCCTTCCTGTTTAAGCCCAGAGGTACGCTGCTCAAACACAGTGCTCAAGTGTGCATGGAGCTGCTATTTCCTGGTTTACTTTTTTTTTTTTTGGTTTAAAATCCGGTGCATGGCACGCACACCCATTTAGGCAATGTAAAGTGTGCTTGGCAGCTTCAGACACACAACCTTCCTTAGCTCTGCTAAGCTTAGGGCAAACCCGAGCCACAGGGCTCCAATAAGTTTACAGTATGCCTGACACACCCCTCTATGATGTCAGCTAGCTGTTATGCTTGCACCATGGTCTTCCTGCACCTACACAGTTGGGTGGAGGCTAGCCATGAGAAAAAGTCTGTGATTCAGTATCCTTCCCCTCATTTGCATAGGATTGCCTGCTAATGCCTAGTTATAAGTCCCACACTGGTCCTTCCCCCTTAGCAACCACTATTTACTGGCCTTGTTGTCTTCTGCCTGCCATTGACTATAATGGCAAAATTGTGATTTTTGCAGAGAAAGCTTTTTTCAGGGTTTTTCTTTTATTTTCTGTCTGATCCCATTTGCACACCGCTGCCCTATGCTTAAATGGACGAAATTGACCAAAACTGCAACTGTTTTCCATGCCATTGGACATATATTTGGCCATTGGCATGCTTTACACATTATATAAACCCTTTATTTAGAGCTGTCATTGCTCTGTTTTGTAGTTTGCAAAAATGTACTCAATTACTAAACAAGTACATTTCTGCAGGTTACACTAGACCTGCACAGAAGGCTGCCAACTTTATGGATCGCAAATTCACCTCATTTGCATGTTTTTCACCTGCTAGTGGGGTAATTTGCATACAGGAGCTGTATCCATGCAGGAATAGTGCAGGAGTGTCTGTACACTACCCAGGAGCTTGTTTCTGGATCTCTTGGCAGCCATATTTGCCTCCAGCAGCTCCTGCACTATTCCTGCACGCTGTGCAGAGATTGCTGAATCCTGGGGCTAGGGTAGTGCATGAGCACAACTAGTTATTTAGCACGTGTTTCTTTAGTGATATTTTGAAGACATGCAGTGTGTCTACCTGTCTTATTTCAGGGTGATTTGGATCCAGATTCTTGCTATCTGGTTAGAGTATAGTGAGTTTCCTGTGTTTTTGTTTGCTTTTGTGATGGATAGAAAAGCTTTGCTGTTGGATCGTAGTGGTCGATTAGTGGTATAGTGTTGTATTCCTTTTAGAGCCGGGCATTTTTCAGCAGAATTTATTAGTTTATGGTCTAATAGGTTGATGGTATTTGTGGTGGTTTTTAAGTTCTAGCCAGTTAAGGCTTTTTACTGCTATTAAATAACCAAACCGGGTGGCTAAAAATGTTATCAGCTGAACAGTAACCAAGTATAGTTTTCCGATGTTGTCCTATACTTGGTTGTTTTTTAGTGGTATGCAGTGGTGTTTTTTTTTTTTTTTTTTTGGAGGATTATTTGTAGCAAATTTTGCTGTTTTATTAAAGGCTGTGTCTAATTTATTTTTGATGGTTAAGTTCAGATTTGTAAAGATAAGTGAGGCACAGAGTGAGGATGGAAGTAAGTATGACTGTTCTGTTTTTTTCTGAAGTTAGTGGTGAGGAATTTCCTAGCCCTGTAGAGAGATCCAAGTTTTGATTTTGTTTTTGATGGCTAAGAAAAGGTATTGGTTGTATTTCAGATTATCACTGAGCTTTACTTCAAATAGTTTTGCCTGTATGACATATTCTGTTTTTGTTTTGTTGAATGATAAAATATGAAAAGATTGTTTTTGATTTAAGTAGATTTTAGGAGTGAAAAGAATCCAATGTTTTTTTCAGCATTTAAAGGCAGATCTGCACTATCTATCAGGAATATATGGCTAGAAAGGCTTTTTGGGTGTTTTCTTGTAGGGAAGATATTGTTTTGGCTAAGTAGATGAGCGTGGCATCATCTGCATGTTGTACCAAGGTAGCTTGTTTAGTGGCGGACTGAGATTATTGATAAAGATATTGAAAAGTAAGGGCCCTTGAATTTATCCCTGAGAGACACTGTGAGAAAATCAGAATAGTCTTGTTGTCATTTCAAAGACTGTTTCCTGTTGGATAAGTAGCTGTGGAACCAGGTTAGTGATTGGATAAAGAGACCTAGAGTGGCTAATTTCTCAAGGAGATTTAGGTGTGAGATATGGGAAATCAAGGCCCAGAGAGCCTAATTTCTCAAAGATTTCTGGTGTGACACAGTATCAAATGCTTTGAATAGATCTAGGAAGACTGTTGTGACTAGGTTACCATGGTTTTAAAGCTGTTTAACTGTTTGTAAAGTTTAAAGAGGCAGTAGTGGCAGTGTGATTAGACCAAAAACCATGTTGAGTCAAGGAGAGTAGGTTATAGTTGGTGAGGTAATTGAGTAACTTGATGTGGATGCATTTTTCTAATATCTTGGATAGGGGTGTGATGATGGCTATCTGATGGTAGTTGGTTAGGTCAGTAGAATTTCTACCTTTATGTAGGGGTATGATGCATAATATTTTCCAGGTGTCTAGGGAATGGTTTCCTTTTATGGATCTACTGATAAGTATGAACAATGGAAAAGCTATAGTATCTGCTGCTATTTTGAGGTACTCTGCTGGCAATTTATTGGGTGCCACGGTGGTTGGTTTCATTTGTAGTGGGTATTTTTTTATTGCTAAGGTAGGTACACTATCAAGTTTCAAGGGTAATTCTGTTGTTGGTAGGGGGGTATAGAATAGAGGGAGGTGAGGTAGAGTTTTGTCTGGTTAGTAATAAGAATTTGCAAAGAGGTTGTTGAAATGAGTTAGTGTATTAAATGCAGATGTCATGCCTGCTTCTCTACACATCTCCATATCACCAGCTTCTCTCCACATCTCCATCACTGCCCACTCCGCCCCCTTCCAAAACCTCTGTAACTGAAGGGGAATTTGAACAACCTATACAACCACCCCATATACTGATTCTGTAGAATAGGTACAGCTTCTAATTTATTGCACTTTTTTAACATATCATGCCATTCCTATCTGAATATAATTGCATCTATCATTCCCCACCTCCTTCTAAATTTCCAGAATACCTGGTCATATTAAATATCGACTTACCTTACATTTATCTTTTGACATTTCTGTTTTACTTGTAAATCACTTCTTTCATCACTACTGATATTTATCGCTTCTTCTGGAACTGATCACATTATACTGACCCTTATTACTAGGCCTTCATGGACAGTTTCAAATGCATAAATTGTAACTATTCCTCTGCCTTCAGGCCAGATATTTCTGTACTCTGTTCCCAACTTATAAACTTTCACCTTTACTCCTCCTTCTCCATTTTATATACCAAATCATCAACCTTATTTCACACCCCATCTTCTCCAATTCAGAGTTTTATCTCTCATTTGAATATTAGGATTATTCAATACACTCAATCTGAGCTCTCTAAATGTTTCACCCCACATCACTCCACAATCCTTCTACCTTCTACAACTCCAGAATCCTCTTTAATTCAGCAATCTCCCACTATCAGTCTTCACCTTTGCCTTCTTGAACTTTTTGATCTCTTAAAATAAATGCTAATATCACTGCTGCAGATACATTTGGAAGTCAGCACAAAAAATGCAGCTTAAATTATCCTTAAAATGAAAAAGTCCTGACTCAAAGTAAAGCAACAAACAAAGCAGAACATTTGGAAGTCAGGCATCCCCCATCCCATCTTCTTCACCACTCTAAAAGGAATGCATCCTAACTAAATGCAAGAATGAAAGAAAAAAAAACATTTCTGTATGGGCGCTATGCTGCCTTTTTTCATTAATCTGGGAATCACCAACCCTCCACTTACACATATAATTCCATAGTCACACAACAATGGAAAAGTCTACAAAGCCATGCATTTTGATGTCTGAAAATAGCACAGATCAATTTCACCAGAGATTTAGAACTTCAGAAAATATCTCCATTCTGTAGCTACAGAGAATACTTTTGTTCTACACAGTGACATAACAGCAACTAAACAGACTTCAAAACTGAAAAAAAAATACTGCACTTTAATTAAAACAACCATTCATTTATCACCGTTTAACAATTAAGTGTTTCAAAATGGTAGAGTTTTGATCACTTGGCTTCAATAATAACACTCGAAAATGTGGTCATTCAAAATTACATTAAAAATTACAAAACTATGTGTGTGTGTATTATATGTACGTACGTGTGTGTGTATGTGTTTTGTGTTACTTCTCTTGATGAGTGACATGAGGGTGGAAAACATGGAAGAGTTGCTCAGACTTCCCTGTCACTGATAGCCATATCAATTTCATCCTGTGGGTTCCCAGGCATTCCTAAGCAAACTGTATAATAAAATCCATCCAGGCTGCACTGTAACATCCTTCTGGTGAGCTGAATCTAGCATACCACCATGGGATATATACAGAGGTTTTCCTCCTAAGGTGACCAAACTGCCTGAAGTAATATATCTCAACATGCAGAGGCAGTTGCTCTCCTCTTTCTTCCTGGACTGACAGCACATCATTCTCTCATGGTGAGGGAGCCCAGCTAACCTGCTATGAAAACTCATTTCTAACATGAGTACCTGTGATCTCTCAGTTTGGTCACTACTCAAAACTCTTGACCACAGATGAGAAATTGATCCTACTCCTCTGAGCTTGTTTCCTCACTGCAGTCCTGTACCTGCTGTATCCTTCTCAGTGACAGCCCTATTTTCACATCTACCATCAGTCATGAACATAAACACAAGAAACATAAAGGTCTCCACCTAAGACTGTCCTCCTACTTCATCAGGACAGGACAATCCAGACATTTTTCTGGAAAAACTAAGATTTACAATATATTGGTCATTCCATCTGCTTTTTACTATTCAGTGAATCACATCAGTGCATTCTGGGAGCACATTTACTAAAACAACATTGTCATCTGCAGACAATAAGAATGCAACTCCATGTACCTAAACAGCTTATTCTCTAAACATTGGCTTTGTCTTGCCATCCTATCCAAAAAATCATAAATGTGAGAGAAAGACTAACCACTCACAACATATTCAATTTAATACCATGAATGCATACAAACATATATAATTGTTTTTATTTATCTGTTTATTTAGTTATTTATGTTTTGATAAATGGGATGCATAGTTTGCTTTATACCCATGTTCCTTCTCTACAAACAATTGCGTATTAGAGGATTATGCTGTTAGGCTATGTAGATATAGGAAAATATATGACAATATTAAATAAAGCACATACAGATAAAAAAAGAAACAAGAGGTGAAACATCACTAATAAAACTATAAAACTGCAATGCAAGACATTATATACTTAAAGTATTGTGATGCCATGTTATATACACGAGTCTGTTGCATGAGGTTGATTAATAAATGTTGCAGTTGTACAGTCAGTGCACTCTGAGCTATTTCAACTGATACTTTATAAAACCCATCAAAAAAAATTAATATGGACATTGCTAATACTGAAAATATTTAAAAAAAATATGTTGGCCTTTACTTCATTTGCTCTCAGATATAATCTCAGAGCATGCAACAGGAAAATTATGTTTTTTCCAGGGAGGAAGACTCTTGCAACTCACACAGATACTGTTACTTATATATTCTAACTGTAAGACTGCACGATAGTGGGGAGAGGCTGTATTACCCAACCCCAGTAGTGTTGTGACCTCACACTGTTATCAATCATCTATTTTATTTACCAAATTTGTTGACAAAACATATGTCAGTTTTAGTGCAAGTCTACATAACTTAGTGGCTCGCAAATATATAACATAAATACACACACACACACACACACACACACACACACACACACACACACACACACACACACACACACACACACACACACATGTTCACTTGTATATATTTTTGTGCCTGCTGCATTCTGTGGTGAATGGTTATTAGTCATTGTAGTCATTGTATATATGTTTTCCTTGGTTATCATGGTTATATGATTTTAGTTCCGTTTTGATTTTGTGGTACATAATGCATGGCTTCAAAAGTACAGTTATCTCCAAAGATGTGTACACTTCTGTTTCCATTGATGTCAACTGTAGTATGGCTTCAGACTGTCCTTTAGTATGAAATGCTATCATTCATATTGCTAAGCACTTTTGGTTCTTCTGCGTTCACAATGATATTGGACACAGTGTAGTGCTCCCTGTAGCATGTTTGACCAAAATTTCACATATTTAGATATGATCTTCTGTTGCACATCAGTCATCAGCATACTACTAGTCTCACTCCTTCCCCTGAACATGCTCATAAACAATTTATAAAGCTAACAGCAAAGTACATCAAAGCAAACTTTAAAAAAATAAGGAGATATGATCCACACCATCCCAAAGTATACTGCTTAATGGACTTACAGCTGCTACAAGGACAGCAGACTGCTGGAGAAATTTAAACAGCAAACTACTGGTATCATTAGTGGGATGAAATAGAAGGGATACGACCAGAAGTTAGAGGAGCCCTTTAACCTGAATCCTTTAGAGACATGGATTTAGCTGCAATCAGTCAAGCCATAATAATTTGACTTATGATTTTCTGAGTGCTCAGTTCTAAAAATCATAAATTGGAAAAGAACAATAAAGGAAAAAAAAACATGGATGCATGCATCCATGCCCCTTCCTCATATACTGTGCTTGGAACTTGAGATACATTACAGGTTGGGAGGGTGGCCTAATGGTTAAGGTGTTTGCCTTACAAATGCAAGGTGCAGGGTTTGAGTCTCCCAAGGGATAATTGGCTAAGCTTAAAATGGCTCGCAAGAGCAGCTAGCTTAGTATTAATCTATGAACCTATGAACCTATGAACCAGTGTGAATAGAATGGTATAAACAACATTTTCTCTGGGTAATGGCAATCTTATATAGGTCTATAAAAAGTATTAAGGAGTTTAGAGGCATAGATCTCAGTCTACACAATGTTGTAGGTAGTACCCCCTGTCACTCACCAGTAATTCTGCCATGTGTATTTATGATCATGTGGTCACAGTTTTATGCACTCCTATCACAATGCTCGTCATTTATCAGGAGATTCACTGTTTAGTTAGACCCCCCCCCCAGATTTAATAAAATCCATGTAGGTATAGTGTACAGCCTACATGGAAGGTACTGTGGCCATGTGCACAGTTCCCCCTTGGTAGCGCACCATGCATATTAATAAAGGTGTGTTACTGAGGGAGAGCCATGTAACACGGTTATTGAATCAGTGTAGGGAATTTATTACTGTGTCTGGAGATGAGTAGCACACCCCCTGCACTGTCAAACTGCAGTATATCAATCTATGAATATGTATTAAATTTATTTATTTATTTTTTGTGTATGTTTGTGGAGCACAGCATACAGCAATTGACATGTGCCAGACATCTAAAAATATTTAATTATGAATGCAAAGGTCATGTTTAAGCATAGCTGAGCAGGTTTGCTTGGTGCGACACAGTGCTCAGCAGTGCTTAAACTCTAGTGAGTGATATATGTAAAAGTGTAGCAGCATTCTACACATCCATATAGCCAAATGGTTAGAGTGACAGCTTTATGTGCAGTAGATGCAGGGTTTGAGAACACAGATGGGATTTTAAGCATTTATTTTCCAAATACAAATGATGGCAATTATTTTTAAATCATGATGTGCTGCACTCAGCTAAGCTCCACTAAGCTGTGTTAAGCCATGCCAAGTACCACTTAAACAAGATCTGCTTTAGCACTGCTTAGCACTGCGCAGCTCCACATAGCTGGTTTGTGCACTAAGTGGTGCAAAGCACCGTAAAATTTTGCCAGTTTAAGCACTACTGAGCTGAGCTCAGCTGTTTTGCACAGTGCTAAGCAGTATGCAGCATTTTTTAAAATTGCCCAATAGCATTAAAGTGCACCTGGTATTCCCTGCACAGTTGAGCAGTGTTGTCACCACCAAGATGACTTGAAAAGAAGGAAGGGGGCTCTCTTGGATGCCTGGGTTCAAGAATTCCAGGTGGACAGTGTACCACAAGTGTGTAAGTATGTTTACCTGTGTTTCACCAATATTTAACCTTGAATGTCTGCTAAACTGGCATGCATAATAGTGTGCTTCTCTCCCAACAGCTGCAGAGGTGAGAGCTCACAACATCGAGACACATGCAGGGCATCTGGCCAGGTTGTGATGTGAGTGTGGTCAGTACAGATGTATCTTCCAATCTGTAGTCATGTAAGCAAGAACAAGTAAAGCATTAACTGCCATTAGGTATATAAACAGTGTTGATTGTACTGTAATTAATATGGTCATAGTCCTGGACTGCAATAACTGACTACTGCCAAATGCACTGCAGTAAGCAGGAAAGAGTAAAGCATTAACCTTGATTAAGTAAATGAAATAAAGTTTCTATCACAATAACTGTGGAATTAAAGCTGTATTACAGCACCTGCATTACATTAGCTGTTGGTCAATAAAAACTTGTAAGTATGCCAGTAAATGCATGAAGGCACCTGTATGAACTGTTGTGCAATACATGTGGAATGAGAGCTGAGATTTCAACCCAGTAACAATATATTGTGTACACCTGTAGTTTATTTAGTAATGTATAGGTTACCTAGTCTCTCTGCCATGATTGCATTTCATGCAGCTGTGTCCAACTGTCACTGCACTGTATTATAGCGCTGTAGTATTAGTAGCAGTTCATATTTTGTTTCCATGTTAGCTCTAGGACAAAACCAGTCAGTCAGCTATCAGCAGTGACTCAGTAGTTAAGTTTGTTAAATGTTGTGTACAAAGTAGATTTTGCTAGACACAGATGAGGGTTTGAAGCCAGTTCCATGTACTAATCACTATTACTGAATTGCATATGTTATGATGACAGATATTTTCTCCACGGGGACTACTGGTAAATGGGTGAGGTAGCCCATAGTATGTGTGAATAGTTGCTTGTTCAGATGCCAAACACTTTTGAAATCATTCTCAAGAATGTGCTATTTATCCACACAATAAAGGAAGCAGGTTCAATAATAACAAACTATAATAAAATAAAAGAAATACAATGTGTAATAACAGATATTATTCTCTCCATGGGGACACAGGTAAAATGGGGAGCTAGCTTATAGTATGTGTAAATAATTGTTTGTTCAGATGTCACATGCTGTTAAAATCATTCTCATGAATGTGGTAGTTATCCAAACAATAAAGAAAACAGGTTCAATAATAACAAACTATAGTAAGTTAAAAGAAATAAAATGTGTAATAAAGGTATGGCTGTATTCCTGGTGTGTTTTGTAAAGTTTGATGCAATCAATTACTGCATGTGATACATATGTCCCCTGCAGTCAGTACTGTTAGGTATGATCCCTATGCCTACCAAGCAAGGCATGATAGTTGCGTACTCTCTGGACTGTATACATACATGTCTCTCAAGTGTCATGCTGTCCCAGAATGTAATTGCTGTTGTGTAATCCCTCTGCCACAGATGTATCATTGACATGACTCATATGTCAATATCAAATTACTAGTACATTAGCCCACAGTAGTCCTTGGTAGTCATATAGGTCCACTTGATGTGCAAGTGTTCTTTGCAGTTGTGCACCTGCAGGTGTTACTGCTTGGTCCATATTGTCCCATGCAGATAGATTGAGAGGTATGTGTGTGCTACAGTAGCTATAGGGCACATTTACACATAAAGAAAGGACAGAACTGTAGAGTAGATAGAATTACTGCTATCAACTATATAGCCCACGATGGTATTAATGAACTGTATTTCTCTCTCTTTCCACCCCTTATATTCCCATATTTATTATTGTTATATATTGGTTATGATTACTATTAACATATGTTGTTCCAAAAAACTGTATTTTGTGTGTGTGTTTTATTGTTATATATTACTATGGTTGCATATTAACATATCTTGTTGAATTACTTATTCTGTTGGCCTTATGCCTTAACTGTTATTGGCATGTTGTTAATATACTGACTGTTTATTATTTATTCTTGTGTTTCACATTATAAGCAATTAACTGTTATGGGGTTATGTACAATGTTCTGGCATGCTGTTATTACTAATAATGTTTTTTTTACATAACTCACCTATGTTTATTGCTCTCCCTCCATAACCACAGCACGTCAGGGTAGGCTGGTTCCTGGTGATCCACCTACCCTACCTTAGCCAGCCACGGCATGAGGTACTAGCGCATCTTGGAGCCAAGCTGGTGGTGCCCCCTCCACTGGCCCTGCACCACCTTTGGGTGGAACCACCTCAAAGGACAGGCCCGTCCCCCTGGGATCAACTACCAGTGATGGTGCACAGGCTTGTCCATAGGAGTTATGAACAACACCTTGTCTGAATTGAGGGCAGACTTGAAAACTTAGTGGAGTCTGAGGGTCGTGGTGCCCAGCATCCAGCAAGACACCTTGGGGCAGTGAAGGAGCAATGTTGACTGCCCATGGGTGGGGATCTCAGCCATGCTGCTGTCACCTGGAGGCACATGCACCACTGATTCCACAACACCCTCTCCATCCAAGTTGTTTACCTCTCTCATGTGTCACACACTGCCCCATACGCTGTCTTGTCTAACTTGTCTGTCTGCAAATGCAACCTCTCCTACCCAACTTACCTCCTCACATGTACCTTTACCCTTTCCCCAACATTTCCTCTTCTTAATAGAGGGCACCTGTCCCTCAAAAAAATATTGCCGCTTACATAGCTCTCCATTTTGCACATGTCCACTGGACACAACTAATTATTACATTAATTAATCAACACATTTATGTTGCCCTCAGCCCTCTCTCTGGGGTGTGAGGCACCAAATTCCTAATTCTGTAAAACCTGCACAGCTGTTGCTGTATAAGAAATGGAAAGCTATGTTCCTTTCCTATACCTTTCCTACGCAACCCTACCTGTCTTTCAATATGTTTTTCCTCCTGCTTGCTCCCATTTCACCACTTTCCTTTCACCCTATTTTTCTTTTCTTGTTTCATTTTTAGTACAGGTTTAAGCAGAGTTAAGTGGTGTACCATGCAAAACCATGCAAATCCACTTAAAACTGCCTTAATCATCTTATGTGTTTCTCACAGTGCTAGGCACATCTGCTAAATAAACTCCCCTCCCACATCTCGGACACAGGTCCCTGTCAATTAGACCACAGTACATTATCCCACTAGGCCACTCAGCTCTGAATTAAAACAGGTGTTTCCAGCAACGTATACTGATTGCCACTGACACATTGCATGTACATATAATGGGAAAAATGGGAGTGTACTTGTGACTGTTATGCAGACACTACACCAGTACACAGCCAAATAAATAATAATAAAAATACGTGAGGCCTGGGATAGCAGGTATATCTGTCAACTGTACAGACTGTTGCAGAATGTCAACAGTTTTTCACCATAGTTTTGGAATTGTTTTCACAAAAACATGGTAAAGTACTGGCAAGTCATTAAAGATTGAGGTTAGAAAATCATGACAGACATTTGAGTGTCACACTTCATACCCTTCACAAAACACATGCTAATGCAAATCCTGTGTCACAGACTGTATGCATGCACATTTATATGGCAAATACACCTATTGCAGCACTGACTCAATAGCTCAGTCTGTTAAATGCCTTGTGTGCAGTCCATTTTGTCACCCACAGTCCTGGGTTCAAATCGACTGCATTGCACTTCAATAACATTCCTGTGAATACAGCAAATAATGGTTCGGTAATGCAATTTTAACCAAAACAGGTTACTACTACTAACTTAACTTAAACCCATGTTTGCAATTCAAAGGCCTGTAGGTAGGGACACACTGCACATATTCATGTAGCCTCCCTATATGTCACCTATTACTCTCTGATTGGTACTATTACATAACAGATGTACCTTAAGGACATGCCTTGG
The DNA here is from genome assembly GCF_019279795.1 of Protopterus annectens. Classification (NCBI taxonomy): domain Eukaryota; kingdom Metazoa; phylum Chordata; order Ceratodontiformes; family Protopteridae; genus Protopterus; species Protopterus annectens. The sequence goes on from NC_056738.1 coordinate 218,236,144, forward strand.
CTGGACTGTTATGGATTCCCTCATCATGGCTCTGCTGAATGACAGAGCTGACACTGCTCCCTCAGTGATACATAGAGCTTGCTGTCCTTCAAAGTGATCACACTCCTCCCTATATGTCCTAGACTGCAGCAGCAGCTTCAGCCTCCAGCATATGCAGCTGTATGTTAAGCTACCTGCTACAGACCTACCATACCTCACAACCCCCTAGAACAAGGGATCCAGGCAACACCCATACATAAAGGGGTGTTGGAGCAAAGGTTGAGTGACAGGGACATGTTTCACAGTTTTCCCTTACAAACATAGTGAGCTGACAGACTAGAAGCTACTGCAGCAGCATGCATATTCTGATAGGTTTGGTCTCTGACACTCACATGTCTCTTCCCCCTTACAGACTTCAACCCACAGTGTTTAACACTGAACTGCCAGATAATCACAATGTCATTTAACAATGGCCTAACATAGCATGCAAAACTGTGGACATACCTCATAAATCTCAACAATGACATTATTTGTACCTAGCCTCAGTGATGCTGTAGTCTCCACACTTCATTAATGTGCATTTCAAAGACTAGAAAAGGGGCCAAGGCCTACATGAAGACCTTAAATAGTGCACTGTGGTGCCATGTCATTGGCTAATGAAAGTGCAACCTAGCTGTTATGGATGCAATTAGCAAGCTGGAGCCAGGGATTGGTGGACAGGCAATTACTTGTTAATAAGCATGACCTACAAAAGGCAAGCAACTGCCTATCGGAAACAAGTCTGTAAGTTGCTTTACCTAGACAGAGTATGATTTAGCAAGCTGTTTTCTTGAAGATTTATTCACAAAAGGATTACATCACTCTACCAGGTATGTCATGCAAGTCCCCATATAATGGGACACATATGAGAGGATGCAGTTATGGGGAATAGGGATTACAACTGTAGGCCTGTAATACATCTCTGGGAATGACATGTTGGTGATGCTCTGCTGTCCAACAGCTATAGTCATGCCTCTCAGCTGTGACTGCTGTGAATGAAATCACAGCTATGGCCCTCTCACTCCCTCCTACAATGGTAGGCTCCTGTACAAAATCTACTGGATTGTGAGTTAGACATATTGACAGTATGTAAGGGTGGACACAGCTGTCATATCACATGATGTACTATCATTCAGCACCTCTCAGTCTGTGAATGTCACATAGGAATAATTCAGACACTGTAAAGGTGTGTCTGACTGTGTACTCGGGTTTGGTCACTCTTTTGTCACCATTTGTATCTCATCACTTGATAGCTGTGGCTAACATACCTGGCAACCCCCTACAGCAGGAATTCATGTCATAGCCATTACTAGTGAGGGGACATAGACCTAACCTCAGCGACAGAGTATACATATTGGTCATACAAAGTAAAAGTATGAATAACGTAACATACATTACTATAGCATACATTTTTTTATGAGGGTTCTGGCATGTGACAGCCAGACTCTCCATGTTTTAACAACAACTATCAATTATTGTCCAACCATTTGCCAGACATCCACATGTTTGTGCCCAACAGGACCACATATATCAGGCATGTGTGCAAATTCCACAAACATCTGTGTACCAGAGAGGTATGATGCCTACAGGGAAGATATACTAATGCAGGTTTGCATTGCTGTCTGTCACTGTGGCACACTGGTGTTGCTGGACTGTCTCCATATACTTGTAATAACAAACACCTATTTGTCTGACAGTGGCTGTTTGACATAGTAGTGGGACTTTGCCCATAGGGGACACATCACAATAGACAGCATTGATGGGTGTGGAAACATACAGCACATTCTGTCATGGCAAACGGGGATATAACAGATATTGCTACTATGTTGGTGATAGCTACATACATAGTGTATTGATAGACTGCAGGTTATGACGTAGTAGGTAACAGTGGATAGTGCAGGCCATTTTGCTTGTGCAAGGTCTGTACATAGTGGATATTCATGTATCTGGTCCTGTGATGTGTTTCCCTCTTGATCTCTTTCAGGAAGGATGTATTGAAGGAGGCACCAACTATTTTCAGACACTGAAAACAATGTTATCCTGGATGGCCTCAACTGCATCATAACATTCTGCTGTCCAGGAGTCACCAGCATCATGAACAATGCGTAACACTGTGGGCTGACCTTGTCGCAGCAGTCAACCAAATAAGACTACAGGACACAACTTAGGAGCAGGTCTGACACCGGGCAACAGATATGGTCAATGCTGCATGGCAAAGGTCTACCACTGTAGCAGGAACTATGCAGCCACCGGTGAAGGGCCTGCAGTAGAATGACCACCCTCGGCCACAGAGGAATTCCTGGCAAACCTGGGTTCATCCACCAGCTCCCAACCATCCATCACCCCATACATCATGGAGGTGGGTGCCACAGCATCCACATCAGAGGATTGTCCAGGTAGGTTTCATGTGTTCATCACTGTAACACTTATCAGTCATTGTGGAAGCATCTGTATACCAGTACACAGGTGTCAGGTCTATCTGCATTGGGGGGGGGGTTGGTTTTAATGCACAGTTCTGCACACATACTCAGAATCTCATTAATGTAAGTAGTATAATGTTAGCTACTCTACATGTTGATATACCTACATATTACCCTGTAACAATGCCACATTTGGTATTGCTGACAATACCTCTCCCTCACATTTCCATAGGTACATCAGGTGTGGCCAGAGTCCAAGATCCTGTACCTGGTAAGTGTGGTAATGTTGTCTTGTGGATAATATATGCCCTAAGAATGTTAAGGGCTGCCATTTTGCCCTAGGCACAACTGTTATGCTTAGCCAGTGTACAATACTTGTATGTTCCATTTTGGAGGGGTTATCTGAAGTGCATTGAATGGGTAATCACAGTTGCATATTTGCAGGAGCAGTAACACATTTGCACTTATTGTTTAGAAGGTTTATGCAGTCTGCTATACAGGAGGCTATCACTCACAGATGCCTGTTCACACACAATATGGAGATGGCACATACCTGAGACAGTAATACTATAACTGACATAGTATGTTCAAGATGGGTGCACTGTATTTTAGGTGTAGGTCCATTAGATACACTGACATATAGCTTATTTCACAAGTGTATAGTACTGGCAACATTAACCAGACATAGCTGTAGTGCATGTTATAAAGGGTCTGTCTTGTCTGTGTATGTTGTTGTCTGTGTGCTGTGCATAGGATCAGTAATAAGATGTGGTATGTGTAATGCAGTTGTGGCTGTTCAGCTGTATGTGTGTGTGTGGATTACCATACATAATAGTGCAGGTAGTAATGTACTTATTTTGTTTTCCTCCTCACAGGTGAACTTGGGGGTTGGCGTGTGTCCTCTTTACAACCTGATGTCAGTGTCTCATCAGACTTTGATGAGAATGGTGGCCATACTGAGGCACAGGTGAGGTTGTTGTGGGTTGAATTGGTTCCGTGGGTTGACATCCCACTTCTCCCCCATTGTATCTGCACACAGTGAGTATGCCCACACATACCTAGTCCTGTGAGGCCAGAGATATCGGACAGTCAGAGTGTGGTGATGTCGAACAGAAGAATGTGGCAACTATGGCTTCAGTGAGTGTAGACACTGGCCATAGCCAGACAGCTGGTGAGGTCCCACACAGGCAGATTAACAGGGGTGCTCAAAGGAGTACTGCTGCCCATCCACCACCTGTCACAGTTGTCACATCACGGATCACTCGGCGCATGTTTCAGTCCAACATGGAGGCGCAGGTATGTTCCGAATGCAACACCAGATGGATGCTCAGGATTTTGGATGCAGCACAGTCTGACATCTTTGACTTCCTCCACTACATTGCTGATGCCATGGATCATTTCTTTGATGTTGGGGACAAACATTGGTGTGAGACATTGTCAGTCCTTGACTGCATGTTGTCTGTGCTGGAATATCTGGTTGGAGTCTGGCATTGGCTACGTGGATGTATGTCAGCAACACCATCTGCTGAAGTCCACGTGGCCATGCATACTCATGGTCCTGTAGTGACAGTACCTCCAGCACTATGGAAGGGAGTGTGCTGTCCACATCATAATGTGGCAGGCCATGGAAATGTGCTCCTGGGCAGTCCTGTGGGTTGGGTGACAGAGGCACAACAGACACCAGTCATCATCAGCTACTAGCACCACATCTGACCATGGACATGGTGGTGCCAGTGCCACTCCTGGCAGAGCCAGTTCCCATGTTCATGGCTGGAGATGGTGAACTGTCAATTCTGCCATGTATGGTCCACAGCTGTCCAACATACACATGTGTAGGGCTAGCACTGGGCTTGACTGTTTACATGCACACACTCAAATATCACTGTCACATGCAGGTCACCAACAGACACACTTGGCACCTCTACATGTACCAGCTAGCCAGCACCCCTTCCTGACTTACACACATGCTGTCAACTGTTTGGCACAGCATAGGCCTCTGGGAACCCCACAACACACCCTGTGCATGTGATGATACCTGTGCTACATCCCTGCCATCCATACCATCGATGCAGGGACATGCAAATATGTGTCAGATGCACAGAGTGACTATATTACATTACATGTAGTTTTGTAGTGCAGTAGTGTTATGCCATGACAGGTGCTGTATGCTGGCATGTGTCATGAGTACACATCAAACTTTGTGTACCTTTGTTGCATGATGTTAAATCTGTGGTAGTGTTGCAGAATGACAGGTGTGTCACAGAACTGCATATGTTTCTGTTTCAGGGATCTGAGTGGCTAAGCTATGGAGACTTGGTGGCAATACAGTGGCACAGGATGGCATGGAAGCCCAGCAGATATATGACATCAGCAAGTAGCAAGAGCCTGTATACCTGCATGGGTACATAGATGCATATCTGTAGAACAGTGTGCCAGGGACAATGGGGGCAGTCAGTGTAGTCATGCATGCATACTCTGTGACAAGGCCTGCTACTCTTGATACGTGTGACCTGGGTGTTCTGTACATACAAATGTAGGTGGTGGTGAATAGCATTAATGCCTATATAGGTGTGGGCTATTTAGGGCCTGCAGCTACTGGCAGGAGAGTATAAGGTATAAAAATTGCACACCCATATGTGTACTGCTGCATGGGAATATATTTGTACACACACACAAAGTTGTCTTTATTGAGATTAGAATCCTTACTTATCCATTAGCATACACTATATCACTAAGTACATATTGCATGCACCAAGGAGCTTACCTGTTTTGAGATTGTCAGCCAGTGCTGTTAAGGTGGATGACATCAGCATGCATTGCAGAGGAGGCCAGTGGAGAGGTTGGCAGGTAGACACAGGGCCTTAAAATGTATAACCATTTTATAGAGGTAGGAAAGACAGGCATGTGTACACTGCTGCAATGGGATATATTTACACATGCACACAGTTGCGAGACTAGAACCCAGCCCCATCTATTAGTATACATTACAGAACTAAGTGTTTACTGCATACCCCACAGAGCTGATCTGTTTTGAAATTGTCAGCCAGAGCTGTTTAGGTGGATAACATCAGCAGGTGTTGCCAGGGATGCTAGTGTTGAGGAGGACACTAGTCACAAAGCCATAAAATGATTGACCATTGCACAGGCATAGGCCAGATGCTCATGTCTGTACTGCTGTAAGAGAAATATCCACACACACATACACACACATACACACACACACACACACACACACACACACACACACACACACACACACACACACACACACACACACACACACACACACACACACACACACACACAAGGCAGCTAATGTGAGATTAGGACCACTGCCTACCTGCTATTATACACTATAGCTCACCATGCATATTACATATGGCACCGGTTACATCTAGTGTACATGTGGCTGCAGCCAAAGTACTTGTGGGTTATGCAAAGTGGCCATTTAGAACACAGCATGTGTGGCCTGCACAGTGAACCTGTGTTATGCTGTTATTTTCTCTACGGTCCTAGCAGTGGGGTACCTGTTAGTACCCCTTCTATGTGTGTACAGTTACCAGTATCACCATTTCTGGCTGGTTGAAGTTTGCTAGGTGGGCAATTGGCCAGTGATAATATGGCCTGTCCAAGTCTTGCATTGACACCATTGCACATTACACCACCTGCTCTTCATTGTCTATCTACAGGGTGACATTCCACAGACACATGGTTTTGTGGCTGGGTGGATTATGTCATTATGTAGTCTTGGCCTGTTACCATCAGATAAGGAGAGACAGATGAGTGCACATAGCTGTCTGTATGCACAGACATATTTTCACATATCAGTTCTTTAAACAGGTGAGGCATCAGACATGGGCTCAAGTTAGCTAAGTGTAGGAGCATGCCCAGTGTGATGGTCAGTACTTACAAGATGACTCAGGACAGATCTACCTGTACTCCAGACTGGGATTTTGTGTGCTGCAGTCAGGTGGCTGCTGCACCTGATTCAGCAGTCTGGCACCTCCCTGATATTTTGTCCATGGGATTCCCCAGCTGCTTGCTGAACGTATTATACGACTCATAATATCAACTGTACAGACTGTAATAGACCGTACAGAGTTTTGCATCATATATATGGTACATTTTTCATACCATTGTAATTTTCTGGTACATCAGTGGCAAATCATTATAGATTGCCATTAGGAAATGATGCCAGGCATTTGAGTTACTGACCCCGTACACCCTGGAAAACCCATGCTATTGCATGACCTGTTATTCTCTGAACTTTTTACATTTATCTGGCCAGTAGTTAATCATTTTCCTTATATTTGGACCTTTGTCCCATACTGTTCATGGCTTTGTCCAGATTTCCTGCTGTAAGTTGTTGTAAGTATGATGTAACTGGGGTACATGATGTCACATCAAAAACAGGGTGACAGTCTTCACACCTCTCACTATACATGTTTTAGCAAGATGTCCAGTGTTCCACCCAATATGTCTGCTCTATTCCTTATACAGTTGTGTTTTCCGGTAATATACTACGAAATGGATCCCACTGAATTGTTGTAAGCACTGACACAGTTAAGTGTTGGCCTTTACATCCTGCTGCTACTCAGACCTGTTGCAACATGCTGTTATACTACCCACCTTCAAGGTTACTCAGAGCTTGTATAATGTCTGTAGGTTTGGCCCTCTGTTCTTCCATTGTCTCTGGCTTTGTCTAGCTTTCTTGCAGTAACAGAATGGGGCATATTGACAGTCTATGGGACTTGTATCACATGCAAAAGTTGCAGGTGAAGCCAGCTTCAAACCATAAACACCATCAACCATACTAATGTACTTATTCACTGAGCCACAGCAGCCACCAGATAGTTAGGTTTAATTCCTCACACTATCAATAGCAGACACACATACACTTTGTCCCCTGCATATGATGGAAAATAGAACATGTAGCCAGGTTGTTTGACATCCCTGTGATTGTGTGGTCTGCCGATATATCCATGCAAGCATACTGTTACTGCAGTTGTATGGAAACACTGATGTGTTGGGAGTATGGCACTCTGGCATTGACAGTAATGCATCTGTCCTACGACTTTACTATTTGGAATTTCCCTTGAATTCTGCAGTGGGTTTTGCTTTCTTGTGGCCTAATGCATATTATGGGGTAGTCAGTATTGGACAGATAAGCAGTTGTCTCACATAGCTGTTAGTTCCCTGCAAGTAGTCCAGTAGCCAACCCAATTCCCTTGCATGCATGCAGCAGGTCTATACATAGGCTACCATAGTCTAGTACCCCGTACATTTGTTGTAAAGGAGAGTGACTTGCCTTGTGAATGCTGCAGTTGAGATACTTGTGTTGCAGGGCTGACTCTGTCTGATGCATGCAGTACACAGCCAATACATGGTAAGGTACAGTTTGTTTGGGATGGTTGGCATCCTTTTTACTATGTATGTGAGTTGGTTTAAGGCATCAGTCCCTAGGACCCTAGGTTGTCTGTGCATGTGCTATGCGTTGCCTCTTTGCCAAGGCCAGGGCATACAGGGCATCCCTATGTCTGCCTACAGGGACAGCCTCAGGGGTTTCCTCCTCCGAGTCCCCCTGTGGGTGTGGCTGTGGGGACCTTGGCACTAGTGGGGAGCTATGTGTCCCTTCCCTGTGATGATCCTGCCAAAGCTGTTTCCTCAGGATCATATTGTGTAACATCTGTGCACATGTGGCTGGAGAGTAGTGCAGGGCTCCAACAGATATATCGAGGTACCGGAACCATGACTTGAGCAGCCCAAACACATGCTCTATGATGTTTCTAGTTTGTGTGTGTGCCTCATTATGGCATTCCACAGTAGGTGTGTGTGCATTTCTGATGGGTGTCATTATCCATGGTTCCAGTGTGTAGTCAGCATCCCCCAGTAGATGGCCATATGGGATGTCCCTCCTGGCAAACATTTGATACAGCTGTGATGCGTGCCAGATATGGGAGTAGTGATAGCTGCCAGGACTGTCAGCACATACACATTCATGATAATGCCCTGGGCATTGCACATGACCTGGCAGTTGATGGAGTGATACCCCTTGTGTTTGACATAGACTCTACCCTCCTCACCAGGCAGTGCTTTTATGTGTACAAGAGTGTAGTCTATGGCACCCAGTACCTTGGGGTAGTGTGCTACATGGTAGAAGAGATGCATACTGCTAGCCCTCTCCTCAGGGATGAGGAGTAAATAAATGTGCTCACTGGCATTTATTTACATGGCAGCCAGGAAGTGGTGGAGTACCCTAGATTCTGATGCCTGTGAGACCCCCATTATGTTCTCAGCCGGTCTTCGAAAAGTACCTGTAGCTAGTATTCTAAGGGCTACACATACCTTTGTTTCCACTACATTGGATTCCCCTCTGTTGGCTCTGGGTCTGAGTTGAGGGTGGCAGAGCTTGGTGAGTTCTTATAGTATGGCCCTATCCACCCAGTAGCGCTCTACAATCTCCAGCTCATGTAGCTCCTGGAAGGTTACCCTGGGCCTGAACACACACTTCTCCTCCTCAGTCTAGGTGTATTGCCAGCAGCAGCATCAGCACTGACCTCAGCATCTAGCATATACAGATGTAGCAGAGCAGCAGTGGTCCCTAGCATTCTGTCAGTTAAAATTTCCAAGTCTGTACTCCAATGGTGCAGAGTATGGGGGAAAATCAGATTGTAGGGTTTATGCATAATTTATAGTGGTCTGCTGCAGATGCAGCTTGTGTGACTGACTAACTATGATGCATTCCACCTACCAGGTACATCAATGAGTGGTTTGAATGCCCAGTGTAAGTGAAACAAGGATTATTGCCAATTTATGCATGACTGGCTTTCACAGGATATTTTGTTTTCTTTTTTTTTTTAACTGCTTTCCTGCTAAGCACAGAGGTGTGGCATACAAACATGCTCAAACCAGCTAAAACAAGTGCCCCGAAGCAAAACAAAGCTTAGCAGCACTGGACACATCCCCATGCTTAGCTGAGAGGCTTGGCACTCAAACGGGTGCCGCACAGCTCTAATCTGTTTAAACATATAGTGACACACCCCTTTTTGATGTCAGCTAACTCTCCTGTGGACACCAACATGGTTCTGGGGCTACATAGATTTCATCTGCAGACACAGTAACCCGTTTTTGCTATTCAGTAACCCCAGCTCAGTTGCATACAGATCCGTTCACACAGCTTGGATACTACACTATTCCAGGGTTTGCCTCCTTAACAACCACAGAACTCTACCATTGTACATACTTCATGCAGGGCCCTATAATGCATTATTGTCACATATTTCTTATTTTTTTTTTAACTTTTAATTTTTTTTTTTTGCATAACTACATATTTGCTCACTGCTGTGTGCCACAAATACATAATGTGGGTATTAAAAAAAAAAAAAAAAAATATATATATATATATATATATATATATATATATATATATATATATATATATATATATATATATATTAAATTATTTTGCATTACTTTTTGGACACACAAGGCATAGTTTTGCACATATCTGTGCCTACTATGCAATTGTTGACCTTCTACATGGGCTTTTACAGCCCTTGTTCAATTTTTATTTTCTTGTACAGGGAAATTTTCCATGTACTCTTTGGACACCAACATGGGGTATGCAGGACTGCCTATCTGCTTGCTGGATCACGCCAGCATCCTCATTTGCATGCAATTCACCTGCTTATGAGGTGATTTGCATTTCACAGACACTTCCATGTTCGCACACTCATGCATGCCCCTCTGTTCTGTTTATGGTTGCTTACTTCCATGTAAGCTCTGTGACGCTATGCCTACATGGAAAATCACTCCATGTAGGTGTTACTGAATTCCCCCCTAGACTAACAAGTGTGTTTAGGGTTGGTGGAGAAAAACGTCTACTCTAGAATGTTGCACAAAGCCTAATAAATAAAAAAATAGCTTAGTTTTTTGATCATTTTGTATTTCATTCAGGCTGTGATAAACTAATGCTAGCAAGATCAACTCATGCAAACAATTTACAAAACGGTTTCTGTAAAACTTGTAAGGGCATCATCTCTTAAAATGTGTTATAGCGTTAAAAATACACCATCTTCAATCTATTTGTTAAGCTTCAGTCTTATGAGTAGAGCTTTTGTTTCATATGAAAAGCATAATACTTTTCAATAGGTTTATGTTTTCCTCCTTCTGTAACCAAAATACAAGGCAAATATAACTTTAGGTCAAGGGCCTTCTTTACTTTGAAAATTCACTGCTTGCTTAACTTGCCTTTTTTGAAAGCTTAGAGGTAGTATGTATAATGGTTTTGCCCTTTTATATACAATACGTAAAAAAAAAAAAGAAAAAAAATTTTCAAATGTTATATTTTACTGCTTAAAAGTAGATGGGAGTGGGTGAATATGAAGCAATTACTGTGTTCTGTAATCATTAATGCATGACCTACAGTGCAAAACATGACATAGAAGCTTAGCTTGTATTTTTTACTCTAACTGCAAAATACAGTCAGATGGGCCACACATGAATTATAGAAATGGTTGCATTACATCAACAGCAGAGAAAGACAGATAAGTGGGAAAAAGTGCTTTAAGAAAAATTCTGTGAAATTTACGAAGGCGTACTCGTGAGAAATGTCAAAAAAGGCATGCCACTGCAGTTAATACAAGGGTCATTCAAAGGAGATGATTTCAGGAAAAATAGCTTCTGTGAAGGTAGTATTAAGAAATGATAGAGAAAAGTCAAAGTTTTTTGACCTAAGTTGTCAGAAGGTAGTAAAAATGACAACTGAGTTCTGCCACTTTGATTTCATAAAACTCTAAATTATAGATTTTTTTGATGATCGGATCTTACATACTGCTCTACTTATCTTTCTCCAGATAATATACATTTTATAGTGCTCCATGAGTACTTAAAAGCATAAAACTGAAATATTTATTCATGTAACTATTGAAAATATAATGTCAAAATAGTGAATCTGAAGGATTATTAAGAAAAAAATTTGATTAAAGGACTTACTGTGCTAGCTTTTTAAAGAAGAGCTACTCTACAGATGTGTACAAACCTTTTGCAATGGTCTATTTGTGTGTGTGTGTGTGTGTGTGTGTGTGTGTGTGTGTGTGTGTGTGTGTGTGTGTGTGTGTGTGTGTGTGTGTGTGTGTGTGTGACAGAGAGAGAGAGAGATAGAGAGGGAGAGTGATAAAGGGATACACAGTTATTAAAAGATAAAAGAGAGAGATTTGCTCATAAGCATTGCCTCTGAATGTTTTTAAATGAGGACTCAGTTTCCATGTTGCTGGGTCATGCCACAATAAATAAGCTTCATAAACATTTGCAGCTAGCCTATGTCCAGTGCACAAAGAATTTATTGAAGAATTCACATATGTGAATTTGTGCTTGGAAGAGCACTAGCTCTAGTTATTGTCTGTAGCGTATAGAAATATAGAAACCCTTTTCTTAACACGGTCATTATTTAGAGTAACTCACTGGCCTTTTAAATTATAACTGCATACAAAACTGAAGAAATGCATATTACATTAGTTCATACTATTTATTGTGCTTTTGAAGATTATTTCTTGTATACCTTGTCAATACCAACACTCAGGCTTCACCTTCTTTCTCATGAAGGGGGACACCACTTACTCTTGGGGTGTATTATAGCAATAACCCACGCCTGGGTGTGGGTAATGCGGGATTTACCCACGATTGGCGTGGTATGGTCCCGAGGGCGAAGCCCGAGGGACCAAACAAAGACAACCGTGGGTAAATCCCGCATTACCCACACCCAGAAGTGGGTTATTGCTATTATACTACGACATTATTTAAGAAAAGAAATAATTACTTTTCTTAAATAATGGCATTGTATAATGCCTCTTTGCTGCCCTTCCGCAGCTGTCTGGTATCCGCGGCAGTTCTGATGTACTGCGCATGCCTACACAGTACATCTGAGCTGTGGCCAAAAGCAACGGAGAAAGCAAGATCTCCGTTGATTTTTACTGTTTCGCTATGTTAAATGGGTTTAACATAGCGAGACAGCTTTAAAATAAGCAACGGAGATCTCCGTTGCTTATTTTAAATCTGTCTCGCTATGTTAAACCCATTTAACATAGCGAGACAGGTTTAAAAAAAGCAACGGAGAAAGCAAGATCTCCGTTGCTTTTTACACACTGTGTCACTATGTTAAAGGAGTTTAACATAGCGAGACAGGTTTGAAAAAAGCAACGGAGATCTCCGTTGCTTTTTTTAAACCTGTGTCGCTATGTTAAACTTTTTTAACATAGCGAGACAGTGTTTTAAAAGAGACTTATACTAATGGAAAAAGTCCAGGCGACCGGACCTTTTCCCATTAGTATAAGTCGATTTACAACGTGCACGCTGGCCAATCAGCATGCATGTTTTGGAATATTAATGGCAGGTCATGGTATAATAGACAGTAGCCACGTAGCCATCTGGGTTTAGTTTGAAGGAAGATTTTGAATCACATTGATTAATCTGCAGCCTTTCCAGATTATTTCATACATTGGCCTTAAGTGGTTATTATTTTATAATATATTGTACCCCACAAATGGCTTAATGTGGCCACTGTATTGTGTATATGTGCTTTACAATAGAGGTTTTGGCTTCACTGATGTAATTACATGGCATACAGGATGCACTGAAGTATGAAAAAGCAGCATTAACTTTGGCAATATTGCTCCAGCAGCTTGCAACATGTGTACTTTGATTTTCTACTTTTAGTGTCTCTAGTATGACCAGTAAGTTAATATTTTTCAATAGCACCCTTTGAGTTTTATATGTATCCATCTTGCACACATAATTTTAAAATACATGTGAATATTATGATTGAAGAATAGCCTACACGGTGTGTTTGTTGAGACTAGGAGTTATTTTCTTTTATTCTTCTATTTAAGATCAAAGCCATAGGTTTAGTGTGTGTGTGTGTGTGTGTGTGTGTGTGTGTGTGTGTGTGTGTGTGTGTGTGTGTGTGTGTGTGTGAATCTACAGTTGCTGTGGATTTAAGCTATTTTAAAGCTATTTCTGAGACTATTAAAGAAAACACTTACTACAGTCAGTCCCTAAGTTTAAGGATTCTTTTATTGACCCCATGGCTAGATTCAGTGACCTGCATAAAAACATGAGATATAATTATACCTTCAAGGCTATATGATGTCACAGATAATGTGATAAATACCTAAAGGAAATAATTTCAGACTGCAGAGAAAGGAGACAATTTGCTATTTAGATAAATAACTTCAGGCATAATTAATTAACACTACTGCTTAAATTATACAGCACATTCAATGTTAAATTCGAGGGAAGGAAATGTACATTGTAAGGCAAAAAAAAATTGACATTTGGGTGAAGGTGTCATTTAAGTGAGAAGAAACTTTCAAACTTTCATTTACAGCTTCACACAGCTGAAGCAATAGGTTGAAAAACGGCTTTATTCTAGTACCATTTCTTTCTTCCTTCAGAGTTGGCACATGATACTAGAAAGATAATTTGGAAATAAAGTTTGATTATCAAATGTTGCAGCTAGCAAACCATGAATATAAGTGATAAGTAGTTATCTTTCCACTTAATATTTCTCTGCTAAACACTACAATTTTTATATAATGCATTTCATCTATGCAAAACTTCCCCTTAATGCATGACAGTTATTTGAATCTCGCAAATGACGTACCTCTTCATGCTTATGTATGTTGACCCTAGATGAAAGATGTAGCACTTCATATATAGGTATATTTACCTGGATGAATGGCATACCTATTCATGTATAGGTATGTTTACCCTAGATAAACGGCATACCTCTTAATGTATAGGTATACTTACCCTACATGACTGATGTTTCTCTTCATATATAGGTATATTTACCTGGATGAATGCTGTACCTATTCATGTATAGGTATGTTTACTCGAGATAAATAGCATACCTCTAATTGTATAGGTATACTTACCCTACATGACTGATGTATCTCTTCATATATAAATATATTTACCCTGGATGAATGATGTACCTCTTCATGTATAGTTTTTTTTTTTCCTAGATGAATGACATACATATTCATGTACAGGTATACTTACCCTAGATGAATGACATACCTCTTCATGTATAGGTATACTCACCCTAGATGATAGATGTATCTCTTCATATATAGGTATATTTTCCTGGATGAACGGCTTACCTATTCATGTACAGGTATGTTTACCCTAGATGACTAGCATGCCTCTTCATGTATAGGTATACTTACCCTTAATGAATGATGTACCTCTTCATGTATAGTTTCTTTTCCCCTAGATGAATGAAGTACATATTCATGTAGAGGTATATTCACCCTAGATAAATTACGTACCGTTTTTATGCAGAGGTATATTTAGCCTAGATGGGTGACATACCTCTTCATGTATAGGCATATTTACCCTGGATGAATGATGTACCTCTTCATGTAGAGGTGTATTTATCATAGATGACCTTTAGGTACAGAATGGACACCATGAGAAGTGCTAGAACAGCAAGCATCTTGAATCTTTTTTCCTGAAATCTTGCTATTGATTTTCAACACATTTAATTGATATTTTATAGAACCACTTAATTTCAATAACCATTAAAACTTTAATAAAGTATATTTCTTCAGCACATGTAATTTGCCTTGCTGCTTTACATATTAGGACAAGAAAGTACTGGATTGCTCACATCAATTATTAATACATAAAAGTGCAGCATAAAACTGACTGTGCTTATAGAATGTGAATGTGACTGCTTTTATTACTGAATTTTGACTACACCCTATTAATTTCAAAAGAGTCAAAGTTATGCAGTAACTTCATCTGTTAAAACTTGTTAACTTTCTGCAGTCAATCCTCCAGATTCAGCAAGCAGCCATGCAGGAATAAGTTATTCCTGCACGGCAGAGACTGTTCCCATTCAACATGGGAGCATGTCATGCACATGTATGATGGCGCTCTGCCGTGCTTTAAAATGAACACGGTTCTGTGTACGAGCACAGGGGTGTATCTGAAAACAGAGCTCTCAAAATACACATGCCCCCTGCACTCCAGAATTGCCTTTCAGCAATTTAAAATGAGTGAGAACACTCGTAACACCCCCAGCCCGTCAGGTAAGAAATGTGCCATAAGGGACAATCGTCCCTACCAAGCCAAAAGTTGATAAAGTAACAGATGTAGCATAAGCACATAGTGCACACCTTCCAACCCGTCAGAGTAAGGAATGTGAACAAAGCCAAAAGGGACAATCGTCCCACAAAGCAGAAAGTTTATAGAATAACAGGTTCAGCATTAGCAGGGATATTCTGAAAGGTACAAATAAAAAAACACAACAATTACATTTTTTTTTTAAACATGCAATAAAGTTTAAGTGTAGCTGCGTGGGTGCGCCCGTTACTTAGCTATGCTTAGTCCAGCTTAAACAGCACAAGAAGTTAAATAACAAGAGACATCCAGCATTAGCAGTACTGCAATAGTGTAGTGCTTTGCGTTCAGCCATTCGCGGTTTGATCTCCACTGTAACCAATGTGCATTTTACATGTGAAAGCAGTACATAAACATTTTTTTTTTTTTATATAAATAGCTACTAAATAACATATATTTGTTAACCAGAGTATGGTAGTAGGTCCAGATGTGAGGTGTCAGTTTAATAAAGTTGTGAAACCCCCAAATAAACCCAAGTGTCCCATACAGTATAGTCACACATGAATAAATGTAGTGAAAGCACACTGGGGGATGTCGAGGACAGTAAACAAATTTTTAATATGTGATGAATAATGAATCAATCCCATACAGCAGATAGTCTATAAAATAAAAAAAATAAGCAATGCTAAGCACTGCACAGTTCTGCTTACCAGGTGTAAGCGTTGTGCAAATATGACTGCTAAGCAATGAGTAGCCTAGCTAACTGGATTTGCCCATTGGTAAGCAGTACTGAACCTGCCCCTTTAAGCACTGCCAACTTTAGCTAAGCAGGTTTGCCTGTAGCTTAGCTTGGCTCAGCATATTCAAAACCGTCCAATCACTGCAAAGGGTAGGAAATCGGTCATATTTAAACCCTGCAGATGGGAATACAGCTCATAACTGGTTGCAGCTTCCCACTGTAGGCAGTATGGCAGGTATTGGTGCGGGCATGCACTTCCCGGCCCAATGGTGGGGCATACAGGAGTCAAAGGTCATGGCAAGGACTCCTGGTAAATAACCATGATGAGAGACTGCTGCAGGGCCAGTACCAGGGCTCCCAATATAAAATGGAAGCCTGGGACCATCTCACCCATGATCTCACCAGTGCTACTGGTATCCCTTGGATGGGTGAGCAGGTCCGGCACCACTTTGCTGACTTGAAGTGGAGGAAGAGGGAGCACTTGGATGAGTGAGTCCAAGAAGCAAGGCATAGGGGTGATGTCCCAGCATTGTGTAAGTATTCATATCAATAACTGTTTACTAAAGTCCAGCCTGTGTATGGGATGGATAGATATGCCTAAATATTTCTCTATTCCCTTTACAGCTGCAGCTGAGTGGGAGGTGAATCAGGAAGCCCATGCCAGTAGGTTGCAAAGGCTGCATTGCAAGGCTGGTGAGTAACAATCCTGCTTGTAGTAGTCATACCAAATAAATATAAAGTAGTAGAAAGTCACCTGGCAGTATAAAACTGTGAATGGGGTGTACTGAAAAAAACAGACACTATGACAGTAATAGTCCCATATAGATGATATTTAAATAACACTGTAACTGCCTGGCAATAAAGTTCTAAATCCTGGACTGATTGTGCTTACTCTGGTATTGTATGCATTTAGTGTTGCATTCCCTGAATAGTAATGTTGTATTAACCACTGTTACCCGCACTGTGCTGCATAAAAAGGTATATATGTCTAGGAATGTCTGTATAAGACTGTTGTGAGCACAAGGTCAGATTGTACAACCAAGAGAGACTTAGATAGAAAAAACTGAAGGGATAGACCATAGTTTCTAAATAGCTCACTCTGATGAAACACATATTGTTGTACTTTTAGCACACACAGCCATGGCTCAAATCCTGTGAGTGGTAGTAAACTGTATGCATAATCATACCTATCAACTGTACAGATGTTCTCAGAATGTCCAGATAATTGGCTCATATTTTTGGCCTGTTCCTCTTTTTTCTGACAAATCACTGGGATGATCTCAGGATTGTAGTCACCAAATAATGACATACATGTGAGTGTCAGACCTCAAATCCTTTAGAAAATGTATATTAAAACAAATCCTGTAACTCTAGCAACTGTCTAAAAGTTTTTAAGAGCAATATTTAAAATATGTCCCTATTTGTACCCCCATTTTGTCAAGCATTGTCCAGATGTTGTGCATTAAGAGGTTGAGAGGTATGTCCATAATTTTAACTAGGAATCTGGGAATATGTGTAGAAACAGTCAGGTAGTGTTAACAAACATTCCCTCCACAGGTCTACAAGGTAAGAGAAGTAGAATTTAGCTATACAATAGTTGAAGTATACACTGTCTACAAACATACCACTTCCCAAACCAAGGCCATATGGTATTGTAATAATACCTGTAGACTAATGATTATAGCAATGATCATTAAAGTTGTGAGTACTGCAAGGATATACAAGTTGTTAATTGACATCTCCCCCCACACCATATCTGCAACAATAATCTAAACACACAAATCAATGGGTATATTTTACACCAAACCTACTGTTGGGAAATATGTCCTATTGTTCAACAAATATTGACATGTATTTCTATTAATGTTCCATGTTGAAATACTATCATTGGTGGCCTGTTGCTATCAATGTAACCTGCATACCATTGTAATGGCCACTGTGGTTCCATATATGCATGTGTTCTGTTTGCTATGCAACTGTTCCAAATCTGTTGTTTTGGGTTAATGGGAATATCTATGCATGCTGTTATAACTAATCCTGGATTGTGTTGACTTTACTAACCCACATATGTTCTAAAACTGTAACAGCATAGCACATTTGGGAAGGCCGGTCCCAGCAAACCTACCTCTCCCTCCTCATCTGCCCATGGCACCAGGCTCCAGCACATCTGGGACCCACCCTGGAACCTCCTCATCTGCTGGTACTGCACCACCTTCAGGTGGAACTGCCTCAGAGGGTGGGGATCATCCCCCCTGGGAGTGGGCGAGGACAGGATCCTGTCACCTGAAGCCATTTCCAGGCTTTGGTGAGTAGTGAGCTCCGAAAGGAGTTTGGAGTTCTGCTATGCCAGCTTGAGGGCTGCATGGTGCAATTAGAGGGTCAGCCTGTCCCTTCTGTTCAGCCCCCAGCACAGCCACCTTCGGGGCTGTAAAGGTGCAGTGGTGACTGCCCATGGGTGGGGACCTCAGTCCTACTGTTTCCACTTGGGGGAGAATGGGCTTCTAATTTCCAAGCACCTCTCTCCATCCAAGGTGTGTATCCCAACATGTGGCATATACCACCCCTGTATGCTATCTTGTCTGTCTTCCTACCCAATCTCCCTCCCCAAATATACCTACTTTCCTTCCCCAACATTGCACTCTCAACTTAAAAAAGGGCAATCTCTTCCCCCCAAAAAATTTGCCCCATATATAGCTGTCCATTTTGCACGTGTCCACTGTACACATGTAATCTGGTCTAACTGGCTTCATGACACATTATTGCTGTCCTCACCCCTCTCTCATGGGTTTGAATGTCCAAATATACCTCCAAATTCAGTATATATGCACAGCTGTTTCCATAGAAGAGATAGACAGCTATGGACCTTCCCTACACCTGTCCTGCACATCCCTAGCTACTTTACCCTATAGTCTTTCCCTCTGTGTACTCTCCTTTCCACCGCTTTCCTATCACCCCTTTTTTCTTTTCTTTTAAAGAAATTAGCATGGGGGTAAGTGGGAGTAAGCACTTTTAAGCAGTAGTACATGGGATTAAACCTGTTTGTGTGGTGCTAAGCAATGTCTACACAGATTAAGCAGTTTTAAGGTTTTCTGTAAGCATATATAACCAGAAATTAGCATTGCTTACCACCATGCAAACCCGCTTACAACTGCTTAAAGTTGCCTTAATCACTCTGTATCCAACACCCCTTGTTATGCCTAGCAACAAAATAATCAGCCATTGCAAGTCTCGAACCAAGGACCCTGCATACCATAGCCACAGCAAGTTATCACTAAACCATCTGTGCTGTAAATATGCCTGATGTTTTCTCAAACATATCATGTAGTACATTCAACAGTAGGGAAATGCATTTACATATGTATATCTATATAAATATATATATATATATATATATATATATATATATATATATATATATATATATATATATATATATATATATATATATAGTGCATTCAGACATCAGATCCACACTCAGAACCTCTCACTGCAAAACATCTGACCAAAGGCACTGTAAATGGGGGTGAAGGGGCCCAAAATATGGACCTCTTGTAATTATTGCCATTATCCCTTCCTTCCCACCTGACCTGTTCTGCCTTGCAACAAAATAACCAACACTTGCAAGTCTTGAACCCACATGTATGCCATCAGTTACTGACAGACATCATAAGATCATCATAGTACAGTACCACACAAATCACAATAATGATCCTGTGGAATACAGCAGAGATATGACCAATACATGTGGACAGTCTGTCACACTCTGGTCAGTCCAGAGGTATACATAGAACCCCTTAGTGCAAGACGTGGACCAAGCCTGACAAAGTGGATGTTTATAGCCATGTAAATGGGGATATCATGAAAATACTGGAATAGATAAGCTCACACAGTTTATTCATTCACACACTCCTGTCTGTCTTGACACATATTAACCAGAGGAGCAGACGTCACAACCCAAATACTACCCACTAGTTAGTGACATACATCTGTACAGCATCCCACTGCTTTGTCAGAAATACACAACAGTTATGATGGCCCTGCAATAGTACATCTGACAAATATCCGGACATAACATCACACCAGATAAATACACTGAGCTGCTAGGCATGTCACAAAGCACTGTGTAAACTACAGGCAGACTGCCACAACATTGTCTTATGTTTCTTATGGGGGAATATACATGAACTTGCAAATATAGCAGGCTCTATAGGCATGTAAAAGAAAGGTGTAAGAGACACCAGTGGGAAAGTGCATACCCACAACCAATCTGACCACAGCCACAGTCACATATGGTAAGCCTAATTAATACTAAAGTATAAGGACTGTGCGAACAACACCATTCTCATATGTGCCACACACACACTAACCCTGCATATACTGGGCCAATACACAGTGTAGTCTGATGCCTGAGTGTGGTACGGGACATGTGTTGGTCTGTCCCTACAAACATGTACGCCGATAGGGTACCATACACTGGAGCAGCATGCAACGTCAGATAGAACAGGACCAAGAACACTGACATCTACCACAGTCTGTACACAGGCCAGGTTACATATTCACAATGCACACTCTGTCAACAATCACCATAAGTACACAGACCTCACTACTGTACACACTACAACAGAATGTCCAGGTTTTGTCCTCAAATATAAGGCCTACTATACATAACATGTATAGCAGTCTGATATCTCACTGGCTTGTTATCAGGTATGATGTCAGTAAATAATGATGTGCTGAACATATGCACCTCTTATTGCATGACATATGTAAAAAGGTTGACAGACATGGGGATGGAGGCACAAACACTGGGCCAATATTGATATGTTGCTGTGATAAACTCATACATTTATTGGTGTAACAGGGTTTGTTGTGACATATGTCTTCTGAGGGATATGAAGTCAATAACTCACGTGGATGTCACCATGTACTGACTGCAATCATCAGAGTATGCTACTGCATTTCTAAAAATAGGAAATGTGTGAGTAACACAACACATGTAAGACTCCAAACTCTGAGCAGTCTGCAGATAGCCCTACAGGTAAGAGTCTCCTCAACCACATAACACTGTCATGCCAGATTTTAAATCATGTAGAACAGCCATATCCACACAAACCCTGTTAAACCAACATTACTTCAAATATAGAAATGCAATACTTACATTCTGTCCCCATGTCTGGAACATCCCCCTCCTCTTTGTTGGCCAGTCTTCATAGTGTATGTTGTATGTTTGTGAAACACCCACATGACGTCCTGCTCACATTGAAGGAAAAGGGCCAACACCCACATGAAGTGCTTAGTTATAGGAGTGTGTTTCCATGCTATTGGCTATAGGAATGATACCACAGCTGTTTCACATGCAATTAGCAAGTGGGGACTGCAATTCTTGCACAGGCCATCAGCTGATCATGAGCATCACTTACAAACCCAAGCTGCTGCCTAAGCAAAGCAGATGTACTTTTCCACATCCACCAGAGAGGGAGTGAGAGAGAGAGAGACAGACAGACAGAGACAAAGACAAAGTAAGAAAGGAAGGGAGTAGGAGAGTAAGAGCCGAGCGTGTTTGTGTATGATTCATGGGTGGAGAGAGGTATTTGAGCATTATGACTGTTGCCTCTATTGTGTACTAATCCATACTGTCACATGGTAATTGCACATGGTTGTACTCATTTATGGCTGAGGATTGCCTACAATAATCTCTACAGTGTTTGGAAAATGTTGGCCTTGTAGCTCCTCAATATAATGATGTAGCAAAAGTTACACTGCAGTAGATCCTATCATTACACAATCACCCCAACAAAGTACTGATGGCACACACAAAAACACACACTTAACAGCAATGAGTTTCAACCCCCTACCTGACTATGCATTGTTATTACATTGTTATGCAGTTATTGTACATGCCATGGAGCTTACATGTTAGAAAGCTATCCAAAGGTATCTTTGAAGGTGAGTGACATCAGCAACAGTGATAAAGGAGGGATAAGGGAAGTGTAGTACATGTGACTGTCCACAAAAGCAGGTATCAAGGAAGACACACCCACACTGTCTCAGGGAACCACACACATTGTCATAGTTGGCAAGATCTGGATTAGAACTCCTACATAACTAGTTTATTACACTGCAGTATTACGCAGTTATCACATGCAACACAGAGCTCACCTAGCTGATATATGGCAAAAGGTTTATTTCAAGGTGACTGTCATCAGCAGGCATGCTACAATAGGGCAATGGGAGATGGAGTGAGTGTGAATGGCTTCAAAATCATTAATCTCCACACACATACACACACACACGCACACACGCACACACGCACACACGCACGCACGCACGCACACACACGCACACACACACACACACACACACACACACACACACACACACACACACACACACACACACACACACACACGCACACACAAACTCACACATACACTTGCCAGTACTGAGATGCATGGGTTCATTGCTTCACAGGTGTGTAGTAGCTGACTGTGCCTAAAGGCTGTACAAGGCTAGGCAAAGGGAATATCTTGGCATCAGGCCACATGACAATGGTCTCCTGTGTGGCTCAGGGGTGTTGTCCCTGGATTGGTCCACACAGGTGGCTATTGTATTCACCATCCACTCATCTGGGTTACTATTGTCAGTGGCCAGTGCTGTACAATGCTTGCCATGTATGTGATCTATATTCCATAACATGGACAGTGACTGGGTTGTGCATATGTCCCGCATGCATGTCCTGTGATATGTTGAAGTGCACTTGAGGTCTCTGGGGCATGTTGTGTGGACAGATTGTTATCTTCTGATGTGGCATTCCTGACCTCATTTTGTGAGACCTGGCTATGGAACTGAGGTTGTGCCTGCACCTACATTGACAGCATGATACAGGTATTCAGTGGAGTTAGTGGCATCTGTCCATACAGGGCTTGTGTTTGAGGCATGGTATTCATGTTGTGGATTACATTTGCAGACTCTACAGTTGCTGCAGTTGTCCAGTGGGGAACATAGCAAAAAGACCACTGTAAGCACTTAATTGCCTATTGCAGGGATGGAACAGGGTGTCATGTCCTTTTACTTGCTGGATAACACACACTCAGTCAGGAGATGTTACACATCACAGTACATCCTGATGT
The DNA here is from genome assembly GCF_019279795.1 of Protopterus annectens. Classification (NCBI taxonomy): domain Eukaryota; kingdom Metazoa; phylum Chordata; order Ceratodontiformes; family Protopteridae; genus Protopterus; species Protopterus annectens. Next base: position 218,259,576 of record NC_056738.1, read on the forward strand.
CATTGGCAGTGTTCTGGTCAACAGACAAGTAGTCCACTGCAATCACACTGTGGTTACTATCTGTGGGCAATATGCAGGGAACTACCAATATAGTGGTTTTTGCCTAGCCAAGTGTATTTGTGTATGAGACATGGGTGGACAGTGTTCTCAGAGTAATACAATGGTTGCCTATATTGTTCACTGATCCATAATGTCACATGTAGGGCTATAGATTGTCTACACCAGCCTCTCTGCTGTTTGACATCTGTTGTCCTTGTAAGGTGGACATTGTGACATATATTAGGTCCTCAATATAATAATTTAGCAAAACCGACCCTACAATGCATCCTGTCATTACACAATCACAGCAACCTCCACACAGTATATTGATAACAAACACACACAAACTTTCCAGTACTGAGATTCAAACCCTTACATAGCTATGTATTGCTACTACAGTGTATCACATTTATCAGACATGCTACACAACGTATTGGATGGATGCTGTACCAAGGTACTTCTAAGGTAAGGAATATCACCAGCCCTTGTAAATAATGGCATTGGGTGACGTAGTGGGTGAGAGATCCCAAAAATAACTTTACCCTAATCATGCATTTACATTTGCCAGGGGTGAGGTTCAATCTTCTATCTAACAATCTTTATGGACCATTGTGTTACACATTTACCACATGCATCACTGTGCTGACATGGGTTAGGCTTCGCAACAGGTCTTTGTAAGGTAGATGATACCTGCAGGACTGCCAAAGTCAGGCTCTGGGATATGTACTGGCTGTAAATGGGTTCACAATCTTTCAGGTACGCACACACACAAACTCTTGCCACAGATGAGATTCAAACCCATAGCTGTGTAGTTACTGCTACTACATTGTTCCACATTTATGGCATGCACCACGGAACTTAAAAGGCTAGTCATTCTCCAAAGGTGTATTTCAAGGTAGATGACATCAGCAGGCTTGCTAAAATAGGGAAATGGGAGGTGTAGTGAATATGAATGGCCTCAAAAGTCCACTGTTATTGCCAGACATGGGCTTAATTTCTGTAAGTGTGGGTCATGCCCAGTATGACCCTTCTGTATTTTGTTGTGAGACATGGGCTTTGTTTCTCTAAGTGTGGGAGTATGCAAAGTATGACCTTCTCTATTGAATGTGTGAATCCATTACAGGTAGGTTGTACTCCAGTGCATGAATTTATGTTCTACACCTACAGCTAGCAACCTGTTTCTGGAGGATATCTGTAGATAGGTTGAAAATATGGAGTCACAATGGGCAAAGGATAGTGGGATACTGTAACTATTTTTTCTGTGCTGCTAGTGCTACATGGTTTTAGTGTTAGCAGAGATATTCAGACATATGTACTGTTTTACACTGTGATGGATTATGTCATCAACTACTGACAGATATACTTATCTGCTCACAGTAATTTCCTGAGGAATACAAGATAAATGAAGCTGTGTCCAGTACTGTGGTCTGCAGCCTACATATTCTTGCACACTCATGCCATTCTGGAGGGGGAGCCGCAGACACTTGCTAATGGGTCTGTGTAAATGGTCCAGCACTTTGGTACTGTGGTGGCTGAGGATCCCCTGCTTGTACACCTATCTATGTAACAGAATGGCCATATCCTGCTCTGGACATACCTCTCAGCTGTACAGATTCACACAGGTTACCCAGAGGCAGGGCTCATATATCTGGTCAGTTCCCTTCACATTGTTGTTTACAAGCAGGGTTGTAGTCACCCATTACTGGGTTTGCAGGCAGGGGTAGTATGGGCACACATCAGAATTTTAGACTTCCCACACTCCATGGCGTCCATGCTTCTACACCCTCCCCCCTCTGTTATTCTATCATCTTCCTAACATTATGCAAGCGATATCTGATAAGTATCATTATCATCCCAGTGGTATTTAGGGGTTGGTCCACAGTTCATGCAGTAGGACATGGTGGGCATGCTACTGGGAGTTGTCGACATGGCCTTGCATTTGTGTTCTGTGGACTGTCTTATGGTGTTATTTGGGACCCCATGAGATTACATATATTGGCAGTATGGGTGAGGCACAGGCCTTTAACAGAGGACTGGAGGGCATTTGACAGTGATGCAGGCCATATGTAGCAGGCCAGTACATTCTGTTTTTCCTACATCTCAGGTTGCAAGCCACTGGATTCCCCTGGGGTGACAGGATAGGTGTGCAAGGTGTTAATGGCAATAGTTCCTGTCCTTATTAATCCATTGGTGTGGATGCTGACAGGGTGCTCCTTACAGTGAGGGGCACACCTGCATGGGACACCTTTTCACCATGCTGCATTCTGTGGGTATTCCAATACAGAAGTGGGGGTCATACTGTACTCATTCCCAACAGCAGGGATATGACCTGTGATGAACCTGTGGCTGATGGTAGGGTGACCTGAGTGCATGTGTGATATGGTAGCGTCTTGCAGCTGACTCACAAATATACCTGGGACAGTCCCCTTATGCTGGCTTGTGCGGGGACATCAGCAGTTTCTCATTACTTCATAACTGTGCCTTTTGTGGTCTGCCAGTGATTGGCCATACTACATCAGTATTCCATACTATACAGACAACTAATATGCTGCTAACCTGTATGCACAATTCCAAAGGTGTGTGCATTTGACAGTTACATTTTATATACTCTGTCTAGGGTATTTCCACCTGTATACTGTGTGTATGTCTAGGCCTACACTCATGGCATGCCCATCTTTCAGATGGTGGCAGATATTACATCTGAACAATGAGTATGGATAACTGCTGGATTGGGTCTTGCTGGGATGCATTGTGGTTGGCACTGCAGTTGTTGCACACAGAACATGGCCCTTTCATCAACATTACTGGCCATAGGCCACCAGGACACAACCCTCCATGCCTACATCCTGACCACTTCCACACAATATACAACACACAACAACCTAACACACAGAGCCCTGCATATTGTATACGTGCAACAATCTATCCTGCTAATTGGGGCCAGCTCAGGTAATCTGTGCTCCACTGTTATTAAACCCACATGTACATGTTACTACATTTCTACATAGGATTGTGGGGGGTACACCTAACAACTGTAAACATTTGGAATGACTGTACTGGTATTTCAGGTACTCTAATGGCTTCCATATCGTTCTGTATTCTGACCTATCATGCAGACTAGAGGCATATCAGTGGAGTACAGATCTTAGATTTTATTGACCTACATTTCAGTTTCAGACTTCTTGCCCCTCAAAACTAACATCCAATGGCCTGACCTGTTTTAGTCTGCCTGTGTAGGTCAGGAGGGGGTTATTCTCCATTGCCATCAATTGGGGGCCTTAGCACAGCCTTTATTTGTGGTCATCTACACCTGTCCTGCTGGCTGAGACTGTTGTTGGGTATGTGAGCCTCACTGACATGCATGTGTGTGTCCTATGGACACACATTTGGCCCAACACATGTCCTGCAGTGGGATTTGTCACCTTGTCTAGTACTGCCTACTTTGTTGACACCAGTATTTGTTATGGATTTCATGCTGCCCATGTAGGTGTCTACTATCTGTTGCCATCCCATTCAGCCACCCGATTCCCTCGCATGCCTCACATCCATACCATAGATACAAGTAGCAGAACATACTACTCCATTCAGCAATTGATAGGGAGATTGACTTACCTTGTGGTTGAGCCAGTATTGAGGATGGTGCTGTAGGGCTGACTATGTCAGATGCACATAGTACATTCCTTATAGATGGTAAAGCACAGGTAGTGTCATGGTTGGCATCCCTTTTACTGTATGTGCAAGTCAGAGAGAGGTGTCATTGGCTGGGTTCCTACCATGTCAGTGCATGTGCTATGCATTGCCTCTTTGCCAAAGCCTGGGTATGCTGGACATGCCTCCTTCTGCCTATATGTGCAAGTTGAGGTTGTTCCTCCACTGAGTCATTCTGTGCCTGTGCTGGCCTTGGCAATGGTGGGGGGCTGTGTGGCCCTGCCCCATGCTGTTCCTGCTGCAGCTCTTTCCACAGAATCATGTTGTGTAACATGGCACAAGCAATGAAATGTTGTGTACAAGTAGCTGGAGAGTACTGCAAGGCTCCACCAGATATGTCTAGGCACAGGAACCATGACTTGAGCATCCCAAACACATGCTCTATTATAATTCTGGTTTGTGCATGTGCCTCATTATGGAGTTTTTGTTCAGGTGTGTGTGCATTTCTGATGGGTGTCATCAGCCATGATTCCAGTGCGTACCCATCATCCCGCACTAGGTGGCCATATGGAATGTCCCCACTGGCAAATCTCTGGTACAGCTGTGTCATATGCCAGATGTGGGAGTTGTGATAGCTTCCAGGGCTGCCAGCACATAAATTCATTATAATGCCCTGGGCATCACACATGACCTGGCAGTTGATGGAGGGAAAGTCTTTGTGGTTTATGTAGACCTTACCCTGCTTACTGGGTGGTGCTTTGATGTGTATGTGCGTGTAGGCTATAGCACCCACTACCTCAGGGTATTCTGCTAATTGGTGGAAGAAACACATATTGCTGGTCAATGCCCCATGGGTGTTGTGGAAATATATGTGCTCACCAGCATGTGCTGACATGGCATCCAGAAACTGGTGGAGTACCCTGGATGCTGATGCCTGTGAGATCCCCATGATATCCCCAGTTGCCTTTTGGAAGGTACCTGTGGCTAGTATTTGTAAGCTTACACATACCTTGGTATCCACTGGGATTGGTTCCTCTCTGTTGGTTCTGTGTGTGAGGCGTGGCCGGCACAGCTCAACAATTTGCTGTAGGAGGTCCCTGTCCACCCTATAACGCTCCACTATCTCCAGCTCATGTAGCCCCTGGTAAATTACCCTGGGTCTGTACACTCTTCTCCTTCTCCTCACTGTGGGTTGGTCATCATCATTCTCATCCTCACCACCCTCAGCCTCTTCCACATATTGATTTATGAGAGCAACAGCAGCCCCTATCATTTTGTTGGTTTTGTTAGGTAAAATGTCCCTGTTTGTGTACACTGGTGGTGTAGAGTTTGTGGGAAAAAAACAGAGTGAAAGGTCTTTGCATAGTTTATAGTAGTGTGCTGGGCTGGGCTGCTGACTGTTTAATTGGCTGATTCTGATACATTTCACCTGCCAGCTATGCTAGTTCTCCTTGTTTACCTTCCTACTGCTGTTTTCACTTCCTATCGCCCTCCTGTTTAAGCCCCGAGGCATGCCGCGCAAACCCAGTGCTCAGATGTGAATGGAGCTGCTATTTCCTATTTTTTTGTTTTGTTTAAAGCCCGGTGAGCGGTGCGCACACTCGTTTAGGCAATGCAAATACTGCTAGGCAGCTTCAGACACACCCCTTCTTTAGCTGTTCTTAGCTAAGGGCAAACACGGGCCAGTTTGCTCCAATAAGCTTATAGCAGTCATGACACTCCCCCTCATGAGGTCATCTAGCTCTTCTGCTTAGACCATGGTGTTATTGCATCTACACGGTAGGGTGCAAGCTAGCACTGAGGGGAAATCTGTGATTCAGCATCATTCCCATCATTTGCATAGAACTGACTGCTAATGCATGGTTACAAAGTGACACTAAGCCTTCCCCTTATCAACCACTATTCCGTGGTCTTGTTGTGTTATGCATGCCATTGACTATTATGGCAAAATGATGATTTTGGTTTAAAAGCTTATTTCCATCTTTTTTCTTATTTTCACATATTGCTGGTCAATGCCTCATGGGTGTTGTGGAAATATATGTGCTCACCGCCATGTGCTGACATGGTATCCAGGAACTGGTGGAGTGCCCTGGATGCTGATGCCTGTGAGATCCCCATGATTTTCCCAGTTGCCTTTTGGAAGGTACCTGTGGCTAGTATTCTTAAGCTTACACATACCTTGGTATCCACTGGGATCGGTTCTCTCCTGTATGTTCTGTGTATGAGGCATGACCAGCACAGCTCAACACTTTGCTGTAGGAAGTCCCTGTCCACCCTATAGTGCTACACTATCTCCAGCTCATGTAGCCCCTGGTAGGTTACCCTGGGTCTGTACACTCTTCTCCTTCTCCTCACTGTAGGTTGGTCATCATCATTCTCATCCTCACCACCCTCAGCCTCTTCCATATTGATTTATGAGAGTGACAGCAGCCCCTAGCATTTTATTGGTTTTGTTAGGTAAAATGTCCATGTTTGTGTACACTGGTGGTGTAGAGTTTGTGGGAAAAACCAGAGTGAAAGGTGTTTGCATAGTTTATAGTAGTGTGCTGGGCTGGGCTGCTGTCTGTTTAATTGGCTGATTCTGATACATTTCACCTGCCAGTTATGCTAGTTCTCCTTGTTTACCTTCCTACTGCTGTTTTCACTTCCTATTGCCCTCCCATTTAAGCCCCAAGGTGCGCAAACCCAGTGATCACATGTGAATTGAGCTGCTATTTCCTGTTTTTTTTGTTTTGTTTAAAGCCTGTTGAGCGGTGTGCACACCCGTTTAGGCAATGTAAATACTGCTAGGCAGCTTCAGACACACCCTCTTCTTTAGCTGTGCTTAGCTAAGGGCAAACACGGGCCACTTTGCTCCAATAAGATTACAGCAGTCATGACACTCCCCCTCATGAGGTCATCTAGCTCTTCTGCTTAGACCATGGAGTTATTGCACCTACATGGTAGGGTGCAAGCTAGCACTGAGGGGAAATCTGTGATTCAGTATCATTCCAGTCATTTGCATAGAACTGACTGCTAATGCATGGTTACAAAAGTGACACTAAGCCTTCCCCCTTAGCAACCACTATTCCAAGGTCTTGTTGTGTTATGCATGCCATTGACTATTATGGCAAAATGACAATTTTGGTTTAAAAGCTTATTTCCAGCTTTTTCTTATTTTCAGGCTGATCCCATTTGCGCACTGCTGCCCTATGCTTAAATGGCTAAAATCGGCCAAAAAAGTTATTTTTTATAATTTTGAAACTATTTTTCATGCCTGTGGCCATATATTTGGCCATTGGCATGCCTAACCCTTATAATACATGTTTTTTTATGAGCTGTCATGCCTCCATTTTGTAGTTTGCAGAAATGTATTCAGCTAATGGTTGAATACATTTCTGCAGTCTACACTATTCCTGCATGGATTCCTGCCTGCCTCCTGGATCGCTAATTCACCTCATTTGCATGGTTTTCACCAGCAAATTAGGTAATTAGCACTCAGGGGCTGTGTCCATGCAGGAATAGTGCAGGAGCAATCATGCATGTCCCGGGAGCTCATTCTTGGATCACACTTCGGCCATATTGCCTGCAGCAGCTATTGCACTATTCCTGCACACAGTGCAGAGCTTGCTGAATCCTGGGGATTATTATACTTAATTAATAATGCCTGGCATTTAAAGTTTCTTCCCTCAGTACCTGTCAGCTGTCCATATTTTCAAAGAATTTCCAGATGTTTCCTTAATTTTTATTGTGGGTCTGTTTCTCATAAAAGTTGTGGTTTGCTGGCAAATAATTGAGGGTTGAGGTCAGTAAATAATGACATACATTTGAGTTTCAGGGTTCATTTCTTTCAGAGAATGTATGCTAAAACAGATCTTGTTATTCTAGCAACTTTCTAAGTTTGTAAGAGCAATATTTAAAATCTCTATCTATTTTACAGCCCTCCCCCCATTCTTTTAGGCTTTATCCATGTATCATGAGCTAAGAGGTTGAGAGGTATGCATACCTCTTGCTTACTGCTGCTGCCACTGCTCGATTGCTCAGTTTACCTCTCCCCCCCCACACTTCTGTTTTCATATAGGTGAAGTACGCATACTCTCAGACATGAATATAAACACACACACACACACACACACACACACACACACACACACAATCATATTGGTTACTTTTATTTTACACTTATCAAACATCAAAAATGCTGCTTAGCAAACGTAAAAAAATGGCTTAACTCATTATATCCGATTGATGCCTCTTGGTGAACCTGCAGTCAACTCATATTTGCATCAATAATTCCAAAACCATGCTATGTATGAGGTTTTGAAATATTTCATCTTAAAGCTTACACAATGTCAAACTCAGCTGCATTAATATTTGACCTCTATCTAGGGCAAGTGAAGAGATATTAACTGTTAGAAGGAAAAGCAACACTGTGGTGTAGGCAAACTGGTCCTCCAAAAAGATTAGTAGCCAATGTAAAAAATATAGGAGGCACCAGACGAAGGCAGGTGAAGATAAAGTTCAATTTTAATCCACAGACAAAGTACAAACAATGGTGAGTGCTTTCATAGCAAGAGCTACTTCATCAGGCAGTTAAAATCATTACTCGCTCATATTTAAAAGGTACAAACAGCCAATTCAAATCAAAGTTCAATTAAGACAATACTATTAAGCTGTAAATTAACAACAACAATATAATAGACATACTTAAAGTGCCAAGTCTAGTCTGTAGTCCTAGAATAAACCTATAAAATATATTTAAAATATATTTAAAATTACATTTAAAAATTTTTATCTGCACAATGGTTTATGAGTAAGTACAGGTTTAATAGAAACTTTGTCATTTAGGCCCCTGCCTATATTAGCCCGCATCCTAATGATTCATTCAAGTTCTTTATTTTCTACCAGGTTCTTTAAAGGGCCACCTCTACAACCTATTTTGACTTTCTCTACTACCATGAATTTAAATGTGTGTGTCATATCTGATGCCATCATGTGTCTTGCTAGTGCATTAGTCTCTGCCCTCTTATATATATCATAAACATGCTGCCTAATCCTATCACAAAACCTCTGTGTGGTCATACCTATATAAAATGAGTAACATACATTACAGTGAGCTAAATATACAATATTTGTGGTATTTGTTGGTACACAACCTTTTATAGGTTTATTTGGAAGTTACAAAGTAAACTTCCTGAGCTCCATTGGAATGAATGAGTTAATCAATCTCATTCTCACTTTTGTGTGCACATACACTCACACACAGACATAAATACACGCACACACACACATAACACACACTTTTCATTTTTCTAAAACATTCTCCAATCAGGGTGCTGATGTATTGTTTGTCCATTCTTTAAAGTTAATTAAAATCTCTTCTTGTTACGTCTGTCTTACTTAACCCTGGAATGAATCTCAGAATGGTCCATATGCATCAGTGTTCTACCCTGGTTAATAAATTAAATAAAAAAATAAAAAGTAAATAAATAAACACAATTTGGATGGCATGGATATTTTAGTATCAGTTGAAATCGACTCATTAAATTCATGCATAAAAATTATGATGTCCAAGAAGGGTTTTTATTGTTTTTAGCACAAATTTTTGGCATATTATTATGAATAAATCCATTTGTCCCGTCCCCCCTTAAATAACTACACTGCACACAAAAAGATATTTGACGACCTTCATTAAAATGTATTAGACAATGAAATATGTACACAAAAAACAACATTAACTTCTTCAACAATGATGATCTCCGGGCAGCGTCACCACTCACCCTGGATGAACATTACCTCAAGGCAGTGTACCAACTCACCTTGATACCTTTTCCACTGGGGCAGCACACCTACTCACCCACATAAAGAGGCAGCGTACCTACTCACCTTACACCATACCAAAACCATAAACCATCACACCTTCTTTAGATGGGGAACAGAAGAGGACAATCCTGTCCCTCTTCTCTGCCTCAGATTGCCCATCTCCACCATCCCTATATAAAAGAGGAGGGTGGGAGGGCCACCAACACACTCCAAATGTGCCTACTTCCTCTAATCCCAAACCGTTAGTACTATCAGAAGTCCCACTTACTCCTACCTCACTTCCTTTTACATCTCCCACTCTCCTTAACCCTTTCACCACCACAAACCCACTATCCTAACCAACTGCAGTCCTTACCTTCCTTTCTACCACTATACCCTCTCCACAACCCTTTACTCCCTTACTCGTGGGACTGGGACAACTTAGTTCGTCCCAAACTGCATTTGACCCATCCCCCCTTAAATAACTATACTACACACAAAAAGACATTTGACGACCTTTATTAAAATGTATTATACAATGAACTATGTACACAAAATCCAACATTAATTAACTTCTTCAACAACGATGATCTCCGGGCAGCATCACCACTCACCCTGGATGAACTTTACCTCAAGGCAGCATACCAACTCACCTTGATACCTTCTCCACCAGGGCAGCATACCTACTCACCCACATAAAGAGGCAGCGTACCTACTCACCTCACACCATACCAAAACCATAAACCAATACACCTTCTTTAGAGGGGGAACACTAGAGGACAATCCTGTCCCTCTTCTCTGCCACCAGCCTGATCCCAGGCTGTTCCCCCTCCTAAACCTTAGCTGCAATCATAAACTCTAAAAAGAGTTTCAGATGCAAATTAAAAAGATCCAGACCCACATCATTAAGGTGTACTCGATCTGTCCGATACCAAGACTCCTCTTCATCCGCAAAATCTCTATGGTCAATAGTATGCATCCCCAAAATCCTTAATTGCCTAGTCAACCTTTGATTCACACACCTTCTAACCCTTTCAGTCGCCTTATGACTATATGCAGCAATCTAACACAAATGCGGAACCAACTCTGACCACACAATTTCCATACCCGGGTACAATGCCTGTAATCTCATCAAATCTCACAACATAATGTCCACCAATTGTTTTTAGGAACAATGCCTAAGTCATTACCTCCTAAATGAATGACCAATATACATGGACAACCCACCTTCAGTTTAGCATTCTCAAATTCATGTAACAACCCATCCCACCTAAGCCCCCTAACACCATGCCAAGACACTGATCACCCTAAATGTGCTAAACCCAAATTTACCCCATCATCTCTAACAAAAGCATGCTTCTCTGCCCAGTGGATGAACGAATGCCCCAAGATGATAATGTGCTTCCCTAAAAGAAAAGAAGAAAAAATAATCATCAGACCACAACTTATCTAATATAAGACAAAAATGCATTTGAAGACCACCTTCCCACTCTTTTAATCAATTCAATAGAACTACCCTCTCTAGCTAAATCTGAAGCCCTACCTATCATGAACGAGTAAGCTGCAAACCTCTCCACCAGAAATCCCATACAACGTAAAACCTTCCTCACCAAAAGTATGAATCTACTACTCGACACCACCTTCCCACCCACTGAACAAAAAATTAACTGATCCACACTTCCCTTTCGCCATCTCACAAATTCTTTTGTCCACATTACTGGACAAATGCAATGATTCCTGTCTGATTTAAGCACCACCACACATCCCCTACCCAACTGATCTGTCTTACTCCTCCTTAATGCAATAGTAACCTTGCCCTCACCTATAATGACATCCTTCCAATATAATGAGCCTAACAACTCCGAAATACGAAAAGCGACAAAATATAACCATGTACATAACGTACCCCACATAAAATAATCCACAGACCCCTTTTGCAACAAACCTAACCCTTTCAACGAAACTTTCAATATAATCCTCGTAATTGGCCATCTAGTATCCTTACGTTCCACCACCATTCTATCCCAGCCCCTTAACATACGCCCTAATGTCCAAGACTTAGTGAAATCCTGCAACCTTGCTACCTTAGTGAAAATATTAATCACCGCCAAATCCACCTTAACTGTCTGCAAAGCCCTGCCTAACCCCCAAGCACGCGCTACATAGTGCAGTAGTAATTCCTCTGACCATACCCCTTCCTCCTCTGTCAGCTGCAAAATAAACTGATTAAAATCAGAAAGAGCCCTACCATATGCCTTCCTTATAGAAGGGGCCCAGGAATGCAGTACCAACCACCTGGCTACATCGACCCAAGATTCCACACTTCCTCTGGCAGGATTTCTGGCACTTCCTCCGCCCATGGAACCAACCCTCAAAACCTGCAAAACTGAAATCGGGACAAACTATCAGCAATCTCATTCCTTACATCAGGCACATGCACTCATGTAAAAGAAAAATTTATTAGAAGGCTCTGCAAAACCACTTTACTTAATACCAACAATAACAAGCCCGACTTAGCTGTCTTCTTTTGCAATAACCTCACTACAGCCATATTGTCTGAGTGAAAAACTACTCATTTGCCCCTCAATTGCTCCCTCCACACCACTGAAGCTGCTCATATAGGCATCAATTCCAGAAAGGCCACATCCCGCTTCCATACCTCCTCCCAATCCTGAGGCTATTCAGCCGCAAACCACCGACTCCTAAAATAGACCCCCATGCCAGCACCCCCAGCTGCATCCATAAACAACTGAAGTTCCTCCTGCCCCACCCAGTTTGACTGCCAGAAAGATATCCCATTAAGTTATTGCAAAAACCCATCACACAACACCAAGTCCTCCCGCACCAGTTGGGTCACAATGGTGTTTGCTCTTACCCCCTTACAGCAAGTACACCAGTGACCTACAAAAAGCTCACCCTGGGTGTACCACTCAGCAGGCAAAATTCAAAAGCCCCAGCAACTCCATAACTGAACAATTCCGAATCTTATCCTTACCCAACATCGAATGTATCACATACCTAAGCCTCTCTATTTTATTCTCGGTTAAACAAAACAATCCCCGCTCCACATCAAATGTTAATCCAAGAAATTCTAATGCCCTTGCCGGACCCTCCATCTTATGCTGGGCCACTGGTACCCCTAACTCCTCACACATGACCGTAAACTCCCACAGACCCTCCTGTGCTCCTACCATTCCTTCGCCCACCAACAGAATATCATGTAAATAATGCACTGCCTTTTGCATCCCCACTTTTTGCTGCCAAATCCAATGCAATACTGTACTGAACTTCTCAAAAGTCGCACATGCCACTGAACAACCCATGGGCATAGCTTTATCAAAGTAGTACTTATCTCCTACCTGCATCCCCAATAGTGGCCAATCCTCACTCCTATTAGACAACAATCGAAAAGCCGACTCAATGTCGACCTTAACCAACCATGGCTCCCTAAATTCCCTAATCACTTTTACTGCATCATCTAAGGAAGTGTAATGCACCCTAACCTCCTCTTCTGCAATAAAATCATTTACTGAATTCCCTTCCGGATAAGACAGGTGATGTGTCACTCTGAATTTCCCTTCTCACTTCTTCTGCACCAACCCCAAAGGTAAGTACTAAAAGGTGGACTATCAAAAGGACCCAATAACCGCCCTGCCCTACTCTCTTTCTCCAATAAAGTCTCAAAGATGTCCTCTTTACCCTGAACAGATCGTAAATTCTTGCAACCCCCCCCGCCCCTTCCCACTGTGTACTTAATAGGAACCCCCTTTTGAAAACCCTGTATTATCTCCTCTTTGATGGCCAAGCCAGGAAACCGATGAAGCTTATCCCAGAGAATCTCCACCTTAATAATGAATGGCGCCCCTCCCTCTATTGCATCTAAAGAACCCGAGTCCAAATCCCCGGGACCCATGAAAATTACCCCTCCCCCGTGATGGCGGAAAGCCTTGCCCACCAAAACCACCTTCACGACCCATCACATTGGAGTTCCAGGACAAATCCTGCTGACCACAGCTAGTGGCCGAATGACTCCCTCCACATCTCGAACAAACATGTGCAAATTTGCACCCCACCCATGAACAAGAGCCACTATTAAATGACCAACACACACCCGCTGTTTCCAGTCCACTCAACCTTCGGTTAGAGCCCGCATAACTAACTATCATCGTAGCCAACCATAGATCCGGGTGATGCGCCTCCCAACAAAGTGACTGGTCCACAGCCTTCCGTTTGTGGAAACGCTGATCATACCAGAACCATGCATTACCGGGCCTTAACTGCTGCGCCTCACAAATGGTAAGAAAATAGCCTATCAGCGGCAGAGCCAAGGACCCGTCCTTCTCCAGCTGCACTGCCATAAAATAAATAAAGCCAACCACCCAATTATCCCATGTCCTAGGGCAAAGCTTACCTACCCTCTACCTTCCCAATGCTGCTAAGGCCGCTAACAAGTCCTTACTGTTAGAGGACTCTGCCTCCACTAGTCATTGGACCCCTTCCGCATCAATCAGCTCAAACAAATCCACATACTCCCCTTTCCAAATTTGCTCTTTAACCGGACCCGAAATATGAGGAGTCAGAATAACTGCTCCTGTCCCCTGGCCCAAGGACTGGGTAGTCAACCAATCCCCAGGCTGCAGCCCAAAATCAGAGCCTACCTCTGAGCCCAAGCCCAAACTGTCCCTGGAACCCCCCACCCCCCGTCGCATCTCTAACAGGGTACTTGTGCCTCCTCTTTCCCTTGCACACCGCCCCCGAGATCACCAACTGCCAAGTCGTCATCCCTCCCCACCCCACCATCCTCAACCCCTAGCTCCACCGACAATGCTGTTGTAATAAAACCATTACCTGCACCTTCATCCTGCGATGTGCTGGGAACCAGAGTCTCCACTGCCATCCCCTGCTGTGATGCCTGCTGCTTTTTCCCCCCCAGATGGGGTTCTCACCTGGGGTCTGCTCAGGTTCCTGCACCACCTTTGATGTTGTCGCCTCCTGGAACAACTTCTCTGCTTGGGCCACGATTGCTTGCCACCTCTGCCTCAGCTCTGGTACAACCTCCTATGATCTCAAACCTAGAAATTATAGCCCTACAGATCTGCCTAAACACTCAAAAACGCATCAACCTTATTGTAACCTATATCCCGCCAGGGAAGAACACAGAAAACCTGGAGCAATCCCTGAGCTGGCTAGCCATTAACTACCCACAAGAAACCATAGTTCTTGGAGACGTCAACATTGACTGGTCTCTCTATTCTACCCATATAACTCCACAACCTATTAACCTATATGGTTTCTCCCAAAATATCCTATCCCCAACCAGAATAGGCAACTCACTTCAAAAGAAAGTATAATTGACTGGATCCTTACTAATAGAGACTCTAATAACTACACCACTGGCACCCTTCCCTGTGACCTCAGCGATCACCTAATAACTTATATCATTAAACATAAATGCCCAACTTCTAACACCCCTATATAGATTAATCAGAAACAAAAAAATTCGTCCCTCAATTATTTCTTGCTGACCTGAAATTCTGCAACTGGACCATATTAAAGACTCTTCCACTAGAAGAGAGTGTGTCCCACTTCAATGACACGTTCCTTAAGATACTTGACTCACATGCTCCACATAGACAAATTAGAACCAAAACTCGATAGCACCTTGGCTCACTACTGATACTAAATCCAAAATCAAACTGTGACCAAGCCTGGGAAAAATGGAGAGCCACAAAACCCCCAAGACCGTTGTAAATTTCAACAACTAAGAAATGCCACGAAAACTGCCATAACCCAAGACAAAAATAATACTTCTGCAGCCTCCAGCAAAACACCAGAACAACCCAAAGAAATTCTGGGCAGGTTTTAACAACCTTCTGCACCCAGGCAAAACTTCCACCCCAACCCCTGAGAAACTCTTAGAGAAAGGCCAAGAAGAAGTAGCCAACACCTTTAACTCCTTCTTCACTGAGACTATCCAAACCTTAGCCAGTCACCTTACCTCCACTTCCCCACCTGCTGCTAAACTGCAACGTGACAACCCTACCCCTTTAATTTAAAGCCAGTCTCTTCCTCCTATGTATGCTCCTCCTAAAAAACTCAAACCAACTACCCTAGCGGCTGACCACCTTCCCAAGGAATTCTTACAAATTGCATCTGATGAAATAGCCTACCCCATATCAATCCTAATAAACAGATCTATAACTGAGATGAACATTCCCTCAATCTGGAAGACTTCCTATATCATTCCACTTCACAAAGGAGGTACCTCCTGGAAATGTCAAATTATAGACCAATAGCCATCCTGTCCCCATAGCGAAAATCATGGAAAGATGCATCCACAAACAACTTCTTCACTATCTGACCTCTAATAATCTCTTGTCCAATGCCCAGCATGGTTTTCATCCGCAACATAGTACAACTACTGCCCTCCTTTCCTTTATTGACTCAATCAACAACAATCGCAATAACAAACTCATATCATCTGCCCTCTTTCTGGACCTATCAAAAGCATTCGATATGGTCAATCATCAATTCCTTCTCAACATCCTTGAAACCCTACGTCTGGACACTCCAGCACTAAACTGGTTCAATGCCTACCTCACTGGTAGGCAACAAGCTGTCCTATGGCAAAACAGAATATCAGGACTGCTCCCGAATACCATAGGCGTTCCTCAGGGCTCGATACTGGGCCCACTTCTGTTTTCCATCTTCATAAATGACCTTCAATCAGTCATCCCTAAATCCACCTGCATACAATACGCCGACGTCTCCCTCTCGAATCTCCAAATGACCACACAACATTGTTTTTCACTAGTTGAAAAATGGTTCACTGACTTAAAACTTCTACTTAACCCAGCTAAAACCAAACTATTACTTTTCTTCCCCAACGTCTTCTCACCTCTAGGTAAAGAACTCCCAAACACTAACAACACAACTTTTCATATTAAATCCAATAATGGGACCCTCATAACCCCTGTCACCAGTACCAAACTGCTAGGTGTCACTATTGATCATAAGCTCAAATTTGACATACACATTACCCAAACAGTAAAGTCTGTTAACAAAAACTAGGATCTATGTACAGAATTAAAAACTTCCTAACTCCCACTACCAAATTAACTATTGCTCGCACCCATCTCCTCTCTTCCCTCCTCTATGCTTCCCCGATCCTCTATTTTCTCAATAAACGTGAACTTAACATGCTCTCTCTTGCCTATAACCACATTGCCAGATTTATTACAGGTTCCCCTTATCGAACCCATCATTGCCTTAATCTGTGAAGACTTGGCTGGTTGGAACTGCCAAATCTCCTCAAACTTAGCCAACTCGCCGAAGCTTATAAAATAATCAACCATCCTGATAGAACTCCCTCACTGTGCAAAATTCTAACTCCATATACTAACCTCAACAGTCTCCGATCATCAAACAGCATCCATATCCTAACCATTAAAGCAAAAAACTCAGGTGGGGATGCCCTTTATGCAAATTCCATTGGCAAGCAGTGGAACTCCCTGCCAAACAACCTTAGACTTACTTCTTCGCTCAATCATTTCAAAGCTAACCTTAAAGAATATCTCTCCACACAATGGACATGCCCATGTCGAGAACCTGACTAACTACATATCTCATTACTTCTAGCTCCACTTCCCTAGCCCATTTCCCTAATTGATCTCTAAAATTTCTCTTTCCTTTTAGTAATAAGGAAAATCTCTGATTTCAGTCTATTTTTCAGTATCTTTAACGAAATCAATGTTTTGTGTATAATTTCCTGTCTGTCCTTTAGTCTTATATAACATCTATGTAAATTTTAATTTCTGCATATGTAAACTATATTCTCTTGTTGTAACAATACTTTGAATCTTGCAATTTAAAAATGTACTTCTATTGTGTATTTTCTCCTCGGGCCTCTACTGAAAACGGATATGTATCCAGATAGACCAGCCCGGTTAACAAATGTAAAATAAATAAAATAAATAAATAAAATAAATAATTTGGCCATCTGAAAAAGAGTAACAAAATATTAGCACTATTCTGTAAGCCTGACTTCCCTAATCCCCCCAAACCCCTGGTATTGCTTTGCCCCATACCTTAACTTATCCCTGCCTGCCCACCATCACCTTTCACCCCTCCTGTCAGCCACCTTCTACCATTAGTACCTCATCCTACTCTAGCATATCCTCTATCAATATCCCTCCCTCTATGTATCTATGAGAGAAAAAAAAATTATACTTAATTAATTAAGTCCCTCTAACTATCTCCCTATCACTCAGCCACCCAATTCCCTCACCATTCACACAAATAAGGCTAAACACACTTATCTTCCCTCCCAGCATGATCCTCTATCTAAGTAATGGTTGTTCCACTCAGTGCGCATGTGCGAACTGGCACTAGGACCTAACGGCCAAAAGACCAGCAGTAGCAACCCACTACACCACCAGGGAGGATGGAGAAGCCAACTCACCACCACAGAAAACTGGGACAGAGGGACACCTTACCAGCCACGACTCCATCCTGAAGGACCAGCAGACTGACCGACACCCATGAACTCATCAGGGAGCACAGACCGGCAAACCACCACTATACCACTGACGAAGAAAATGACTGACCCCCCGACTCAAGCCGTGAACACCGGGGAAGCAACACGGACGCACTGGCCCACAATCCCACCAGGAATAAGGTGAACAGGACAACCATGACACCATTCTGAAGGGGAATCGGAGAGGCGAACATACAGCCACAAACCCCCCAGGGAGCGCGAACCGCAAACTGCCACTACCACCAATGAAAATGGAGCCAGGAACACACTGGACCCATGAACCCACCAGGGAAAAGCTACTATGCACCGAGGGACACACAGACAACCGCGACGCCATCCTGAAGGGGAACTGGAGAGCAGAAGGACCCCAAACCCCACAGGGAGTGCGAACTGCAAATGCCGCCACTACCACCAATGAAATGGAGCCAGGAACACACTGGACCACCTGGGAGCTGATCCGCCACTATACCCCAATGAAAACTGCCACCCACGACCACCGGGAGAACATCTACCCCGGGGATAAACACCACCGGCCCAGAAACCCACCAGGGAGCATGAGGGGATGCTCTACTGCTACCCCCCAACCTAACCAGGACTGGATTACATCGATGGACCCCCCCTTTACCTACCACGACCACCAAGGAAACGTCTTACTGTTTTTTTTTTTTTTTAACTGTACCCCAACCACATGGCACCGACAGTCTGCTGCCCGACAGAGCTAAGGACAGGCCCAGCCTCCCCCCACAGATGTCCCATGACCGCATGGCCCCACCAACAAGGCCCAACGAATCCCCAGGAGACCGGTGGATGACAGGAGCAAGGAAAACTTCACCCACCCAGTAAGCCTAACACTATTCCCATCCACTTCTAAAGCTACATTATTCTATATATATATATATATATATATATATTTTTTTTTTTTTTTTTTATTATCCACTCCCTGGACCATTCACCCACGCACACCCACACACAGAATACTCTATCACCCTTTTCTATCAGTAAGCTCAAACTATCTTCCCAGACTCCAACCCCCCTTTTACCTAATCCCTAGAAACACCAAAGGGGGAACTGACCCAGAACACCTAACCCTTTCTCTCCCCACCATCCAAGGCCTACCTTCATCCACGACACCTATAGGTCGTCTGGACATAAGCTAGTTATCACTCCACCAACTCACGCCAAATGTGCCTACTTCCTCCAATCCCAAACCCTTAGTACTGTCAGAAGTCCCACCTACTCCTACCTCACTTCCTTTTACATCTCCCTCTCTCCTTGACTCTTTCACAACCACAAACCCACTATCCTAACCAACTGCAATCCTTACCTTCCTTTCTACCACTATACCCTCCCCACACCCCTTTACTCCCTTACTCGTGAGACCAGGACAACTTAGTTTAGCCCAAACTGCATTTATTTATTGAATTTGCATAAAATGCCTCACAGAGAATCAAATGCTTTGCATGTAAACAGTTTTATAAATGTTAAGAAAGTTCATGGTCATTCTGATGGCCACATTGCATACAAGTTTACACCTTGTTTCAAAGGAACATCATATACTGCTATAGCAGGATTAGTTTATGAGCAATGTCAACCCTTTTGACTACTTTATTAATGATACTATTTACATTTTAGCTCATGAGTATACTCAGACCTTTTTTCAGGCTCACAATTGCTAAAATGCCCATATTTTAGGCTCTAGTAAAGGAAATTCTTGTGGGGCAAAACCTATGAAGGGACAATTGTATGGCACACCTCAAATAATTTGTCCATTGTTACTGCCAAATATTGATACAAAAGTCTAGTGTTGCTCTTAGTACCAGAAACAATTTTCCACAAGTATTTCACTGGCTCAGGTGGGATTCATTAATGGGTTTGCATGTGTCAGTTAATGGTAATCTTGTGTTTATACATTTGTGAATATCATTCAATTATATGCCTGGATGTCACTAATGATTAATGTGGGATAGCTGTTAAAATTACATGTGGTTTTCTTGATGTGTATTAGAGTATATTGGATGAGGCATTTGCTTCATCAGGGTTCACTTTATATCCCTATTTTTCCTATAATCCTTTCATAACAAATCATGTCTTATTATACCACTTTACATTTGGAATAAAACCTCATTAGAAATGCTGTACAACTCTTCTGACTTTTATTACTACTTTTCTGAGGCTAATCTTTTTAGCTGTATCTCAAGAATACACCTCAACAAAATGAGTAGGTTACATTTCTTTGCTTGTCTTTACCATCATACATTTCCTTTTTTCCACATTATAGCAGATGTGCATGGTACGGACAATGATACAGAAAATGTTTGGAGCTTATAAACATTAGTAAATTTGTCATGAATATGTTTAATTCAGTTTCACCATGCAAGGCATATCCATTCTTTATACATTAAATTACATAAATAAGACTAAAGTAAGACATTTTAATTATGTCTTGTTTGTCCTGTTGTTCTTATTTAAGGCAGCTGTTACTTTCTCTTTCATCATATCCCTTCAGAAATACCAGGCTTTTGCAATGTACTAAGCTTTTAGCCTCTAACACCCCTTTGGCAACTGACTGTACTATACACTACCATTTTCTTATTTAGATTAAACTGTGCATCCCTGATGTGCTTGACATGTACCCCATTTGTTCACCCTGATCTCTTCACATTGTCAGTTTATCACATCTTACCTTAGTGCCTTACTGTCCCATATTATATTTCCAGTCCCTAATGTCTTCTACTGAAAAGCAGTATAGATCCCCTAGCTTCTCTTTATATGCTATTCCAGCTTTCCTCATTAGCATCTTACCTTCATTACACTGTATGCTGTCTAGCATCATGGCTTATTTTTTCATAGATGGCTACCTGAATTTCATGCAGTACTTCTAAAACAGTTATACCAGTGCCTGACAGAATGACATTATTGCCACCTTGATTTTGAAGACCACCCCAGACCATAGATATGTGGTACAATATGTAGTTGTTTTTTTTTTTCCACTAACCTGCAGCTCTTACCTGATGGTTTATATTTTCTGTAACAAATGACCAACCCTTATTCTGGTCTGGATTTCATTTGTTCTAATCTCCCAAACAAGTAATGTGCTGCTCAGTTGTCATTTCTGAGAAACAATGCCATGCCCCTGGATGGTTAAAGTGAAACCTCCACCATCAAGACTAACTATTCAATTTTCTTTAGATTGCCTCATCTTCATTCTCCTTTCTGACACTACTCTCTTGGTTTTGGAGTTTTCTTCAGAGAGTGATCCAATTATGAACGGTCTGTGCATTGCAAAAAGAAAACATATTAAATACGATTAGAAGCAGGACAATCCATTCTGGACCTTTAGTTCAGGCCCAGTTATTGTCTGAGAGGTCCCTCAGACTACCAACCAATTCCTTTCATTCTCTAAGCTGTTTGACACTCATATACTCAGTGTTCTACCAACTTCAATTCCTTGCATATCTGTCAACAACTGGCAGAGTAAGACTGAGTTAAAACCTGAGCTGATGTCCAGATAGATGACATCTATAAGGTAACTTAGCCACATGGTGATTCACTCACCACACTAAATGTAAGAAGTCTGACAGCCTCTGCCTACTGTACCTCCTTTGTGGAGATCACTGAGTAGGACATTCTGTTCTGTAAGCTGAGCCTTATCTTCATGTCACTATTCATAGTTTTGCTGACCTCTGAAATCATGGTCATCGAACTCTAATCCAATAGGCTTCTCCTTATTCTGCTTGTGCATATAAACATGCCAGTACTTATACTATGTTTTAAAGCTGGAGGAACTATTTAACATGACTGTCTCTCTCTCTGTCTCTCTCTCTTCATATATATATATATATATATATATATATATATATATATATATATGTGTATGTATAGGAATATGTTATGAAGAACAGGCATCTCAAGTTTGCCCCTATTTTGAGGGGGTCTATATTAAAACATAGAAGTGCCAGGTCTTTGAATGTTCTAATATTGACACCTAGTAACCGAAAGTTGAAAATAATGAATTTTTAGATAACCAAATTCTTTCTTAGGGAAAGAATTTAGTTGTCCGTTATTGTCGCTTCGCTATTTTCAGCTTTGCGGTGGAAAGTTACGGTCGGATTCAGGTTAGTGTGCGATTGTGTGGATGTGAGGGTTAGGGTGGGATAGGTGAGTTAGGGTTAGGGCGCGGGTCAGGTAAGTGTGTGAATGTTTGGACGTGAGGGTTAGGGTGGGATAGGTGAGATGGGGTTAGGGCGCAGGTGAGGTGTGTGTGCGATAGTGACAGACCTTAGTGTTAGGGTTTGGGTTAAGGTAAGTGGGTAGATAGTGGTGTATGTACAGTTTAGTGTAGGTTTAGATGCAAGATTTTAGGTGTATGTGCGTGGATTGCTGTGTGTTTGGTGTGTTTGTATTGTTTGTATGTGTTTTGGAACAGCAAATATTTTCCCTAGGAAAAAATTAAATGTTCTAAATTTACGGTCTTACTGGTTTTCGGTTACTAGGTGTCGATATTAGAACATTTGAAGACCTGAAACTTTGATGTTCTAATATAGACACTTTTGAGGTAATCTGAGAATGTTATGACGGTAAAGGCAAGGGCTTCTATCTCCAAGGTGTTGGCATTGCACTATTCCCATAAGTCCCATGATTTGCAGTACAGCATGGACAGGAAATTGTCTCTACTTTTGGAATTTTTTCCTGAGTTATCCAAGAAGGAAATGCTCCTCGATTTCATCTTTAAGTCCAGAAACAATATTGACTCACAGTTAGAATACAAACCCATGGTGAAACTGACTAATGGGGACATGGTTAAGTGTGGCTCTTGTTGATCATGTCAGTACATTCACGAAGGACTTGATGTTGTGGTTGACAAATTTCCTAGGGTATTGCAGTGTCTTGATAAACAGAATTGCAATTGTTGCAGCAATATGCAATACCTACCACAGTTTTTATGTGGCAAAACCTTACAAAAATTGTCCAAGAGGATACAAGAACACTGTAACAGGATAAAACTAAGATTATGAAAAATACCCTTTTCAGGCATCCCTTGGTTTGAGAAAAATTCAAAAAGTTATCTTTTTTGTTTTGTTTTAGAAAAAATGATTTGAGAGAAGGGGGCTGTGAAATGGAACTTTTCAGTGAAATACATTGGTGAGTATTGCTAAATAGTGATACAGCACAAGGCTTAAATATCTATATTTCCCTAGTACCCATCCTGAGGAAACATTATAATAAATCTACATGACATTAGCTAATTTTGATCACACGAAAAGGACATTTTTTAGTATTTAGGTTCAATTTTGGTGAGGTGTTTTTATCTGATGAAGTTCATCACAAGTGGATGTTGTCAGCACTATACACCACTTCTACAATCAACTGCCTTTTTGCTTTTAGGTATTTATCAATATTGACAAAGACTTACTAAATGGACCAATCTTTGTTGACCTTAAAGGTACATTTGAAACAATAAATCATTCTCTGCTTTTACAGAATCTTACATATTATGGCTTCTATTCTGAAGTATGCTTATAGTTTTTTTAAAAATTACATTCAAAACTGATGTTTCATCATATCTACCATTTTCCTAGACACTCTTGTAGGTAGACTGCTAATAGGGATTCCACAACACTCAGTCCTGGGACCCCAACAATTTTCTCTTTATCAATGAACTTCACTGGGTAATATCTGAGCAAACTATTTGTTAACCATGATGATATTGCTTTATTCAGACTCACTAACTGTATTAATGAGATTAATTTAACTTTGCAAAATGATATTTCACTAATGAAGAACTGGCTGCAAACAAATGAGGTTTGGGAACAAACCAATTTGTCTAGGGACATCTTCGGGTAAGGGTCAGGTATGAATAGTAATGGGGGTTAAGATGATAGTGGAAGAAAGTTAGTGTAGTGGTGATGGAAGGGTTAAATTGGAAAAATAGGAGAGTTGGGAGGAAATTAGGTAAACACAAGGAGGGGCATAACTGGTTTTGTGTGAGTGTAACTGGGTAAGGGATCAGATTTTGGTGTGAACTTACTGCAGCAAGTGTTAAATCTGTGATGACCTGTAGGTACTTTGGGGTGCAGGTAGAGATTGGGTTAATACCAGAGGGCATGGTAATTCATACTAGTAGGTGTATGCTTTTTTTTCTTTAGTTTAACGTTTGCTGGTTGTTGATGGTTTGGGGTCATGGTGATGTTTTCGGTTGTGGTGGTGTGTGTTGGTCTGGCTGTGGGTGCTTCAGGCAGTGAGCCATTGAGCCATTGATTTTGCATAGTGGTTGTAAGCTTTGGGAGCATTATGGCATCCCTTTGGCACTGGTTGTAGAGTGGCAGTTACAGTAGGTGCTTCTTTGATATCAGTTGTATTTCTGGTTCTTAGGTGGTGGTGTATACTCTCAATCATGATGCCTTTGTGTGGTTTGGGTTGGAAAGAGCCTGGTACTCTGGAGTAGAAAGCAGTTTTTGAGAGGCTTGGATTCCATAATTAAAAGTGATATTATGGTGTCTCCTTTTTGTTCATGTTCATTGGTGGTTTAGTGTTTTGCAGGCTGTGCCTCCTTTTGCAGGGTATGTGTAGCTGGTTTTCATCTGCTCAGTTGCATGTACAATTATGGATGAGGGACCATCATGGCTGTTAAAGTTGCTCAGTGGGTTTAGATGCATAGGCAGTGGCATCAAGGGACTGTTGCATGCTTTAAAGTTGACACGGCTGAGTGGGTTTCGCATAAAACTACCTGTGATAATGGAAATTGGTCACTTTAGGGTTAAAGCATGATTTTTGGCAGGTCATTGAAGTCGCTAAATACTGGCACACATTTCAGTTTCAGATTACATATCCTTCAGAAAAAGCTTGTTCTCACAAAACCTCTAATTCTAGCATAGTTCTAATCTTTTCAAAGTAATAATAAAATTCTTTCTATTTTTTGTTTTCGTTGGAGGTGTGTGGTTATAAAAGCAGCTGTTTCTTGGGCTGTTCACAGGCTGGGAAGCAACTACCAGTAACAGTTCATTGCTGCACATGTGCAGTTATGGCTGGAGCTGATTAACTGTGAACTGGCAGCACTGCTTGAGTTACATACCTCTCAACTGTACAGATTTTTGCAGATGTCCAGATTTTGGCTCTTAATGTTGGTCGAGACCTCTTAAAATTTGTGATTTGGCAGGTCGCTGAAGGCTGAAATTGCTGAATAATGGCATTTTTCCATTTATTGTGTCAGTTGCTGATCCAAAATCCTGATTCAGCAGTTGCAGTTGAATTAACAGATGGGTTTTCTGAAGGATTTTCTATTAAATCAGGGGTGGGAAGTGAGGAGTCAATCTCCCAGATTCAGAAAGCCCTGCACGGTGTGCAGGACTAATGCAGGAGCTCCAGCAGGCAATACCTCCGCCGTGTGATCCAGTAATAAGCTGCAGAGACATGCACAAGCACTCCTGCACTATTCCTGCATGGACTCAGCTCCTGTATGCAAATTACCCCATTTGCAGAAGAAATCCATACAAACAAGGTGAATTTGCAATCCAGGAAGCTGTCAGCCAGCCGTGCAGGACTAGTGTAATCTGTAGAAATGTACTCGGTTAGTAACCGAGTACATTTATCCAAACTACAAAACGGAGCCACGACAGCTCCAAATAAAGGGTATATATATATATATATATATATATATATATATATATATATATATATATATATATATATATATATATATAATGTGTAAATCATACCAATGGCCAAATATATGGCCATTGGCATGGAAAACAGTTAAAAAAAATAATAACTTTTACTTTTTTTAGATGATTTCGGCTAAGTGTAGGGCAGCAGCATGCAAATGGGATCGGGCGAAAAATAAAAAAAATCCCTGAAATAAGCATTCTAACCAAAATCACTATTTTGCCATTATACTCAATGGCAGGCAGAAGACAACATGGCCATTGAATAGTGGTTGCTAAGTGGGAGGCTCAGTATGGGACCTGTAACTATGCATCAGCAGGCAATCCTATCCATATGAGAGAATGATACTGAATCCCAGATTTCCCCTCAATGCTAGTCAGCACCCAACAGTGTAAGAGCAGGAATAGCTTGGTGCAAGCCTAGGAGTTAGCTGACATCATAGGGGGTGTGTCAGGCATACTGTAAGTGGATTGGAGCCCTGTAGCTTGGGTTTGCCCTTAACTTAGCAGAGCTAAGCAAGGGTGTGTGTCTGAGGCTGCCTAGCACTCTTTACATTGCCTAAGTGGGTGTGCGTGCCACACACCAGGTTTTAAAGGGACAAAAAATAAACCAGGAAATAGCAGGTCTGCACATTTGAGCACTGTGTTTGCGTGGTGCACCCCTGGGCTTAAAAAGGAAGGCAATGGGAAGGGAAAACAGCAATAGGAAGGTAATCTAGGAAAACTAGCATAGCTGGCAGGTGAAATGTATCAGAATCAGCCAATTACACAAGCAGCAGACCAGCACACCACTATAAACTATGCAAACACCTTTCTCTCTGGTTTTCCCACATACTCTACACCACCAGAGTATACAAGAGGGGAAATTTTAACAAACGAAAACAACAAAATGATAGGAGGTGCAGCAGCTATCAGACATCAACATGTGAAAGAGGCTGAGGGTGGTGAGGATGAGAATGCTGTCAACCAACCCAGAGTGAGGAGATGGAGAAGGGTTTACAGACCCAGGGTAACCTACCAGGGGCTAAATGAGCTGGAGATAGTGGAGTGCTATAGGGTGGACAGGGACCTCCTATAGCAAATTGTTGAGCTGTGACGGCCATGCCTGACACACAGAACTAACAGAGGGGAACCCATCCCAGTGGATACCAAGGTATGTATAGACCAAAGAATACTAGCCACAGGTACCTCCCAAAGGTGAACTGGGGATATCATTGGGATATCACAGGCATCAACATCCAGGGTATTCTACCAGTTCCTGGATGCCATGTCAGCACATGCTGGTGAGCACACATATTTCCCCAGCACCCATGAGGCATTGGCCAGCAATATGCATCTCTTCCACCAAATAGCAGAATACCCTGAGGTATGGGTGCTGTAGATTGCATGCACATATGCATCAAAGCACCACCCAGTGAGCAGGGTAGGGTCTACACCAACAGCAAGGGCTTCCACTCCATCAACTGCCAGGTTGTGTGCGATGCCTAGGGCATTATAATAAATGTGTGTGCTGGCTTCCCAGGAAGCTATCACGATTCCCACATCGTGAAATCTGATGCAGCTGTACCAGAGATTTGCCAATGAGGCCATCCCTTATGGTCACCTAGTGGGGGATGCTGGTTATGCACTCGAGCAGTGGCTGATGACACCCATCAGAAATGCACACACACCCGAACAAGAACTCCATAATGAGGCACATGCACAGACCAGAATTATAATAGAGCATGTGTCTGGGATCCTCAAGTCATGGTTCCTATGCCTGGACACATCCGTTGGAGCCTTGCAGTACTCACCAGCTACATGAACTCAAATTGTCATTGTATGTGCCGTGCTACACAATATGATCCTGAGGAAACAGCTGCAGCAGGAACAGCATGAAGCAGGGGTACACAGCCCCCCACCAATGCCAAGGCCTGCATAGGCACAGAGTGACTCAGAGGAGGAACAACCTGAGCCTGCCCCAGTAGGCAGAAGGAGGCATGCCCAGTATACCCTGGCCTTGGCAAGGAGGCAACACATAGCACATACACTGAGACAGTAGGGACCCAGGGAATGACACCTCACTTTGACTCACACATACAGTTAAAGGGATGCCAAACATGACACTACCTGTGCTCAACCATGTATAGGGAGTATACTATGTGCATCCGACATAGACAGCTCTCCAGCACCATCCTCAATACTGGCACACCCACAAGGTAAGTCACTCTCCTTACCAATTGCAGAATGGAGTAGTATGTGTTGTTACTTGTATCTATGGTATGGATGTGAGCATGCAAGGGAATAAGGTGGCTGAATGGGATGCCAGCAGATAGTAGACACCTATAGTGGCAGCATGAGATTTGTAACAAATACTGGTGTCACCACAGTAGCCAGTACTACACATGGTGACAAAACCCACTGCAGGAAATGTGCTGGGCCACATGTGTTCAAATGACACACACGTGCCAGTCAGGGAGTTTCACATACCCAACAACAGTCTCAGTCAGCAGGACTGGTGTAGACAAACACAAAGAAAGGCTGTGCTAAGGCTTCTGAATGATGCCTATGGCTATGTGTAAACTCCCGCCATGCCTACACAGACAGAGTACATCAGGTCAGGTAGCGGGATGTCAATTCTGATGTGTTGGAAGTCAGAAACTGATATGTAGGTCAATCAAACCTAAGACCTGTAGTACACTGATATGCCTCTAGTCAGCATGATAGGTTAGAATACAGAATGAAATGGAGTACTTGACATGCCAGTACAGTCATAGCAAATGTGTACAATTGTCAGGTGTGCCCCCCCCCAATCCTATCTAGAAATGTAGTAATAGTCAGGTGTGCCCCCCCAATCCTATGTAGAAATGTAGAAACAGTCAGGTGTGCCCCCCTCCCCACCAATCCTATGTAGAAATGTAGTAACAGTCTGGTGTGCCACCCTCAATCCAACATAGACACGTTGTAACAGTCAGGTGTGCCCCCCTCCAATCTGATGTAGAAATGTAGTAACATGTATGTGTAGGTATAATGCCACTGAGCACAGATGACCTGAGGTGGCCAAGGTAGCAGGATAGATTGTAGCATTTGTACAATATGCAGGTATGCGTGTGTTAGGTTGGTGTGTGTTACATATCATGTGAGAGTGGTCAGTATGTATGCATGGTGAGGTTTGACCTGGTAGCCATTGCCTAGTACTGCTGATGACAGGGCCAAGTCCTCACAACTGCAGTGCCAAACACAGTGCTCCCCACTATAACACATACTAGCTGTAAACCATTGTAAATGTATGGAGGTAGTATGTGTCACCATCTGAAAGATGGACATGGCATGACTGTTGGGCCAGATATACAAGAAGTACACAGAGGAAAGTACCCCAGACAGACAGTGTTTAATGTGTAACTGTGAAATGGACACACCCTCGGAATCGTACATACAGGTTTGCATCACATTATCTGGCCTTGCAGTAGGGGAATACCGATGTCGTCTAGACAAACACTCGCAGATCACAAAGGTCATAGGAATGATGTATTGAGAAACAACTGATGTCCCTGCACATGCCAGCATCACTGGAATGCCCCATGCATGCATATCTGTGAGTCAGATGCAAGTAGTGTTCATAGCACACATGCACCCAGCTCACCCAAACACCACCCACAGGTACCTCTCCGGACCTATCCCTACTGTTGAGAATGGGTACAATATGACCCCCAGCTGTGTATGGCAATAGCAAAAGAATGCAGCATGCAGTGGCTGGTGTCCCATGCAGGTTTGTCACTAGCTATAAGCAGCACCCTGCCAGCATCCACACCACCTGAACAATACTGATAGAAAGTATTGGCATGAACACCTGCCATACCTATCCTGTCACCCCAGGGGAATATAATGTATGGCAGTCTGGTACTGTAGGGCTGACAGAATGCAATGGCCTGTTACAGCTGGCCTGCATCATTACCAAATGGCCTACAGTCCTCTGCCAAAGGCCTGCATCACATATGTACTGCCAATATATGTTATGTCATGGACTCCCAAATAACAACATAACACAGTCCACAGAACCCATATACATGGCCATGTGGGCAAACCACAGTAACATGTCCACCATGTCCCACTGCATGAACTGTGGACCAACAACAATACACTGCTGTGATGAGGTGATAACTATAGGGAAAGTATCAGAGAATGTTTGCATAATGTATGGAAGAGGATAGAATAATAGAGGGGATACGTGGGAGCATGGGCAGCATGGAATGTGCGAACTCTGAAATGCAGCCATGTGCACATACTATCCCTGGCTGCAAACACAAGAATGGGTGACTACAAACCTGCCTGTACACCACAATAGGGGTAATGTCATGACTTATGACCCCTGCCTCTGGGTAACCTGTGTGAATCTGTACAGCTGTGAGATATTGCCAAAGCAAGATAAGGCCATGCTGTCATGTTGATGGATATACAAGTATGGAATCCTCTGCCACCACTGTACCAAGGTGCTGCATTGGTTACCCAGACCCAGCAGCAAGTGTCTGCAGCTCCCCCTCCAGAATGGCATTAGTTTGCAGGAATATGTAGGTGTTTGACCACAATACTGAACACAGCTGTATTCACCCTGTGTTCCACAGGATATCACTGCAAGCAAAAATGTCTACCTGACAGTACTTGAGAACATAAAACATCACAGTGTATACACTACACATGTCTGAATATCTCTGTTAACACCAGTACCATGCAACAGAAGCAGCACAGACACAATTACCTACAGTACCCACTATCCCTTGCCCAGCTTGACCCCGTATTGCCACCTGATCTACAGATATCCTGCAGAAACAGTTTGCTAGCTGTAGGTGTAGAACACAAAAGTCTGCACTGGAGTACAATCTACCTGGAATGGATCCACACATTCAATACAGAAGGGCATACTGGGCATGCTCTCACACATAGAGAAATGAAGGCAATGTCAGACTACAACAACATACTGAAAGGTCATACTGGGCATGCTCACACACTTAAATGAAGCCCATGTCTGGCAACAACAGTGGGCCATACATATCTGACAGTTGCAGATGTTAGTGCATACACTCCTCAGTATGCACTAGTCATGCTTTGCACACACATTGGATAGGCATACACACAGATATCCAAGGACAACACACTATAATATGCCAAAAGTACACATACATAGATTTTCGGAAGAGAGAGATAGTGACAAAGATCCTTCCATCATGAGGTCTGTCCCACTCGGCAGAGAGTGACAGTGATAAAGAGCCTTCCATCATGAGGTCTGTCCCACTCGGCACACAGCCAAATGGCTACAACCACATGATGTGTAAATGTCACTCACCATAGAAATTAGCCACTGGTATCCCTCAGCATTATAGACTCTGTGGTACTAATGCTAACTGTGCAACATGACTGTACAAGGCAGTAGTCATCTAGCAGTTGTATACATGTACCTGCAGAATATAAACCTGTGTTTGCCTGAGTGTGGTGTGTCTACCTCTAGAGGAATGGGTTATGGCCCATGCACACACCCTGCCCTCCCCATAGCCCTACTATGCCAAGCCCGCTGATCTCAGTCACTGTGAAATACACCTTTGGGGAAGGGCTAACCCAGTAATCTCTGTGGTGCAATTTTGTAACTGTGCAATTCTGTAGTGTGATATAGGAGTTCCAGTCCCAGACATGGCAAGTGTGTGTGTGTGTCTGTTTGTGTAGGGAGCAATGCTTTTTAGGCTAGTCACACCCACTACAATTCAAATGTCCTACTTTGGCAAGCCTGCTGATGTCATTCACTTGAAATACACCTTTGGGGAAAAAAGTAACCAGTAATCTCTGTGGTGTGTCCTACAACTGTGTAATGCTGTAGTGTGATAAACTAGTTAGGTAGGAGTTATATTCCCAAGGAATACCTGTATCTTGCTATCAGTGTAGGTGCAGGGTCAACTTGATGTCCGTTACCAGTTACCACCTCATGAGGCCATAACTGGCACATCTGATGACAATAATCTGTGTAGCAACATGGGCCAGACACCCCAGGTACAGTTCCGCATGTCACTGGACATGCATGTGGGGCGTGTGCACATCCAAGATGCTGTCCATGTCATGGACTATAGAACACATAAATGGCAAGCATTGCACAGCACTGGCCACACCCAATAGTAACCCAGGTGACTGGACGGTGGATACAATACCACCTGTGTGGGCCAATCCAGACACTACACCCCTGAGCAACACTGCAGACCATTGTCATGTAGCCTGATGCAAAGGTATACCCTTCACCTAGCCTTGTATAGCCCTCTGGCACAGTCAACCACTACACACCCATGAAGCAATGCACCCAGGCATGTCAGTACTGACACCCTGTGTCTGTGTGTGTGGAATAAGATGCTTTGGACCACATTCACACTCACTACAACTCCCACTGGCCTACTGGTGCATGCTGTCTGATGTCAGACACCTTCACATACCCTTTGCCCATATAACATCCGGATACCCTTATGGTGCATGTGATAATTACACATTACTGTATTGTGGCAAACTAACTAGTTAGGAAGTCTATTCCCGACCCTGTCAAGTGGGTCAATGTGAGTGAGTCCCTGTGAGAGTGTGGCTGTATTGACATGGACACCTGTTCATGTGGACAGGCACGTATACTTCACCTACCTTATCGCTACTATATCACTGTTGCAGATGTCACTCACCATCAGATATACCTTTGGACAGCTCCCCAGCATGTAAGCTATGTGGCGCATGCAATAACTGCATAGACATGTTATAGCACTACATAGTCAGTTAGGGGTTTGAAACCCTGTACTGGTAGGTGTGTGACACAAACATGCTTAGCTTTTACTCTCCCACGCCCTCCCTGATGTACTTTGTCTCTCTCTGTCTGTCTCTCTCACACCCTCTATGGTGGATGTGGAGAAGTACACCTGCTTTGCTTAGACAGCAGCTTGTGTTTTGTAAGTGATGCTCATGATCAGCTGATGGCCTCTGCACGAATTGGCAGTCCCCCTCTAGCTGATTGCATGTGGAACAGCTGTCATAACATTCCATAGCCAATTGCATGGAAACACACTCCAATATCTAGGAACATCGTGTTGGTGTTGGGACTTTTCATTCACTGTGAGCAGGACATACATTTGGTGTTTGGCAAACAGCATCATAGATGGTATTGGGATTTACCTCTAAAAACATGCACTGTAGAAACAGGCCAACAGACAGGAGGGAGATGTGCCAGACATGACTACAGAATGTAAGTGTTGCTCTTCTGCATGTGGAGTAATGTCAGTTTAACAGGGTGTATGTAGATATGGATGGTCTACATTATTTAATACCTGCTATGACAGTGTTATGTGTTTAAGGAAGCTCTCATCTGTAGGGATATCTGCAGACTGGGCAGTGTGTGGAGCCTTTTGTTTCTTGTGTTACTCATAGAACACCTATCTGAGAACTGCAGAAGCATAGTGTGAGGATTGCAGTCAGCACATGGTGACAGCCATGAGAGTTACTGACTTCATATCCCTCATAGGACATATGTCACAACAAACCCTGGTACAACAGTAAATGTATGAGGTTATCACAGCAACTTGCCAATATTGTGCCAGTGTTTGTAGCTCCAGCCACAAGTCTGTCAATCTTTGTACATATGTCATGCAGTCAGAGGTGCATATGTACTGTACACCATCATTTATTGACATCATGCCTGATAACAAGTCAGTCAGATATCAGACTGCTAGACATGTTATGTACAGTAGGGGTTGCTTTGAGGACATAACTTGGGCATTCTGCAGTTGTGTGTTCATTACTGGTGTCTGTGTACTTATGGTGATTGTCGACAGTATGTGTATTGTGCATACGTACCTTGGGCTGTGCGCAGACTGTGGTAGATGCCATTGTTCTTGGCCCTTTTCAATCTGATGTTACATGCTGCTCCACTGTATGGTACCCTATTGGCTCACATGTCTGTAGGGAAAGACACACACGTGTCCCATACCACAGACTGGCATCAGACCACACTGTGTCATGACCCGGTGTATGTAAGTGGGTTAACCATTATGTTAATCCCTGTGGACACATTTCTTAATGACAGGATGTTAGTTATCTTGCAGGTGTTTGACATACCCTTCTGATATCCCATCATGGTCACCACTGTGATGCAGTGTATTTAACAGCAAGAATACATGAACATGTACAGCATGCATTATGAGTACGTGTGTTAGACGTGTGCATGGAATATACCATAGCCATTACATGCCCGGTGTATTGGCAAGCATCAACATAAACCATACTCACCAGCTACAGGCTGCTGCCTTGGTGGTATACCAGAGGGACCTACATAAGAGTGTGAGAGATGCAATGTCAGTGGCCACAGCTGTGGCATTGCTACAGGCTGGGTGCAGCCTTACAGTCCATCAACAGTAAAAGTCTACAATATGACCACTTATGCACATCTGTTTATTACTACTATGCAGCAACAAACTATATATATCAAATTCAGATATGCATGATCTACCTGTACAGATGTGGATGCATATGCAACAGTGGTCTACTGATGGGCCCTGTGGCCTTACAAGCACGCTTCTCAGCCAGGGTGTGGGTAGCACCCACCTCCACAATGGTGTCTGCCTGTTGTTGGGTGTGCAGATGGGCAGGTGCCACGAGGCTGCCGAAGAGCTCCTCAACATGTGCTGGGGGGATGGATGGCAAGAACTCCACCCCCCGTTGTGAGGTGATCCCCCTGGACTACAGCAGCACACCGACGGGCATTGCAAAGCAGGTCAAAACAATGATGCAGGACCTGCTCATAACTGCGGTTATGCAGGCCGACATCAATGACCCTGTGGACTGGGTCATTCGACAGGGTGGTCTGCTCCTGCTGCTCATGTGCGGCCCTACCAAACAGGACAGGATAGTGCTGGCTTAGGTAGTTCAGCACAACCTTATTTTCTGCTGCTGAATGCGCAGGTAGGTGGCCATGGGACACCATAACTAAACTAGGCTTTTACAACATGTGATGGGTATCAGGGGTAAGCTGCCTTAAGGTATCTGGATGTACATTACCATACAATCAACCTTGGGTAAATGCAAGCCTACTGCTTCCTGCCATACAGACTGTTCTGTTTGTCAGTGTGATTCTGATGGTTTCAGTTATGCCTTGTTATTTAACAGATACATCCCATTGTATCAGCTGAGGTCTTTAACCCCTAGGGATTGTGTACAGAGTGTAGATAGAGGACTATACATCTGCATTACTTACTGTTGACTGATTGTTATCCTGTGGCCCAGTCTGTCTTTACTATTGTACTACTTGAAGGCCTTGGCCTGGACAGCAATATATGTAATTCTTTCCAGAATACTGTATTAGTTTATCTGTTTGAGAGTTGCATTAGTCTGTTTATATGTATTTCAGAGTCTAAACAGCTACATGACATGGCATATGCAACTGTAATAGTACACAAATAAGCTTTCTGATATATGCAAACCTGTGTGTGGTGTTAAATCCTTTGACCTCTCTGTGGGTATAAGTTTCGGGCAACAATTGTCTTTTGTATGGGTAACTCATACAGTGTCCAGTTGATAAGGTGGCAACTGTAGGCATACTAGTTGTTCCGTATGGTGTGCACCACCCTCTAAATATGTATCTTCCTATACATATCTCTGTGTGTGCATGTGTAGTTACATATATATCTATATATGCATCTATATATATATATATAAAAAAACTGACAATATGATTTGTACTGTGTTTTGTAACCTCTTGTGTCAAAATGTATTTTGCTCATATGACATACTATTATTTTCTATTGTATTGTCTTGTAAGAATTCTGAATTTACTTCTGTTTAATGCTTCTGTTATATGACAATTGTATACTATGTGGAGCTTTTCTCCCCGGCATACCTCTCAACCTCTTAGAGTAAGAAATCTGTACAAAGCCATAAAAAAGTGGTACAAATAGGGACGATTTTGAAATATTGCTGTTACAAACTTAGAAAGTTGATAGAATAACAGGTTTTGCATTAGCATGAATTCTCTGAACAGTATGAAGTTTAAAACTCAAATGTCTGTCATTATTTTCTAACTTCAGTCCTCAATGATTTGGCACTAATTTGCTAGAAAGACACAATTTTATGAAAAACGGACCAAAAATATAAGGCAAAAATCTGGACATTCTGCGAAAATCTGTACAGTTGAGAAGTATGCTCCCCGGGCCTCTGCTGAAAAAGGGCTCCTCAGCTCAGTCGGACATACCTGGTCAACAAATGTAAAATAAAAATAAAAAATAAAATATAAAAAAAAAATATATATATATATATATATATATATATATATATATACGCATATATATTAATATATATATATATATATATATATATATATATATATATATATATATATATATATATATATATAGACATATATAATATATATATATATATATATATATATATATATATATATACATATATGTGTCTGTGTATATGTATATTAGGAATGTTTATTGCCTCCACATTGTACATTCCCTATGGTACCCAGACTGTACTGCATGATATGTTATTGATACAAGCCTAACATCATACAGGTGGGATGGCTTACTTTTAACATCTTGTGCCCATGTTGTGTCAGGTCCTGGTTATGGGACTTGCAACAGTTGATATTATATTGCAGGGCAGACCTGCTTGGCTGTGGGAGGTATATCAATACGTACAAGACGTATGTTGCTTGGGCCCCCTCACTCCCATTAACGGTGCCTGTGGCCATATATGCATTTGTTATGGTCTCTTTTATATCTATAGATACATATCTGTATATATATATATATATATATATATATATATATATATATATATATATATATATATAATATATATATATAAAATATATAGATCTATAGATGTATGCATATATATATATATATATATATATATATATATAATATATATAGATATACATGTATAAATATATATTTATATCTATATATATATATATATATATAGATATGTATATATCTATATATCTATATATATATATATATATATATATATATATAAAATATCTATATATATATATATATATATATATAAAATATATATATATATATATATATATATATATATATATATATATACTGAATCTTAACCCTATAGCTGTGCCAAAGGGGAGTCTAAATGAGGATCTGGAAAAAGCAGGAGAAACCAGTTCCCAGACTGCCTGTGATCTCTGTGTGCTCTTAAGAGAAATTGTACTTTACTGTGTGTGTACTTGTCATTCCTCCCATTGTGTACATCCCTCAGTGTTGCCAGTGGTGAGGATTGAGGTTCCTTGATTTATGGGCCAGTGCAGGGGCATCACATATATCATCACACATGATAGTATATGTATGACTGTCATAGAAGGTTACATGTCAGTGGAGATGACTGGTTGTGGTATAAACATCACTAACATGTTCACTGGAGTGGACATTTAACAAGGATGGTATATACAATAAGGGTTATGTGCATGTTGTGAAGATCTGCAAAATGACTTTCTCAAATATGACTGAAGTGTCAGCATTCCTCACATCCAATCATAGAGACACAGCAACAGACTCATGGACAACTGCTGACAGAAGCAAGCATGATCAGAAACAAGTTTAATATATTAACAGCATTATTCTGCAACATTGCCAGAATATATGAGTTTAAGATATCATATATCTTCTGAAAGAACAGACATGTACAACTATAATGAATGCCAGCATTCTATAAGTGGAATTCCCTACCCCTTTTCCAAAAATAAACTGTCTTTGGAGTGTTTAAGTGGGAGAGTGCTAAACCTGGAGCTGAATTCAGGGGCAATCCTGGCCATTTGAGAGGTTAGCATAGCACACAAGCCACAAGCCACACATGGAAGTATCAAACCCATGCCTTTAATGGTGTCATGATCTCTGCATTTACTGGGTGCAGCACAGACATACATATCACACATCCATCTTGTACAGCACCTTGAAGGGAAGTCTGTAGTGTCAATTCCTAATAGGTATTCATACCAAAGAATAGTTCTGTATGGGCAACAAGATATGTGCAAGCTCATTGTGCCAAACATAATGCACTTGACTAATGCATCCCTGACTGACATAATTATTGGCCATAAGGATAACACTTGCAAACAATGAACTATTATGAGTGGATTCCCTACATGCAGCCTTGTATTGCATGTGTTTGCCACATGCAATTACAACTGATGTGTGAATTAAGAAGTGGTGCGTTGTGATGAATGGAACCACAGTATGTGAGACTGATAGCAATGCATCAGCTATAGTCATGTGCACATAAACTACAAGAAGTACAAAGGCTAGCATCAATGAGCAAGGAAGCTGTCACTGTGATAATGTTCACATACCAAACAATGCATCAAGCACACTCTTTAAGCATATGCCACACCATAAGACACGTGCCACACAACCACAGTCCTCCTGACATTGCCAGTGAAATTATTATACTGGCATGAAACCCTAACATGCATGCATATGTTTTCATGCAAACAATCAAGTGGAAATACTGATGTGATGTCCTGTTATGTCTGTGATGCTGTACAGTCACACTATAGCTGTACCTAGAATACAAATGGACTTCATAAGTTCACAGGAGAGTACTAGGTTAATGTTCCAAGATGAAATACTAATCTAGGCATACTGAACATGGGTTTCACAATTTTAAATAGCTAGATGTACAAAGCTGAAAAAGTTATGAACCTATGCTATGTTATCTAAGATCATCTGCACCCATGAGGGACATGGGTGCAGCACCAGGAGTACAATTATCATGAACTATCCATTGATGTAGGCTGCACTTGAATAGTGTCAGGAAAGGCCTTTGCTTTACATGAATGGGAAGCTTGTTCTAGAGAAGGGGTAGTATTGTAGAAAAGTTTCTATCTCCCAAACATGATCTATTATGTCAGAGGGTAGTTTAACATTCTCGGAGCAAATTACCCTTGTGCAGTTTGCTTTACCAATGTGTGACATTTCCATCAGGGCCAGATTGTAGACTGCCTTGTATACCAGACACAAATCAGCCCTTAGTAGTCTGTAGGGGACAGAATACAGTGATATTGGTTTCAATCTTTCAACATCGGACTTGTCTTTTACATCATCTATGCTCCTTGTGCAAAATGTCTGGTGTTTCTCCAGCTATTGCAGATGTGTGGTGTGTTACACACAAAAAGGGTGAATTTTTCTCAATTAAAGTTGTGATGAGGGACAAGTGCAATGGAACTATAATATCCTTTGATCTAAATGGTATGCCCACACTTATGAGTTGTGCCACAAAGAAGTGATTTGTTACCTCTGTGGACATATCGTGATCGAACTTCTGATTACTATCAACCTGAATACCCAATTCATGTACCACTGGGTCTACTCACTGGTGTGTTATGTCTATATTGTAATTAGCTTGAGTATTTGCTTAACAAAAGGGAATAATTATGTTTTTGACATTTAGTGTGTTTTCATGGCTCTGTCAACACTCATATGCATGTGTTAATACTTTCTGCAGTATATCAATACTGTTACTGGATTCAAGGATTGTCCACAATTTGCAGTCATCCTCATAGCTGGTTGGACACAAGCTGTCTAAGTTTGCATTGACTTCTGTGAATTAAATATCAAACAGGAAAGGGCCTAGTACAGAACACTGTGGTACTGCACTGGCCACTGACCTCTTGCTAGAGGTGAATTCAAACTCTTTGACAGTATGTGTCCAGTGTATGATCCATTATGCTACAGTCTTGATGACATTGTAGTTTATGGCCAGTTGAGACACTTTCTCTTTAATACCTGAGTGCGGAATTGTATCAAATGCCTTGGACAGGTCAAGTTAGGTGGGCTACACATTCCTTACCTCATCCATGGCCTTGATGATCTTCTTGGAGAAGTCAACCAGATTATCAGATGTGATCTAGCCTTAATGCATTAAAAAAGAGTGGTTATACAATGGGGAGATTACCTACATTTTTATTGATAAGGTCCAGGTTGATTCTTCCCATTGATTACAGATAATTATAGTCAGGCTTATGGGTCTATAATTTCGTGTGTTGGGTGATGGTCCCCACTTTGTTCAGACAGATGACTGTTGCTGCCCACCATTCCATCAGAAAATAGCCTATCTGGAGGCTGATGTTAAGTAAGTGTCCAACTGTCTCAAAAACGTAGACAGAAACAGCAACTCACCAGTGCAAAATTGTTGAAGTATCCAGCTAAATTTTAATAGAAAAAATAAATAGCTAAGCTCTTTCATTTTTATTATAGGAACTTCTTCAGAACTAGTCATAGTTAAAAAATAAAGCATTTAAATACATGTCCAACTGTGTCAGCTAGTTCATGTCTTAATTTATTGATATTGATGATGTCATCATAATGTTGTAGGTAACATATACTGTTTTGAAACTTATGTGCAAAGGCTGACTTCAGATTTGCTTTTGCATTTGCAATGTGCAAAATTCTTTCAAAGACATCTTGACAAACTTGGTAAAATAACCTGTCATGAATGAATGTTGCAGAACTGAGACATACATTTACCTGTTTCTAAGTATGTTGTTTATATACCACACACACACACACACACACACACACACACACACACACACACACACACACACACACTTTGGAAACAGCAGGACTGCAAGAATTGATGGATGTGTGCTCATATTCTGATGAACTGATGTCCACAATTCTAGATTTTTATGACAATATCAATGGGATTTGATCAGTGATGACCAATGTTCAGTGTCAGTATAAACCCATAACAAATAACAATGCAGTTGTGCTCTTTATTTCTGTAGTGTACTTGATAATGGCCTAATTACTGAAATGTCATTTGCAAGTGCATTTCTGCAGAACATATGTAAGTCTCAGTAAGTATGTCTTTATTGAAGATCACACCCCTTCCCTTCTTTTGTGTTTATAGATACCTTTTGATGAGATGGAGGATAACTGGACAATAACAATAGTAAGACATGCCAAACACCTTTGTACATAGCTCATCGCTGAGAAACTTATTTGTTCAAATGATGACAGTGTTAGCACATGCAAGATTGACATTTCATAACTACAACTTGAACTTCAGAAGTAGTTATGAATATATACTATGGGAAGAATAGCTGACAGATACCATGCTATTCATACTGTAGTTTATATTGGAAATATGGCATAACTTTTGACATTAAGAACTGTTGCTATTGCCTTCCCAGTTTAGGTGGCATTAAGCAACAAGCAAATGCAGAGCTGTGCTTAAATGGAAAACACAGTAATATTTCTATTGATTCACCTCACTCCATGCAAAAAGGCTAAGCAGCAAAGCATGGCCAGCACCACTCTGGACAGTAATGAGTGCAAAAAAAGAGACATGCAGCCTAGCTTTCCCTGTGGCACTAGGTATAAGAGCATTGAGCTCCTGATCAGAACACAAATAATACCGAGTTCAAATCCTAATCACTCACTTTTTTGACAGATGTTGCTAGTATGGCATTAGCTAAGTAAATTTGATCATTACTGTAAATGTGGCAAACAATGACCACATTAAACCATGTGTCTTCCACATTTTTTATCATTAATGCCTACCTCTGTACAGTTGCACAACTATTAGCTGCTTTGCAGGCCTCACTGCAAATCACAATTTAATTGTGCGTGCCACTTTCTAAAAATGTCAAGGGGTGGAAGATGTTTTGAAATTATTATTTCTGACTCAGCAGATATTCTGACTATTTGTTTATGGCCATATGGCTTTAAAACTTCAGCTTGGCCAGCTAAGAACTTGGTTATATTCAACTGGACGTATAAGAGAATTTAAGTACCTTTTATCTGCACTTTTTTTTAAAAAATACAGTATTTAATTGATTTAAACTGTGTATGAAGGAGTGTTGAAGGAATTTTTAACTGAAGTTATTCTGCTCTTCAGTAACTTGAACTGAAGCTAGTGTTGGCTGAATTTTGTTATTTGCTAGTAATTACAGGTGTGGGGGTAGCCACATTCTTTGATTTCCAGTCCTTGCATATTTAAACTGGTGCATGTGAAATAATTCCTGCTTTAAAACTTCAGCTTGGCCAGCTAAGAACTTGGT
This sequence comes from Protopterus annectens, assembly GCF_019279795.1. Classification (NCBI taxonomy): domain Eukaryota; kingdom Metazoa; phylum Chordata; order Ceratodontiformes; family Protopteridae; genus Protopterus; species Protopterus annectens. Next base: position 218,301,319 of record NC_056738.1, read on the forward strand.
TATATTCAACTGGACGTATAAGAGAATTTAAGTACCTTTTATCTGCACTTTTTTAAAAAATACAGTATTTAATTGATTTAAACTGTGTATGAAGGAGTGTTGAAGGAATTTTTAACTGAAGTTATTCTGCTCTTCAGTAACTTGAACTGAAGCTAGTGTTGGCTGAATTTTGTTATTTGCTAGTAATTACAGGTGTGGGGGTAGCCACATTCTTTGATTTCCTGTCCTTGCATATTTAAACTGGTGCATGTGAAATAATTCCTGCTTTAAAACTTCAGCTTGGCCAGCTAAGAACTTGGTTATATTCAACTGGACGTATAAGAGAATTTAAGTACCTTTTATCTGCACTTTTTTTAAAATACAGTATTTAATTGATTTAAACTGTGTATGAAGGAGTGTTGAAGGAATTTTTAACTGAAGTTATTCTGCTCTTCAGTAACTTGAACTGAAGCTAGTGTTGGCTGAATTTTGTTATTTGCTAGTAATTACAGGTGTGGGGTAGCCACATTCTTTGATTTCCTGTCCTTGCATATTTAAACTGGTGCATGTGAAATAATTCCTGCTTTAAAACTTCAGCTTGGCCAGCTAAGAACTTGGTTATATTCAACTGGACGTATAAGAGAATTTAAGTACCTTTTATCTGCACTTTTTTAAAAAAATACAGTATTTAATTGATTTAAACTGTGTATGAAGGAGTGTTGAAGGAATTTTTAACTGAAGTTATTCTGCTCTTCAGTAACTTGAACTGAAGCTAGTGTTGGCTGAATTTTGTTATTTGCTAGTAATTACAGGTGTGGGGGTAGCCACATTCTTTGATTTCCTGTCCTTGCATATTTAAACTGGTGCATGTGAAATAATTCCTGCTTTAAAACTTCAGCTTGGCCAGCTAAGAACTTGGTTATATTCAACTGGACGTATAAGAGAATTTAAGTACCTTTTATCTGCACTTTTTTTAAAAATACAGTATTTAATTGATTTAAACTGTGTATGAAGGAGTGTTGAAGGAATTTTTAACTGAAGTTATTCTGCTCTTCAGTAACTTGAACTGAAGCTAGTGTTGGCTGAATTTTGTTATTTGCTAGTAATTACAGGTGTGGGGGTAGCCACATTCTTTGATTTCCTGTCCTTGCATATTTAAACTGGTGCATGTGAAATAATTCCTGCTTTAAAACTTCAGCTTGGCCAGCTAAGAACTTGGTTATATTCAACTGGACGTATAAGAGAATTTAAGTACCTTTTATCTGCACTTTTTTTTTAAAAATACAGTATTTAATTGATTTAAACTGTGTATGAAGGAGTGTTGAAGGAATTTTTAACTGAAGTTATTCTGCTCTTCAGTAACTTGAACTGAAGCTAGTGTTGGCTGAATTTTGTTATTTGCTAGTAATTACAGGTGTGGGGTAGCCACATTCTTTGATTTCCTGTCCTTGCATATTTAAACTGGTGCATGTGAAATAATTCCTGCTTTAAAACTTCAGCTTGGCCAGCTAAGAACTTGGTTATATTCAACTGGACGTATAAGAGAATTTAAGTACCTTTTATCTGCACTTTTTTTTAAAAAATACAGTATTTAATTGATTTAAACTGTGTATGAAGGAGTGTTGAAGGAATTTTTAACTGAAGTTATTCTGCTCTTCAGTAACTTGAACTGAAGCTAGTGTTGGCTGAATTTTGTTATTTGCTAGTAATTACAGGTGTGGGGTAGCCACATTCTTTGATTTCCTGTCCTTGCATATTTAAACTGGTGCATGTGAAATAATTCCTGCTTTAAAACTTCAGCTTGGCCAGCTAAGAACTTGGTTATATTCAACTGGACGTATAAGAGAATTTAAGTACCTTTTATCTGCACTTTTTTTTTAAAAATACAGTATTTAATTGATTTAAACTGTGTATGAAGGAGTGTTGAAGGAATTTTTAACTGAAGTTATTCTGCTCTTCAGTAACTTGAACTGAAGCTAGTGTTGGCTGAATTTTGTTATTTGCTAGTAATTACAGGTGTGGGGTAGCCACATTCTTTGATTTCCTGTCCTTGCATATTTAAACTGGTGCATGTGAAATAATTCCTGCTTTAAAACTTCAGCTTGGCCAGCTAAGAACTTGGTTATATTCAACTGGACGTATAAGAGAATTTAAGTACCTTTTATCTGCACTTTTTTTTAAAAATACAGTATTTAATTGATTTAAACTGTGTATGAAGGAGTGTTGAAGGAATTTTTAACTGAAGTTATTCTGCTCTTCAGTAACTTGAACTGAAGCTAGTGTTGGCTGAATTTTGTTATTTGCTAGTAATTACAGGTGTGGGGTAGCCACATTCTTTGATTTCCTGTCCTTGCATATTTAAACTGGTGCATGTGAAATAATTCCTGCTTTAAAACTTCAGCTTGGCCAGCTAAGAACTTGGTTATATTCAACTGGACGTATAAGAGAATTTAAGTACCTTTTATCTGCACTTTTTTTTAAAAAATACAGTATTTAATTGATTTAAACTGTGTATGAAGGAGTGTTGAAGGAATTTTTAACTGAAGTTATTCTGCTCTTCAGTAACTTGAACTGAAGCTAGTGTTGGCTGAATTTTGTTATTTGCTAGTAATTACAGGTGTGGGGTAGCCACATTCTTTGATTTCCTGTCCTTGCATATTTAAACTGGTGCATGTGAAATAATTCCTGCTTTAAAACTTCAGCTTGGCCAGCTAAGAACTTGGTTATATTCAACTGGACGTATAAGAGAATTTAAGTACCTTTTATCTGCACTTTTTTTTAAAAAATACAGTATTTAATTGATTTAAACTGTGTATGAAGGAGTGTTGAAGGAATTTTTAACTGAAGTTATTCTGCTCTTCAGTAACTTGAACTGAAGCTAGTGTTGGCTGAATTTTGTTATTTGCTAGTAATTACAGGTGTGGGGTAGCCACATTCTTTGATTTCCTGTCCTTGCATATTTAAACTGGTGCATGTGAAATAATTCCTGCTTTAAAACTTCAGCTTGGCCAGCTAAGAACTTGGTTATATTCAACTGGACGTATAAGAGAATTTAAGTACCTTTTATCTGCACTTTTTTTAAAAAATACAGTATTTAATTGATTTAAACTGTGTATGAAGGAGTGTTGAAGGAATTTTTAACTGAAGTTATTCTGCTCTTCAGTAACTTGAACTGAAGCTAGTGTTGGCTGAATTTTGTTATTTGCTAGTAATTACAGGTGTGGGGGTAGCCACATTCTTTGATTTCCTGTCCTTGCATATTTAAACTGGTGCATGTGAAATAATTCCTGCTTTAAAACTTCAGCTTGGCCAGCTAAGAACTTGGTTATATTCAACTGGACGTATAAGAGAATTTAAGTACCTTTTATCTGCACTTTTTTTAAAAATACAGTATTTAATTGATTTAAACTGTGTATGAAGGAGTGTTGAAGGAATTTTTAACTGAAGTTATTCTGCTCTTCAGTAACTTGAACTGAAGCTAGTGTTGGCTGAATTTTGTTATTTGCTAGTAATTACAGGTGTGGGGGTAGCCACATTCTTTGATTTCCTGTCCTTGCATATTTAAACTGGTGCATGTGAAATAATTCCTGCTTTAAAACTTCAGCTTGGCCAGCTAAGAACTTGGTTATATTCAACTGGACGTATAAGAGAATTTAAGTACCTTTTATCTGCACTTTTTTTTTAAAATACAGTATTTAATTGATTTAAACTGTGTATGAAGGAGTGTTGAAGGAATTTTTAACTGAAGTTATTCTGCTCTTCAGTAACTTGAACTGAAGCTAGTGTTGGCTGAATTTTGTTATTTGCTAGTAATTACAGGTGTGGGGTAGCCACATTCTTTGATTTCCTGTCCTTGCATATTTAAACTGGTGCATGTGAAATAATTCCTGCTTTAAAACTTCAGCTTGGCCAGCTAAGAACTTGGTTATATTCAACTGGACGTATAAGAGAATTTAAGTACCTTTTATCTGCACTTTTTTTTTAAAATACAGTATTTAATTGATTTAAACTGTGTATGAAGGAGTGTTGAAGGAATTTTTAACTGAAGTTATTCTGCTCTTCAGTAACTTGAACTGAAGCTAGTGTTGGCTGAATTTTGTTATTTGCTAGTAATTACAGGTGTGGGGGTAGCCACATTCTTTGATTTCCTGTCCTTGCATATTTAAACTGGTGCATGTGAAATAATTCCTGCTTTAAAACTTCAGCTTGGCCAGCTAAGAACTTGGTTATATTCAACTGGACGTATAAGAGAATTTAAGTACCTTTTATCTGCACTTTTTTTAAAAATACAGTATTTAATTGATTTAAACTGTGTATGAAGGAGTGTTGAAGGAATTTTTAACTGAAGTTATTCTGCTCTTCAGTAACTTGAACTGAAGCTAGTGTTGGCTGAATTTTGTTATTTGCTAGTAATTACAGGTGTGGGGTAGCCACATTCTTTGATTTCCTGTCCTTGCATATTTAAACTGGTGCATGTGAAATAATTCCTGCTTTAAAACTTCAGCTTGGCCAGCTAAGAACTTGGTTATATTCAACTGGACGTATAAGAGAATTTAAGTACCTTTTATCTGCACTTTTTTAAAAATACAGTATTTAATTGATTTAAACTGTGTATGAAGGAGTGTTGAAGGAATTTTTAACTGAAGTTATTCTGCTCTTCAGTAACTTGAACTGAAGCTAGTGTTGGCTGAATTTTGTTATTTGCTAGTAATTACAGGTGTGGGGTAGCCACATTCTTTGATTTCCTGTCCTTGCATATTTAAACTGGTGCATGTGAAATAATTCCTGCTTTAAAACTTCAGCTTGGCCAGCTAAGAACTTGGTTATATTCAACTGGACGTATAAGAGAATTTAAGTACCTTTTATCTGCACTTTTTTTTTAAAAATACAGTATTTAATTGATTTAAACTGTGTATGAAGGAGTGTTGAAGGAATTTTTAACTGAAGTTATTCTGCTCTTCAGTAACTTGAACTGAAGCTAGTGTTGGCTGAATTTTGTTATTTGCTAGTAATTACAGGTGTGGGGTAGCCACATTCTTTGATTTCCTGTCCTTGCATATTTAAACTGGTGCATGTGAAATAATTCCTGCTTTAAAACTTCAGCTTGGCCAGCTAAGAACTTGGTTATATTCAACTGGACGTATAAGAGAATTTAAGTACCTTTTATCTGCACTTTTTTTTAAAAATACAGTATTTAATTGATTTAAACTGTGTATGAAGGAGTGTTGAAGGAATTTTTAACTGAAGTTATTCTGCTCTTCAGTAACTTGAACTGAAGCTAGTGTTGGCTGAATTTTGTTATTTGCTAGTAATTACAGGTGTGGGGTAGCCACATTCTTTGATTTCCTGTCCTTGCATATTTAAACTGGTGCATGTGAAATAATTCCTGCTTTAAAACTTCAGCTTGGCCAGCTAAGAACTTGGTTATATTCAACTGGACGTATAAGAGAATTTAAGTACCTTTTATCTGCACTTTTTTAAAAAATACAGTATTTAATTGATTTAAACTGTGTATGAAGGAGTGTTGAAGGAATTTTTAACTGAAGTTATTCTGCTCTTCAGTAACTTGAACTGAAGCTAGTGTTGGCTGAATTTTGTTATTTGCTAGTAATTACAGGTGTGGGGGTAGCCACATTCTTTGATTTCCTGTCCTTGCATATTTAAACTGGTGCATGTGAAATAATTCCTGCTTTAAAACTTCAGCTTGGCCAGCTAAGAACTTGGTTATATTCAACTGGACGTATAAGAGAATTTAAGTACCTTTTATCTGCACTTTTTTTTAAAAATACAGTATTTAATTGATTTAAACTGTGTATGAAGGAGTGTTGAAGGAATTTTTAACTGAAGTTATTCTGCTCTTCAGTAACTTGAACTGAAGCTAGTGTTGGCTGAATTTTGTTATTTGCTAGTAATTACAGGTGTGGGGGTAGCCACATTCTTTGATTTCCTGTCCTTGCATATTTAAACTGGTGCATGTGAAATAATTCCTGCTTTAAAACTTCAGCTTGGCCAGCTAAGAACTTGGTTATATTCAACTGGACGTATAAGAGAATTTAAGTACCTTTTATCTGCACTTTTTTTTAAAAATACAGTATTTAATTGATTTAAACTGTGTATGAAGGAGTGTTGAAGGAATTTTTAACTGAAGTTATTCTGCTCTTCAGTAACTTGAACTGAAGCTAGTGTTGGCTGAATTTTGTTATTTGCTAGTAATTACAGGTGTGGGGGTAGCCACATTCTTTGATTTCCTGTCCTTGCATATTTAAACTGGTGCATGTGAAATAATTCCTGCTTTAAAACTTCAGCTTGGCCAGCTAAGAACTTGGTTATATTCAACTGGACGTATAAGAGAATTTAAGTACCTTTTATCTGCACTTTTTTTAAAAAATACAGTATTTAATTGATTTAAACTGTGTATGAAGGAGTGTTGAAGGAATTTTTAACTGAAGTTATTCTGCTCTTCAGTAACTTGAACTGAAGCTAGTGTTGGCTGAATTTTGTTATTTGCTAGTAATTACAGGTGTGGGGTAGCCACATTCTTTGATTTCCTGTCCTTGCATATTTAAACTGGTGCATGTGAAATAATTCCTGCTTTAAAACTTCAGCTTGGCCAGCTAAGAACTTGGTTATATTCAACTGGACGTATAAGAGAATTTAAGTACCTTTTATCTGCACTTTTTTTTAAAAAATACAGTATTTAATTGATTTAAACTGTGTATGAAGGAGTGTTGAAGGAATTTTTAACTGAAGTTATTCTGCTCTTCAGTAACTTGAACTGAAGCTAGTGTTGGCTGAATTTTGTTATTTGCTAGTAATTACAGGTGTGGGGGTAGCCACATTCTTTGATTTCCTGTCCTTGCATATTTAAACTGGTGCATGTGAAATAATTCCTGCTTTAAAACTTCAGCTTGGCCAGCTAAGAACTTGGTTATATTCAACTGGACGTATAAGAGAATTTAAGTACCTTTTATCTGCACTTTTTTTAAAAAAATACAGTATTTAATTGATTTAAACTGTGTATGAAGGAGTGTTGAAGGAATTTTTAACTGAAGTTATTCTGCTCTTCAGTAACTTGAACTGAAGCTAGTGTTGGCTGAATTTTGTTATTTGCTAGTAATTACAGGTGTGGGGGTAGCCACATTCTTTGATTTCCTGTCCTTGCATATTTAAACTGGTGCATGTGAAATAATTCCTGCTTTAAAACTTCAGCTTGGCCAGCTAAGAACTTGGTTATATTCAACTGGACGTATAAGAGAATTTAAGTACCTTTTATCTGCACTTTTTTTTTAAATACAGTATTTAATTGATTTAAACTGTGTATGAAGGAGTGTTGAAGGAATTTTTAACTGAAGTTATTCTGCTCTTCAGTAACTTGAACTGAAGCTAGTGTTGGCTGAATTTTGTTATTTGCTAGTAATTACAGGTGTGGGGGTAGCCACATTCTTTGATTTCCTGTCCTTGCATATTTAAACTGGTGCATGTGAAATAATTCCTGCTTTAAAACTTCAGCTTGGCCAGCTAAGAACTTGGTTATATTCAACTGGACGTATAAGAGAATTTAAGTACCTTTTATCTGCACTTTTTTTTAAAAATACAGTATTTAATTGATTTAAACTGTGTATGAAGGAGTGTTGAAGGAATTTTTAACTGAAGTTATTCTGCTCTTCAGTAACTTGAACTGAAGCTAGTGTTGGCTGAATTTTGTTATTTGCTAGTAATTACAGGTGTGGGGTAGCCACATTCTTTGATTTCCTGTCCTTGCATATTTAAACTGGTGCATGTGAAATAATTCCTGCTTTAAAACTTCAGCTTGGCCAGCTAAGAACTTGGTTATATTCAACTGGACGTATAAGAGAATTTAAGTACCTTTTATCTGCACTTTTTTTAAAAAAATACAGTATTTAATTGATTTAAACTGTGTATGAAGGAGTGTTGAAGGAATTTTTAACTGAAGTTATTCTGCTCTTCAGTAACTTGAACTGAAGCTAGTGTTGGCTGAATTTTGTTATTTGCTAGTAATTACAGGTGTGGGGGTAGCCACATTCTTTGATTTCCTGTCCTTGCATATTTAAACTGGTGCATGTGAAATAATTCCTGCTTTAAAACTTCAGCTTGGCCAGCTAAGAACTTGGTTATATTCAACTGGACGTATAAGAGAATTTAAGTACCTTTTATCTGCACTTTTTTTTAAAATACAGTATTTAATTGATTTAAACTGTGTATGAAGGAGTGTTGAAGGAATTTTTAACTGAAGTTATTCTGCTCTTCAGTAACTTGAACTGAAGCTAGTGTTGGCTGAATTTTGTTATTTGCTAGTAATTACAGGTGTGGGGGTAGCCACATTCTTTGATTTCCTGTCCTTGCATATTTAAACTGGTGCATGTGAAATAATTCCTGCTTTAAAACTTCAGCTTGGCCAGCTAAGAACTTGGTTATATTCAACTGGACGTATAAGAGAATTTAAGTACCTTTTATCTGCACTTTTTTAAAAATACAGTATTTAATTGATTTAAACTGTGTATGAAGGAGTGTTGAAGGAATTTTTAACTGAAGTTATTCTGCTCTTCAGTAACTTGAACTGAAGCTAGTGTTGGCTGAATTTTGTTATTTGCTAGTAATTACAGGTGTGGGGTAGCCACATTCTTTGATTTCCTGTCCTTGCATATTTAAACTGGTGCATGTGAAATAATTCCTGCTTTAAAACTTCAGCTTGGCCAGCTAAGAACTTGGTTATATTCAACTGGACGTATAAGAGAATTTAAGTACCTTTTATCTGCACTTTTTTTAAAATACAGTATTTAATTGATTTAAACTGTGTATGAAGGAGTGTTGAAGGAATTTTTAACTGAAGTTATTCTGCTCTTCAGTAACTTGAACTGAAGCTAGTGTTGGCTGAATTTTGTTATTTGCTAGTAATTACAGGTGTGGGGGTAGCCACATTCTTTGATTTCCTGTCCTTGCATATTTAAACTGGTGCATGTGAAATAATTCCTGCTTTAAAACTTCAGCTTGGCCAGCTAAGAACTTGGTTATATTCAACTGGACGTATAAGAGAATTTAAGTACCTTTTATCTGCACTTTTTTAAAAAATACAGTATTTAATTGATTTAAACTGTGTATGAAGGAGTGTTGAAGGAATTTTTAACTGAAGTTATTCTGCTCTTCAGTAACTTGAACTGAAGCTAGTGTTGGCTGAATTTTGTTATTTGCTAGTAATTACAGGTGTGGGGTAGCCACATTCTTTGATTTCCTGTCCTTGCATATTTAAACTGGTGCATGTGAAATAATTCCTGCTTTAAAACTTCAGCTTGGCCAGCTAAGAACTTGGTTATATTCAACTGGACGTATAAGAGAATTTAAGTACCTTTTATCTGCACTTTTTTAAAAAATACAGTATTTAATTGATTTAAACTGTGTATGAAGGAGTGTTGAAGGAATTTTTAACTGAAGTTATTCTGCTCTTCAGTAACTTGAACTGAAGCTAGTGTTGGCTGAATTTTGTTATTTGCTAGTAATTACAGGTGTGGGGTAGCCACATTCTTTGATTTCCTGTCCTTGCATATTTAAACTGGTGCATGTGAAATAATTCCTGCTTTAAAACTTCAGCTTGGCCAGCTAAGAACTTGGTTATATTCAACTGGACGTATAAGAGAATTTAAGTACCTTTTATCTGCACTTTTTTTTAAAAATACAGTATTTAATTGATTTAAACTGTGTATGAAGGAGTGTTGAAGGAATTTTTAACTGAAGTTATTCTGCTCTTCAGTAACTTGAACTGAAGCTAGTGTTGGCTGAATTTTGTTATTTGCTAGTAATTACAGGTGTGGGGTAGCCACATTCTTTGATTTCCTGTCCTTGCATATTTAAACTGGTGCATGTGAAATAATTCCTGCTTTAAAACTTCAGCTTGGCCAGCTAAGAACTTGGTTATATTCAACTGGACGTATAAGAGAATTTAAGTACCTTTTATCTGCACTTTTTTTAAAAAATACAGTATTTAATTGATTTAAACTGTGTATGAAGGAGTGTTGAAGGAATTTTTAACTGAAGTTATTCTGCTCTTCAGTAACTTGAACTGAAGCTAGTGTTGGCTGAATTTTGTTATTTGCTAGTAATTACAGGTGTGGGGTAGCCACATTCTTTGATTTCCTGTCCTTGCATATTTAAACTGGTGCATGTGAAATAATTCCTGCTTTAAAACTTCAGCTTGGCCAGCTAAGAACTTGGTTATATTCAACTGGACGTATAAGAGAATTTAAGTACCTTTTATCTGCACTTTTTTTTTTAAAATACAGTATTTAATTGATTTAAACTGTGTATGAAGGAGTGTTGAAGGAATTTTTAACTGAAGTTATTCTGCTCTTCAGTTATTCCCACCCACCCGCCCTGTTTTTGTTTTGGTGTTAATCTTAGTGGCATTGAAACTGCCCGCCCCTCAGCCTGCCTCTGGGCCCATCTCATTTGCTCACTCAACTGAGTGCAGTGAGATCATATTCTGATTTCAGGCACTCCTACTGTGTACAAAGAGAGCATCTGGGAAATAAAAAATAAAAAAAAAAAGAAAAATTAAGCTTATTTCCTGCCTTTCTTGTTAAGTGGTACAGACTATTTGTAGGCTTCTGAGCCCCCAAGCCCTTCTGTGTTTGAGGGAAGCCTTCTAGCTTGTTTTTTTTCTTATAACTAGCCAGTTTTCTAGTTTCAGCACTCAAATCTGTTTCTTTGATCTCAGCACTTGTTCAGGAAAAAAAAAAAAAATTTCATCTGCTTTTACTGTACTTGTGTTTTTACCTACTTCTTTTTACTTTTGCATCATCTTAAAATACTCAATTGTATTTATTACTGCTTGGTGTAACTCATTCTAAGCCTTTTGGTTTAAACACTTGGGCTTCAGACCAGTTAGTTGTTTTGCACTGGGAGGGTTTGTGGTCTGCACTGTTGTGGCAGAACAGGTAGCTTACATCCTTCTAGGTTGAGAACTGCTGATTGAGGGCTCAGTGTCTGTTATTCTAAAAGTGTATTAATTCTGGTTTAAGCACTTGGGCTTTCAAGCCAGTTATTTTACATTAAGAGGGTTCGTGGTCTGCACTCTTGTGGGAGGAGAGGCTGGACTCTGCCCTTCTGAGCTGGGAATTTCTGGTTAAAGGCTTATAGTGCATGCATATCTGAACTGTTTCTTACTGAAGTTGGTGCGCCTTGTTTGCTGTGGCATAGACTGGATTCAGGCCTGCTGGATCTAGCTTTGTTTGTGTAACTTGAGCACTAATCCAGACATTCTCTAAAGTATTCAATGGTATTTATTACTGCTTGGTTGTAACTTGATTAAAGTGTAGCTATCATTCAAGTCTTTTGGATTAAGCACTTGGGCTTCAGACCAGTTGTTTTACATTAGGAAGGTTTGTGGCAAGCACTGTGGTGGCAGGACAGGTAGCTTTCATCCTTCTAAGTTGGGAACTGCTGATTGAGAGCCCAGTGTCCAAGTGTATTAGTTCTGGTTTAGGCACTTGGGCTTCAGGCCAGTTATTTTACATTAAGAAGGTTTGTGGTCTGCACTCTTGTGGGAGAAGAGGCTGGACTCTGCCCTTCTGAGCTGGGAATTTCTGGTTATAGGTTTATAGTGCCTGAATATTTGAACTGTATCTTACTGAAATTGGTTCACCTTGTTTGCTCTAGCATAGACTAGATCCAGGCCTGCTGAATCTAGCTTTGTTTATATGCTTGTTGTTTGTTTGCTTGTTATTTCCCTGGAAGCTAATTCCACCTAATACGCAACTTCTCAGCGCTTCTGTGGATCACTAGTGATATCTGCATTGCTTACTGTACTTATTTCCTTGTTTCACTTGAAAGAAAGTTACTGTTTGTCGTTTTTGCATTTAGTTACTTGTAACACATTGCACTCAAGTTACCTGGCACTTGCTCACTAAAGCAATTATATAAGTCAGCACTAAAAATTAAAAGCACTACACCCTCACTCCCCACTGGCCCTTGTTTTCAATTAAGGATTTCCCAATATTATTCTAGCATGTCCAAAGGTCAGTTGTCAATCTCCTCTCCGGTCCAGCTGGTGAATCTGGGAATCTTGAGGCAATGTTATAACTGCCTCATGTACACAGACAACCCTCTCCTCCTCCCACATAACACAAATACTTGCGAGAGATGCAGCTATTTAGCCAAACTGGAGGCTGAGCTCTCTCAACTCAGGACTGGCAAGACCAGACAGGAGGAGAAGGCAACTACACACACCACAAAACCAGCCTCACATAATGCTACCACTCCACTGAATCAAACACATAAACACACAAAGACATACTCGGAGGCTCTGAGTAAAATTTACCTAAACAGCAGAGGCCTCCAAAGCAGACACCCAAACAACTGCTACCTCAAGACACCCCACAAGCAACACATAAACCACAAAAGCAGTGTGCAAAGCAGTCACAGCCCTTAAGGCCAAATACAACACCAAACATACTTGTCATAGGTGACTCCATAGTCAGACACACTGACGTCCCACTCACCAGGCTGAACAAGGAGAGGGTCACAGTAAGCTGCCTATCGGGCGCTAGAATCCGCCACATAACACAAGCACTGGGGTCACTCCACGGCAAGTACAAATATGACACAGTCATTGTCCATGCTGGTGTGAACGACCTGAGACGTACCTCCCTGGACTACATGAAAAGAGACATAGAGGAGCTCTCTGATTATGTAGCCCAGGCAGGTATGACCCTAACCCTGAGCAGTATCCTTCCTTCACCAAGAATGATGCCACAATATAGAGACAAGATGATCAGCTTTAACAATTGGCTTAATGTCTGGTGTCATTCAAAGGGGATCCAGTGTCTGTCTGCCTGGGATGACATGCTTGACAAGCCACGCTGCTTCGCAAGGGACGGCTTGCACCTGTCACCCCTGGGATTCGCGATATTGGCTAAGGCTCTTGTCACCCCATAGTGCCTTTTTAGGCAAGGCTCAAATTCTAAACCTACCACCCTAGAAAACAAAAATGGGAAGAAACTGAGGGTAATGCTGCTCAATGCCAGAAGTCTAAATCTCAAAATGCACGCACTCGAGGCCCTTCTCAGTATGGAGAACATCGATGTCTGTGCTGTAACTGAAACCTGGTTCAAGGCTCCTGAGAGCACCCGGCACTATTAGGTTTTACCTCATATCATGCGTTCCGGCCCCAAAACCCGGACCACACCACAAAAGGAGGGGTGTATCCATATTCATAAAGGATACCCACACCTCCAGGTTGGTGGCAACGCACGAAGCTCGGAAACCATCCAGGTGCAACTAACCATAGGCAAAACTGCTTTACAAATTGTAGCATGCTACAGGCCACCCTCTCAAACTCAGGAACCCCACACAGCCTTCCTGAAGACACTGGAGGGTATAAATGTATCTCCAAACACCATCATATTGGGTGACTTCAACTACCCGAATATAGACTGGGAACATTACTCAAGCCCTAACTTTCTAGCCCAACGGTTCCTGGAGTTCATAAATTCAAATGCCATGGAACAGCTAGTCACTGTTCCCACGAGAGGAGAAAATATACTAGATCTCATTGTCACAAACATGGGGACAAAATGCTCCACACCGGAAGTATATTCCTCATTGGTGAGATCTGATCATAAACTAATCTCACTGGAAATCCACATCCCACCCCCACCCCAAACAAAAAAGACCATAGTGAAGAACTTCTCTAAAGCAAACTTCACACTACTCAAGACTGGTGTAGTATCCTTCAAGGCCCCTGAGCCAGAGGAAACCACAACCCAAGCTGCGGAAGCCCTTACAAATGCCTTCTATGAACACCTCCAGGACTGCATGGATCAGGCAATCCCAAATAAAACCAAGACTCTTTCCACAAAGGGCAAACGTCCAGTCTGGTGGACCCCAGCCATTAACAAACTTTACAATAAGAGGAGAAAGCTATTACATGATAGAACAAAATCCATAAAAGGGAAGTCACCCTGATCATTATTAGTAAAAAATACGAGCACTCATAAAATCAACTAAGGCCAATTTTGAGAGAAAAATTGCCATGGATTCAAAGGACAATCATAAGGCCTTTTCAGCTATGTTAGGAACCTGGGTGGAAACTCCCAGATATGCTCAGAATTAGTCCAAAATGATACAAAAATCACTGAACCCACAGACATTGCCAACATACTGGCAGACAGGTTCAGTGCAAACTTCACCCCCCTCCCCCCCCCCTAAAGGAGAGATAGCTATCCCAGCCGAGTGTAGCCTCCCGGACATCTCAAATGCGCAGGTGAAAGCTGCTCTCTCTAAAGCTAAAAACACAGCATCAATGGGACCGGATGGTCTCCCCGGCTGTGTGCTACACGAGCTAAATGAGGAATTAACCCCGCACATAAGGCAGCTGTTTAATCTCAGCCTTACCACAGGATACATGCCCAAGGAGTGGCGTACGGCAACTGTGGTCCCACTCCACAAAGGCGGCGCCTCTACGGACCCTGGTAATTACCGCCCCATAAGCTTAACAAGTCTAGTCTGCAAAGCTATGGAGAGGATCATAATGGAGCTCATAAACAAAGATATAGGGGACTTGCAGACATTGGACCCGACCCAGTTTGGCTTTGTCAAGGGAAGATCATGCCTTTTGAACTTGGTCGACTTCTTCGAAACAGTCACCAAGGCCATTGATGAGGGAAAGGCAGTCCATACAGCCTACCTTGACCTTGCAAAGGCTTTCGACACAATACCCCACTCGGGTATTGCAGAAAAACTTACCAGCTTAAATGTAAACCCATATGTCACAAGATGGGTTGCAAACTGGCTTAAGGACAGAACCCACAGGGTTAGAGTTGCTGGCGCTGTGTCAGACTCCAAGCCGGTCACAAGTGGTGTCCCACAGGGCTCGGTCCTTGGCCCCCTATTGTTTAGCATCTACTTCTCAGAAGTACAGGCCAGCATGGGAGGACTTTGGCTGACAAAGTTTGCAGATGACTGCAAACTGGGCGCCATAGTGGAAAGTGCATCGGACACGGATATCCTTCAGAAGGGACTCACAGAAACAGATAGCTGGTGCCAGAGCCATGGCCTGAAGTTAAACGCCAAAAAATGTATAGTCATACCCTTCGGGAAAAACAAGGTAACCCCAAGCTACCATATAGGTGGCAATCCACTAAGCACAGAAGAGGTTATCAGGGACCTGGGGACCCAGGTTGACAGTGGCCTTTCTTTGACACTCACATTGCTAAAGTGGTTAGAAAGACCTTCTACATTGCCCACCTGATCATGAAGGGATTCACATCCAGATCTAGTGAGGTCATTGTTCCCTGTACTCTTCACTTATCAGACCAATGATCGAGTACAATGCCCCATTCGGGATGTATCTCACCAGACATCTGCAGCAATTGGAGAGACCCCAAAAGTTCCTCACCAAAAGGATAAAGGGACTCCAAAATCTGTCATATGCTGCCAGATTGAAGAAACTCCAGCTCTATTCAGTCGCATACCGTCTGCTCAGAGGTGACATGTGCCTGACATACAAGGCCATGTCCAACCCGGAATTAATGGACATGCTCCACCTCAAAAAATCCAAATCCACCAAAACCACTAGAGCAAGCAACTTAAACCTTAGCACGGATATAAATAGGACGTGCTGGAGGGATAGATTTATCACTCAGAGACTCCCTATGCTGTGGAATAAAATCCCGGTCCATGTGAGGCAGAGCACCTCGCTGACTCTGTTCAAGAGAAATCTAGACCTGTGGATGGGAGATCGTAGGTTTACCCCGGGAATCATCTCTGTGTCACTGCTGGACAGAGGCACAACAAACTAATGGGCACAGTATTTTTTCATATAAGGGGTGGCGTAAGCCACAAAAATTTGGGCTAGGCTTATAAATGCCTTAGGGCAGATAGCCTAGTATAAACCTATGAACCTATGAACCTATATCCTAAAAAGTGTGTGCAGTATGCTTTGTCACAGCAAGGACAGTTTCCTCATCACATTAGATGACTTCATCCATCATCACCTGAACATGTCACCAACAGAATCATACAGATGATTTTAAAATATTCCACAGTACATGAGCACTGATAAGTTATTGGATTAAGGTAACATGTTAGTATTACCCATCAGCACACCTTCCACCACTCTAATAGATACACACACATACGAGGAGTTGGAGTGATGGGATGAATACAATGAGAGATGAATATACACCTAGCAGTGTTCTTTTTAATGGCACGTTAATGGTCATTTTTTTTGGTCAGTTGTCATTATTAACCTTCATGCCTTGTAGTAAGAAATCAGTGACATAAGAGTAGAGAAGACTTACGAGATGCACAACAGGCTTATGACAAGCAGAATAATGTTAGCTAAATATATGACAGCAGTTGAGATGGATGTCACTTCAGATACTCATTGTTGGGCAGTAATCAATATATCTCCATGCAAAAATCATAACTTTTGTAAATTTGAATATGTGGGCACTTAAATATATCAGATACATGTATAATCACACTAAGAAATGATGAGTAATGCATCTGAAATTGAACCCTTGAAGATAGTATCAAAAAAATATTCAGTCGTGATTTATATCAACACTCTGCATAGGGATTTGCATTTTGTTACGTTTAAGCAGTGCACAGAACAGTAAGAGTGTTTCAAAGTAGTGCCTTTATTGTGCCTTACCTCTATATTACTATAGCACAGCATGTTTAAGCTCCTTTGTGTGGAGATAACCAGACTAGTGTGGCTGATAGCAAAAACTCATCAGGTTTTACCATAGGATGTATAGAGCCAATCACCGTCAATCAGCATTGGTGCGTAATTACATACTCCGCATAAATGCAGAGGACAAAAAGTGAAGGCTTTATTATGGGCCATTTTTGGCAATGTATGTAGTGTGGGATTCTATTTTTTGACAGATTAAAGATGTGAGAATATATACATCACAGTGCATAACTAACTGAGTGCTTAGTATATTTATTGGTGATGTTATTTTGAAACTTTTACTGATTTCTTACAGCCTTTTTACTGTTGTGATTACTACCTAGAAATCATCGATACATCAATGAGGCTTATTGTTCCTTTTGTGAGAATGTAGGGACACTCAGTCTTTGGACTGCTTGGACTGGTTTTTTCTATTGTGTGTATTTTCAATGCATGAGGTATGCTAGCTGATAAAAGGCAGAAATCTATTTACATAAATCAGTCCTGTCAGATATTAATGTCATTGTCGGACAACTCACATTCTACTTATGTACATTTTCAAGTAACAGTATGCAAGTATATACTATACCCATTTATTTTCCCATTCCAGGTTCAACACTTAACTATGATATTCCTGAAGTTACAACTGTTGTAATTTAGGACTGACTGTGTCTGATGCTGGCAGTACAAAGCCATTACATGGGTAAATAAAGGTTGTGAGTGTTGCCTGGCATTAATGCTATTACATGTATGTGTATAGGATGAAAGTTGTAAACACTTAGGTGGTCAGCATGTGCGATCTCCATTGCCTCTTGTCCAGGGTGAGGGCATATTGTGCATGCTTACATCTACCTACACCCACAGCAGCTGGAGTTACACCTCTGAGTCCTCACCTGCGTGTGGCAGTTATGATCCTGCCATTGGTGATGGAATGTGTATGCTGCTTCCCCTTGGTGTTCCTGTTGTAACTGTTTTTCAGGTTAATATTGTGTAAGATAGCACAGACAGTGTTAATTTCTGCACAAGTACTTGGACCGTACTGCAGGGCACCCTCTGATATATCTAGGAACTGAAAATTTAACTTCAGCTGCCCAAACACATGCTCTATGATATTTCTTGTTTGAGCATGTGACTCATTATAGCTTTCCTCCATGGGTGTGTATGCATTTCTGATGGTCGTCAACAACCATGGTTACAGTGCATCCCCTGGTTCTCCCAGTAAATGAACTTGTGGAATATCCCTCCTGGAAAATCTCTGGTTGAGCTTTGAGCTATGACAGATATAGGAGTTGTGGGAACTGCCGGGGTTGCCAGTACACACAATCAGGATGATTCCCTTAGCATTCCACACAACCTGGCAGTTAATGGAGTGGAAGCACTTTCTGTTTATGTAGACCCTTCCCTGTTCCCCAGTTAGTAGGTTGATCTCAATATGTGTGCAATCAATGGCACCATAGACTTCAGGGAAGTGTGTTACGGGTCTGAAATCCTGCATAGTTAAAGCTCTGCCCTCGGGGGTATGGGAAAAATATATATAGTCACTGCCATGCTGTAGCATAGCATTCAAGATTTGATGTAGGACCCTGGATGCTAATTCCTGTGACACTCCCAGCATGTCCCCTGTTGGTCACTAGAAAATTCTTGTAGCTAAAATTCTGAATGCTACACATTCCTTGGTCACTACAGGTACTGGTTCCCCTCAGTTTGCCCTTCCTCTCAGTTAAGGATGACAGAGGTTGCAGAGTTCCTGGAGTGTATCTCTATTCACCCTGTAGCACTCTACTATTTCCACCTCATGCAGACCATGAAAGTTAAATGGGGTCTAAACATCCTTCTCTTTCTTGGCTGAGGTCTAACAGCAGCGGCATCCACATAGACTTGGGCCTGTTGGACACAGACATGCAGAAAAGCAGCAGCAGTCCTTAACATTCTTTCCCTGTAGTGTAGTTTCTGTGGCTGTATTCCAATAGGTTTGGGAATTCAAGGCAAAAACCTACATTAATTGTACACAATTGCTTTATAGCTTGTTGAATAGCTCCACCATCCTGGATTGGTTGATTAGCATAAAATTCAGCTGCTTATGCTGTAATTAGCATGCCACGATGTTTACTATGTTTGTGCAGCTCTACACACCATGTAGACCTGCTTACTGAATACAAATCATTGAACTGTGTAGGTTACATTGAATCCAGCCCGCAGTGTTACATACGCTTAGGTTGGTACAGAAGTTTTATTAATCCTACATGCAACCTGTATACAGGGTGATAAGAATGGAAATGAAATAGGTTTAGCGAGTAGCATTAGAGATCAGGAATGAGAACCAGAGCTCCTGTTACTGGTCGTGGGGGTGGATCACATGAAAAACTTACAAAACATTCAATACTTTTAAATAATAAAATATTTTTACTGAAATCCAACAAGCAGAAAACACTAGTGAAGTAATTAACATTCAGTAGCCATTTTATACACCTGTGCTCCTATATACTCTTGAATGGCTGCCTACACATCTGAATAGCTCTTATTTGTTAAGTAAACTGTCTAATGTAATTTTTCATTTCCCCTTTTTAACACACAGCAAACATCAGTGCTTAGAAATTAACATGAATTGGACTACATCCTCAGTCAAAGAAAGTAAACTACTATTGAAATTGTGGGTAAATATTTGCAAGGAAACTCGTGATTTAATCTACATTTCAGATAAAGAAAGAAAGAAATACTGAATTTAGTAAAGGGTCAGCAGTTTGGAACAAATGATATGATAAGTAGGATGCACTCAAAGAAAAAAGAAACCTTAGATTCCAGCAAATTGGTTTTAAATCAGAAACTGCATACAGGCTTGCAATGTAAATAAAGTACCTTCCCCTTTATGGAATATTCTGAACAAATCTCAGTTAGCAACCTGAGCAGCAGCAGAGCTAGGCAATTCAAGCATTTGTTGAACTTTGCTTCTAAAACAACATACACTTATAATGTATCATTCACCTACTGTTGAACTTATGGCGCAAATTCTGATGCTGAAAGATAAAAAGGACTTCATGCAGAGCATGCAAATGTGCTGGAAACTGAGACATGCAAGCAGTCTCTGTATTAAAAGGTGTCTAGTAAGAAAACTGCAGTCAGAGAAGTGCTATGATACTTCCAACTTCTTAAAGAAATGCTGTGTACTGCAAGGAAACACTATTTTTCTTCCAGCTGTTTATTTTCATACTTGTTGCGTAGTTCTTAATATAGTTTTCATGTAGAGAGAATGAAAAGCAAGACTATATGTTGTTTTCTGGCTCGAATTAATTTTGAACAATGATTAGTAGGAAAGTCAAAGCCCTGCTCACCATTAAACAATTAATGAAGCCGGGAGCTCCACCTTTAGTGTCAGCAGCTTCCAACAGAGATAGGTGCTGCAATCGAGAATCAGTTTAAGTGAAGACAGAAGTTGTGTGTCAGTAAAATTCCTCTGTTGGATGACCTCTGATGTGTTATCCTCCTTTGTGGTATACATAAGGTTAAGAGGGAAAACTGAATATAGTTTCTCTAAGATACATAAATTAATAGACACATATTATACTGCAGCATACCAGACATGTTGAGATACATTTCTAGGTTGAAAAAATAGCATAAATGTCAGGAATGCAGTTTGATATCAAACTGCATCTCACTGCTCCAAGAACTCACAAGAGTGCCCGCTAAAGGATTAATTTATCAGCAGCTTATTTGTGTATTGGTAAAAAACAAGCTTAGAATCCAAAGGCAAAAAAGTGGGGGTGGCTAATAAAATGCTGATTACAGGCAGTATGATAGAACAGTGTTATGGATATAAAGGAGCTTCAGAATTTGTGAAATAAATCTGAATGTGTTAATACCCAAACAAAGCATCAGCTTCTAAGAAGATCAGTGACACCATTTGCACCTATGTGTGACAGTCTTGCATAAAAACTTTAATTAAAATGAAACAATGTACTTGTTAATAAGTCTCAGATAACTTTCAAGACACTGCCTGCAGATAACAATAAGAACCTTAGATGAATGCAATATTAATTAGAAAGTAAAAGAGCTCCAGAAACAGAGGCATAAACTTCATCACTGAGGAATACTAGGGTAAGTTACCAGCTTATGTTCGAACCACATAATATAAAATTGCTGAGATGTCACACAGGCGGAAGGTATGGACTATTAGCATAGTATACCTTGCTATGCAGAAAGTGAAAAAGCTATGATAATTAAAATAATTGGCAGACAATGGTACTTGAAATGTACTAGAAACTCCCTCACTTGTGGTTAATTTGTGGTCTATCTGCAGGTTTCTATCTACAAAAATTGCATTGATTGACAGAATGGACAGAATATAATATAATGACATAACATTAGGAAATGATGGACTACTAAGGATATTCCAAGTTTCTTATTGTTCATTAGTTTTGTATCCGCCTTGACCTAATCATGGAGCACATTTGTGAGGTCAGACAATTCTTGACCTGGCACATGGATCATGATAAAGCATGGTTGGATGAGTTAGCATTCAGAGCAGAAAGGTGACAGCTGCAAAGCCTGGGGAAACATAGACTCTTTCCCGTGTGGAAGAATAATGGAATTATTGCTAATTAACAGTGAATAATTCATCTTTGTCAGCGATGGTGCTGGCACGAATCATGCTCCTTATGGCTCTGCACCATAATTAAAGATGCAGTTCCATGTGCTGAGGACATGGCTGTCTAGGTGAAGACGTGTAATGTGTGCAGTTACTATTCTTACATTCTACTCTGAAAACTGCTGACATCTCAACAGATACTTAGAGCTAATTCAAACCTGGCATTTAGTAGGAGTGGCTCATAACAAGTCAATAGGTATAACAAGAAAAATGTGAATCTTAGTTCCATACGTATACTAAAAAAAGAGAACAATGTGATTATAAAAATAGTTCTAAAATCCTCCTTCAGCATTTCTGCATATAGATCAATGAGACTGAAAACATGCCTTGCATTATATATCCTGCTAATGGTATAAATTATTATTTAGCTTTGTAATCAAAATATTGTGGCTATTTTAATATCAACAAACAAGGTCACTGATCTGCAAAAACATTATTCTCATACAAGAATGTTCCGTTAGAAATAAAACTGTACTGTTTAGAGACATGCCATTTGAGCTGTTAGAACAAGGAACATGCATACAGAATGTCATTTTCTAAACTATTGGGAAGCAGTTGCCTAGTTTTATATCATAAATGAAGAATAAGAGAATAAATAAATAAATAAAAACCTATGAAATGACAGTAACTGAAGACTAACTGGTAATAAAGTTACAAGCACAGCTTACATCTATAATTTGTAAGTGAAAAGTTTGTCTCACAGACAACAAAGCTCCAAAAATGAGAACAGACAACAGCAGTGAACAGAAACCATTATGTTCTACAAGCATATTGGATAACAGGAAAAATGAGAGATGATATGAGAAGACAGTGACTGTAGCGCATCTGAAGTATAGTTTAGCCATGCACGAGGTAATGAAAGGTGTACCGAAAAATAAGTCAGAAATGCTTAGCAGTCAATAACCAATATATAACAATAGAAATGAAGTGAAAGATTTGATAAGTTTAATACACTACAATACAAAATCAAAGCAATGCACAGGCAACATATCCTTTCTAACCAATGAAGCTCTAAAATTTCTTACCTTTAAACAAGTATGTAATGCAGTTTTAAAACTTGAAAACATTACTATTTATTTTGATATGCTTCCTGGCCCATGAACAGTAGAATCATTTGTGACATGGAGATGAGAGGGAGCAGAGCAGGTGACAATAGCAATGATTTTTAAAAACAAAGAGGTTGAGCTGTAAGAAGGAGACATGGAAACATAGGAAAACCCAAGAAAGGGAAAATAAATGTGAATCACAAAGGATACAAGTTCTCTTTGAGACTCTGCAGAAATAGTTTGGAATCTTGATATGTACAAGAATAGCAGAAAGGTGGAAACTATTGCAGACTTTAATTAGAAACACTTTGTAAAAGGAAGCAGCATGCTGGGTTTTTTTTTTTACGTATTACAGTGCTGATTTAAAGCACAGGCTGTGGCCTGTACAATATGGGCACAGCAGAGAAATGGTGATACCTTTGCAATCAAAGGCTAAGACATGTGGAGCTCATTAGTTCATGATACAACTAAAGGCACCCTGGTAGCTGTCATCATAAAATTGATGTTCTTCTTAATCAGAAGTCTTGAAGCCTACCAACCTGTCACATCATATCAAGACATACAAGACAAGTTTAGGCCTGTTATGCAGTCTTTTAATATTAATTTTATTTATTAATTTGTCAAACCCCCTTATCTGATGAAGTACAGGAAGAAAAGCTCCACATTACATCCATTTCTGCAAGCAGGCATCATGATTTAATAGTACAAATAACACATTTTAACATAAAAGTAGCTATGTTTTTACATATCTGCAGCTCAGCATATATACTGTGCAGATCATTTAGCATGTTTTAAGTACACACACACACACACACACACACACACACACACACACACACACACACACACACAGATGCAGAACATTCAGCATTAATTAACTGCACATATGTACATAGCATATTATATATATTTTATATATCAGCCAACTGAGCTTCAGCTTATTTTAGTTGCACAAACCCAAAAAATGTTATCATATTGTATACTTTAGAATATTACAACTATATGAAACATTAGGGGCACAGATTCAGTAGTTTGTAAAACACAGAGAGTAGCTACATAAGAGGCATAATTTGGATTTATATATTTATTTCATCTTTGCACACAGATAGCAATTTAAGCACATGGGTTCAGTACCCAGACAGCTGTATATTCAACTGAGACATTTATCATGGGGATTATATGAACAGACATTTGAGATTTTTCTGATTTTTTTTTAATTGGGGAAGAAGAAGACTTGATAATTGGGGTTGGTATAAAACCAGGATCATTTTGTTGCTAGGCTAGTTTTGACTATTATTTTTATTTTTATTTTTTAAATTATAGGTAGTTTGATTTTTTGGGGGGTGAATTGTTAGGATTCTATTCCAAAGTTTGCAGTGCAGTCACTGTTAATGATTTGCAGATTTCTGATTGAATACTAACCCAGGGATTTAATAAACTCCATGTAGACTTTGTGAGAAGCCTACACAGAGTTTACATATTTGTGTGATGAGCAGCAGTACTAATCATATATGCATGCAGTGTGTTGCGCTTACCCAAATACAAGGAGCACTTCCAGGCCAGCAACAGTTGTTGCCAACCAGGAAACTGTGCAGAGCAACACAAATGCATAAAAAACATGCACGCAAATTTGCCTTCAAGATTGCATGGGCAGCCACAATGATTCTTGTGGAGAAAATACTGCAATAACTGCAGTATTAACACATTATAAAAAAAGTGTACACATTGCAATGTATGCTACAGCAAGTATCTACTGACTGAAATAATAGATGGTGAGGTGAACAGCATGCAAAATCTCTGGTGTTGCTCCTGCTGTTGCAAATGTGTGGGGAGTTACATGCAAAAGGATGCATTGTTTTCAATTAATGTTGTGATGAGGGCTGAGTACAATGGAATTATAACAGCCTTTGATCTGGATGACATGCCCATACTTATGACCTATGCCACACAGAAGGGATTTATCATCACTGTGGACACATGGTGGTCAAACTTTGAATTCCAATCTAGCTGAGTATCCAGATCACATACCACTGAGTCTACTCATTGGGGAGTGCTGTCTGTATTGTAATTAGCTTGGGTATTTGCTTTACAAATGGGAATAATTATGCTTTTTTTGGACATTTAGTGTGTCACCATGGCTCTGGCACCAATCATTTCTGTGTATAAATACTTTCTGCAGTGTATCAATACTATTACTGGATTCAAGAATTGTCTACAATTTGTATTCATTCACAAAGTTGGTTGGACAAATGCTATCTAGTTTGCCTTGAAATATGTGAATTAAATAGCAAACAGGAAATGGCCTAGTACAAAACTATGTGATATTCCACTGGTAACTGACCTCTTGCTATAGGTCAATTAAAGCACTTTGACAGTTTGTGTCATGTTGGTGATCCATTAGGGTACCCACATTGTAATGTAGTGGTTTATGGTCAGTTGAGATAGTTTATCTGTGATACCTGAGTATAGAATTGTGTCAAATGTATCGGCCAGGTCGAGTTAGGTGGGATGCACATTCTTTACCTCATCCATGGCCTTTGTAGTCTTCTCAAAGTAGTCAACCATATTTAACAGATATGATCTAGCCTTAACAAATCAAAAATGAGTTGGGTACGCACTTGGAAAATTACCTATGTTCTGGATGATGAGGTCCATGATAATTCTTTCCATTAGCTAACAGATGAGGCTAGTCAACCTTATGGGTCTATAATTCCCTGTGTCGGGTGAAGTTCACCTCTTGTTCAGACAGATAACTGTTGCTGTCCACCATTCTGCCAGAAAACAGCCTGTCTGGAGGCTGTGGTTAAGGGATCCAACTGTGTATGCTAGGTCTTGTTTTAATTTATTGATAAGGTAACCTGGAATGTTGTTAGGTCTCGTTGATGCTGTGATTTTAGCCTTTTATAGAACATATGATCTGTTCTCTTCAGAAAATATGCTGAGTAATGTTTGCATGTATACTTTAGTTGATGATCAGTCGGGACAAGAGGGTGAAGTTTGATCCAAATATTTTAGCTATCAGTTGTCTATTGCCTGTACACAAGTATTGTTTGTGCCATCCACAACCATCTGTGTGCATAGCTGTGTATTCCTCTTAAGATTTTATACTTAGAATATTTATGACAACCCCTCCACTTACAGCTTTGGGTGTGCATCACATGACACAGTGGAAATGTTAACACGATCATACAACTGTACCTATTTCATGTCATTATATCACTTGCACATCATATGCCTATATGTTTACCATTGGAAAGGTGCGTGTGAAGGCTCTGATGGCATATATGGACATATTGCAAATGAGGTGCATGTGGTACATGCAGAACTGTTAATAATACAGATGCTGACAGTCACACAATGCTGGTGGGCAACAGCTGAATAATCCTTGTGAATAGCAACACAGTTGTACATACAATGAATTTCCCAAGGTCACAAGTGAATTTGAATGTTATATGTCTGTGTATATACCAGCATTACAATATGTGGATGAAACAGGGTGTATGTACCCATGTAATTAATATCATAAAGTATTGCTGTATGTCATATAGCATTTCATGATGGTAATTATACACATGTACACATATGCCATATTGCAATTGTCACTGTGATGGTTGAATGATAAATGTATAAAATGTTAATATACGCCACTAGAAGAGCACTTGCCTTATTAATGCAACAATATACATTGAATCATCACATGGCAACAGCCCTCAGGAGGCATATTGCTACAGCTGCTATTGAAGGAGCATTTAATCAAATGGCAGCAGGGGGCATCAGTACATTAGCTCAAATCACAGATTGGAATATACTGTTGTAGTGCTACCGTACATCCACCACTCAACACAGCACATGTGGATGACAGCAACATTGACATGGGCAATCTTCATAGGGTCATAGGACAGTACTAGGCTAGTGGCCAACAGCACATAAAATCATAGCCATTATTCTAGCCTTTCAACCTAAATCAGTATATCTATATGAAGTAAGACAGTATGGTTACATGCATATATGCATGCATGTGTTTGATTGTAGTACATACTGCCTCTGTCAATATGTCACATGTGGCCCAACTCATGACAGATTTAGCAATCATGCATCCAGTGGTTTGCAGATGGCTTGAAGAGGGTCATGGAAGGGATGTGCTTTACTATGTGTGTGTGTAAGCATCTTTGAAATGATGACACCATCTAGTGTTCTGTAGAAAGGATGTTATGTTGGAAGAGGGAAAAGGGACATCTTGGATTCACAGGGTTATGTCAAAGGTTCTCCTGAGTGGGATTCAAATGAAAAAAAAGCATATACTGGCTATAATATACCACCAACTACTCACACAGCAGTTGCATGAGGTCAAATTTGAAATTAAGCCTGCATGTGTATACACATTTGATTCCATACAATGCAACAGTAGCAACACCAAAGAAGTCTAACCTTACATTGTCACAGTGCACTCTATAGAGGATGACAGCATCACTGTATGCTGAGGGGAAGATGTTGGGAGGAGTGTGTGACATAGATGTAGAGTCACCTCTTGGTGTTAATTGTCTCCACAATCAAATTTGAATAAGCAACGCAAGTTGTCTGCTGTGAGATTAGAACCATAAACTATCTAACTACACAAGCTAGAGAATACAGTAGTTAATGTTCATGCTAACAAAGGCATCTGAGTGTAATATTGTCAGAGTGCACTTTAGAGGGGATCCCATCATCATTATATGTTGAAAATGAGAAGTGAAAACACAAACTGAAAACCAACAAATAAAACAAAACCATCCAAGAAGCAGGTGAAATGAAGACGGGTCCCCTGAACCCTGAAAACACACTTTATTCACAGATGGCTTGAGAGCTTTCATAAGGTTGTAACAAAACTTCATCACAATCAATTCCAATACACTTGACTTTTATTTGAACTATTTATGGTTGACACAGTTGTATTGGAATTGATTCTGATGAAGTTTTGTTACAAACTTATGAAAGTGCTCAATTCATCTGTGAAGAAAATGAAAAGTGAGCAGGAGTGCATAACATAAACATGGTCTCACATGCCATTTTAAAATTGTCTCCACACTGCTACTTGAATGAACACACACACACACACACACACACACACACACACACACACACACACACACACTCACACACACACACACACACACACACACACACACACACACGCACATTGACTGCAGTGAGATTAAATCCCCTACCTAGCTGTCTACATTAGCTACAGAACACATTACTTACCACTTGTGCCATGGCACAGGTTTGAATTTTATGTCATCAGCGAACACTTTATAGCAGATGACATCAACAGTGTCTGTTGAAAAGAAGATGTTAGTAGGAGTGTTTCACACGTGCCTCTAAAATGGTCTCCAGATGGAGAGCTAACTGAACACACACAAGTTGATTGCAGTGATATTAAAACCCTTACCTATCTAGTTTTACAAGCTAGAAAACTCACTACGTAAGGCTAGTACCACAGCACAAATCTGACTTTTATATTGTCAGGGAACACTTTAGAACAGATAACATCATCAGTGTCTGGTGAGAAGAAGATGTTAGGAGTGCCTCTAAAATGGTCTCCAGAAGAAGAACTAACTGAACGCACACACACAAGTTGCTTCCAGTGAGATTATAACCCCTACCTGCCTAGAGAATGCAGTACTTAATGCTAGTGCCACAGCACAAGTTTGATTTTCATATCAACAAATAACACTTTATAACAGATGACATCATCAGTGTCTGTTGAGAAGAAGATGTTACTAGGAATGTCCCACATGCTGCTCTAAAATGGTCTTCAGAAGGAGAGCTAACTGAACACACACACCAACTGCTGTAAGGTTAGAACCCCTACCTACCTAGTTACACAGGCTAGAAAACACAGCACTTAATGTTAGCACCACAGCACAAATCTGACTTTGACATTGTCAGAGAACACTTTATTGCAGATGACAACATTAGTGTCTGTTGACAAGGGGTTAGAAGTGTCTCACATGCTGCTGACAAATGGTCTGCAGAAGGAGAGCTAATTGAACACACTCTAACAGTAGTGAACTGCAGTGAGAGTAAAACTCCTACCTAGTTAGTTACACAAGGTTATGAATACAGTTCTTAATGTTAGTGCCACAGCTCAAGTCTGACTTTCATATCGTTAGAGAACACTTTGCAGCAGATGCCATTATTGGTGTCTGTTGAGAAGAAGATTTTAGTAGGAGTGTCTCACATGCTGCTGTAAAATGGCCTCCATAAGAAGAGCTAACTGAACACACACACACAAGTTGACTGCAGTGAGATTAGAACCCTATCTACCTAGACAGACAAGCTACAGAACACAGTACTAAACACAAAGGCCACAATACAAATCTCACCTTCCTGTTGTCAGAGAACACTTTATAGCAGATGACATCATCAGTGTATGTTTGGAAGAAGATGTTGTGAGGGCTGTATGACATTGCTGTGTAGTCATGTATGACTGTAAAACATTGTTTTAATGAGACTTGAGTGAAACATTAGGACATAGACTCGTGCAATTCTGACTAAACACACACACCCACACACACACACACACACACACACACACACACACACACACACACACACACACACACACACACACACACACACACACACACACACACACACACACACACACACACAGTTACACACACACACACAAGTTGACTGTTGTACAATGTGAACCCCTGACTAACTAGTTATTCAAGTTGCAGAGCAAAGTACTTAATATTCATTCTATCACAGAAGTCTGATTTTTTTCATTGCCATAGTGGTCTTAATAGAGGATTTTGTCATCACTGTGTTGAAAGTTGCATAAACTGTTATGAGGTTCGTGTGCAAAGTCTGCACTTCAGATTTGTTTTTGTGCTTACAGTGTACAAAAATACTTTAAAAGACATCTTGCTAACCTATACAAAATAAGCTGTCATAAATGCACATTGCAAAAATGAGACATGCATGTACCTGTTTCTCAATATGTTGTGTATATAACACACTCAGTCATACACATGCACATACAAACACACATAGTTTGGAAATAGTGGGAATACTAATCTTGATGTGTGCGCGTTCATGTTCTGATGAACTGATGTCCACAGTAATAGATTTTTCACACAATATCAATGTGTGTTGATCAGTGATGACCAATGGCTAGTGTCAGTATAAAGCCATAAGAATACAGTTTTGCTCTTTATTTCTATACTGTACTTGACAGTGCACCTATTACTGAGATATAATTTGCAAGTGCATTTTTGGAGAGCACGAGTCTGAGTATGTCTTTAGTTAATGACAAGTCCTTTCCCTTCTGTTGTGTTTAAGAATGCATTTTGATGGGATAGAGAATAACTGGGTAACAACCATAGTAATACATGCCAAACAGCTGTTTACATAGCACATCTCTGTGGAACAGACTTGTGAGAACAAAGTTTTTGCACATGCGAGATTCACATTTCATGAATACAATTTGAATCTGAAAAATAGTAATGAATATATGCTATGTGAGAAACATCTGACAGATACTATGCTGTTCATACTGTAGTTTATATTGCAAGTGCTGTGCCATAACTTTTATGACATTAAGAACTGTTGCTATTGCCTTCCCCATTTGAGCGACATTAACTGACTAGCAAATGCATTTCACTGCTTAAATGGGAAAATAGCAATATTTCTATTGGTTTGCCTTCCTTCAGGCAAAAAGACAAAGTGGTGATGCATTCCTATCAGCACTCTGGACATTACTGTGTGTAAAAAATTAACCTGCTGCTTATCTTTTTCTATGGCAGCAGGTGTAAGATCAGTAAGTTCATGGTCAGGAAACGTATAACAGAGGATTCAAATGCACCTCATTCAATTAAACATACAGAGAGAATGGAAAACGGAGAAATATGAAAAACACTAGTAACACTAAAAATTCTCCATTGTACAGGATCCAATAAAGGCAGTCCCACAAACCGTTGATGGATAATCAAAGTAATAAAAAGTAATTCTCCATCAGAAAGACTATTCAGTCCACAACCAAGCAATAATTAAGCAGTAATTTATTAAAATAAAATTATTGCTTGGTTGGTTGGACTGCCTTTATTGGATCCTGTACAATGGAGAATTTTTGTTGTTACACCTCATTCAATTATTTTACAGATAGTGTCAGGATGGCGTTACCTAAATAAATGTTATAATTATAATTACTGAAAATGTGACAAACAATGACAACAGTAAAGCATGTATATTCCACAATTGTTATCATTAATGCCTACATCTGTACAGTTGTACAACTATTAGCTGTTTTGCAGGCCTCACTGCAAATCATAATTTAATTGTGTGAACAGATTTCTAGAAATGACTAGGGGTGGTACATGTTTTGAAATGATTATTTCTAGCTCAACAGATATTCTAACTATTTGTGTCTGGCCATATATCCTGAAAAGTGTGTGCAGCATGCTTTGTCACAGTAAGTAGAGTTACCACATCACATTAAAGGAAGATTTCAGCCATCATCACCTAAATATGTCACAAACAAAATCCTACAGATGATTTTCAAACATTTCACTATACATGAGCAATGATAAACTATTGAATTAAGGTAAAATGCTAGCATTAATCATAAGCATGTTCAAGTCAGTCTGCAGACACCATCCATCAACTAATTGATACACACATGCAGATGGGATGAATATGAGGAGAGATGAACATAATCCTTTCACTGTTTTTAATGGCACATTAATGGTCATGTTTTTGGTCTGTTGTCATTATTTAAATTACATGCTGTGTACCATGAAGTAAGTGACATAGGGGTACAGACGTCTTGGGAGAGGGACAACAGGCTTATAACAAGCAGAACAAGGTTAGCTAAATATGACATAGCAGTGGGGATGGATGTCCCTTCAGATACTCATTTTTGGCAGTAATCCATATATTTCCATAAAAATCATAACTTTTGCAAATTTTAGTATATGGGTGATTAAATATATAAAATACATATATCATCACACTAAGAAATGATGAGAGAGGCATCTGGAATCGAACTCTTGAAAATATTATTAAAAGATCTTCAGCCCAATGATTTATGTCAACACTAAACAGGGTAATTTGCATTTTTTAATATTCAGCAGTCTAAATAACTGTCAGACTAAATGCTTTAAAGTACCACCTTTCCTGTGCTTTAACTCAGTATTCCTTTAGTGCAGCAAGTTAAAGCAGCATTGCTGAGAGATAACTAGACTAGTGCGTCCAATGGCAAAAAATCACCAGGTTTTGCCATAGAACAAGAAGAGTCATTCACCACTGCTCAGCATTGATACACAATGCCAAATTTCACATAAATGCAGAGTTGGAATTGGGTGGTCGATGGCAAAAATTCAGCAGGTTTTGCCATATGACATGAAGAGCCATTCACTACTGCTCAGCATTGATACATGATGCCAAACTTCATGTAAATGCAGAGGACAAAAGGTAGAGGCTTTATTAGGGGCTATTTCTGGAGATGTGTGTGGTCTGTGTTTCAATTTTTTTACCAGATTAAAGGTATGAAAATGTGGTAGATAGGAAAGTGGTGAAATGAGAGGCAAGCAGGAAGAAGAACAAAAGGGAAACAATAAAGATATTTGCAGGAGAGACTTAGGAAAGAACCTTAGCTGGATCGTCACCACACCACAGATGGGTGAAAACACTGCAATCATATTGTATAGCCAAATCAAGTGTGTCAAGAAAACACATATGCAACGTGGAGAGGTATGTATGGGACATTTTTTTTTCATGGGACAGGTGGGCTTTTTTTTTGTATTCTAAGATGAGAGAAATCTTGGAAAAGGGACATAGAAAATTCAGGGTCAGGCAGGAGGTGTAGGTGAGGAAGAAGGTAGAGAAAAACAGGACAAGCAAGACTAACACAGGGATGGTGACAGATACCAAAGGTTGGGGACAACATGATTGGGGATAGGTAGGGCACATCTGAGGCACATGACTATCAAGCATGGGAACAGTAAGACCCTAGCCCTCGCCCTAAAAACTATCACTATCCTCTTATTCTTTGGCCCTTGTGGAATTGTCTAACATGGGTATCTTTTCTGCATTCTAAGGAGCAACTTCTCCAGGTGGCTGTGGGATACACCAGGTCTAGTTTCTGATACCTCAAGCACTGTCCCTGACAGCTCTTGGCAGGTGAGGTAATCCTCACCTCTACCAATACTTCCAGAGGATAACAATGCATCAGCTGCTGGGACAATGATACCTGATGTTGATGGGCCAGGTAGGGTAGGGACTAAAGAGGCAGTACTGCCAGGTTGCCTCTCAAATGTGCTGGCTGTTGGTGCAGCAACCATTAGAGGCTGGCAGGCTGAGCTACAGCAGTTTGCTTACCTCTCTGTGCTGAAAACAATTTTGTTGGTTGGCAGAAAAGTATGACCTCAGAATGGAGTATTCACTTTTATAAAAAATAAAAAAAGCAAGATAGGGGCTGGAGTGTGGCAAATAAAGAAAACAGATGATTAGAACCATTATATGTCACACAAATTCTTTATTACAGTTAAATATATGTTTATCATATTAGCAATACAACTTTCCAAGTCCAAAATAGGATTGTGAATTATAACAAACAATCCTTGCAATATGCTAGTATTGCATATATACTTTTAAAGATAATGATTAAGTTGACAACATGGCATTAAAGACAATTCTGCTTTAATTAAAATTAAAAAAAAAAATGATATTTTTGTAACTTGAATGTATTTGCTACTTGTGGGAAGTGAACCCAACAAATCTGCATACACCATTACACTTGTCAAATGCAATTACCAAGAGCTGCAGAAGAAAGCATGCATGCTTGCTTTTACAGTTAAGTTCTAAATGCTTAAGTTCCCAGTAATGTATAGAACAACAATAATTTTAATACAGTCAAGTTCATTTGTACTATATACATGCCCCTTGCCTCTATGAGTCTTTCTAATCTTTCAGCATGGTCCTCCATGTTTGCTGAAATTTCCAGGATAGCTGTAAAATAAAGAAAGAGAGAAAAAGAGACATGAAAGCATTATGCATACCAGTCTTGGCTATCTGCATATTTATGTAACAGCTAAAGTTGCTTTATCAGTATACTTACACAACTGTGGGATGTCGACATTCCTAAATATCCAGCCACTGGATGAGTTGGGCCAGCTTGCTGCATTTCAGGTCATTATAATAATGCCTGCAGTGCTCCCCAGTGTGCAGTATGCCAGTCATACTGTAGATAGCCTTGGCTAGACTGTTCCACCCCTGCAGCAGCCTACAGCTGCAGTGCTTTACAAGGAGTGCAATGAATATTTTACTCTTCCACACCCCACCATTGAACTGTGAATTGAGCACCATCCTTCCCAGCTCCTGTGATGTCTGCACAGGTCCTGTGACAGCAGTAAAAGTTTTTCCTGCCAATTCGTGATATTGCATTTTAAGGCCAATGCACAAACCTGCACAACCATGACAACCACATTTGCTGTTAATGTTAAGAGGTGAGAAACATTGCCAAAGAGGGAGTCAGTTTATGAAATGGGAAGGATGATATCACAGTTGGCATTACTTTATGGCATGTATGCTTTTAGACCTGACCACAGTTTGTTCAATGCTCAACACTGATATGTTAAATGACTTAGCTTTTAAGACCTTATTTCATCATCATCATCAGCCCCCTTTTTTCCATTTTTTTTCTACATGGGATCGGGGTCTCATGTTAACTTTTGCCAACTCTCTGGATTCAGTGCCACAGTCCTGTCTTCTTCAAAACTCATGCCTGACTGTCGCAGATCTTCTTTCACACAATCCATTCACCTCTTTGCTGGATATACTCGCTTCCTCTTACCTTCTTCCTGTCTGTCCCAAATCTTCCTCACCAGATTGTCTTCTGCTTTTCTACACATGTGCCCAAACCACCGTAATCTGTTTTCTTTGATCTTTTCTGCAACTGGAACAACTTTGGCTTCTGCTCTTATGTCCTCATTTCTTTGTCTATCCCACAGTGTGCATCCTACCACCTTTCACAGACACTTCATTTCCATCACCTCTAGCTTCTTCAACTGTTCTGCCTTTACTTCCCAGGTTTCTGTACCATACAGTAGTACTGGTCGCACCACTATCTTGTACACCTTAATTTTCAGTTTCTTTGGCATTCTTCTGCCATAGACAACACCTGATACTCTATGCCAGTTGGCTGCAGCCCCTCTGATTCTAGCTTTGACCTCTTCATTCAGACTACCCTTCTCCTCAACCACCTCTCCCAGACACTTGAAGCTGTTTACCTGTTCCACTATCTTCCCTTCTATCTCTATTCTCAGCTTCTTCTGATTTCCCCAATTTGCTGCCATTATCACCATCTTATCTGTGCTTAGTTTCATCCCATGAGCCTTCAGATTTGTATTCCATTCTCCTATCCTTTGATGAAGTTCTAGCTCAGAGTCTGCCTGTATTGCCATATCGTCTGCATACAGCAGCTTTGTTGATCTGTCCTCTCCAACCTGTTTGCTAATGTAGTCCATCACCAGTATGAACAGCAGTGTGCTCAGAGCTGAAACCTGGTGTACACCCACCCCCACTGGGAACCCCGCTGTGAGGCTGAACACTGTTTGTCCTTAAGTCACTGTGTCCTTGTACATAGCCTGCACTAATTCTACGAATGTTTCTGGGAGTTCAAACCACCGCAGTACTGCCCAGATCAGCTTCCTTGGGACCTTGTCATATGCTTTCGCCAAGTCTAGGAATGCCCAGTTGGACTCTCTTCTCATCTTTAGCTTCTTCTCAAGTATCTGTCTCAGTGCAAACATTGGGTCAGTTGTACTGCTTCCTGATCTGAATCTGAATTGCTCATTTCCCATCTTACATTCTACTACTCTGAATATCTGTTTATCAATCACCCTCTCCAGAACTTTCATGCAATGTAGTAGGAGTTTGATACTTCTGTACTGCCCACAGTTGTGTATGTCCCCTTTGTTCTTATACACTGGCACAAGTATGCTTATTCTCCAGTCATCTGGGATACACCTTTCTCTCCACACTGCTATTAGTGCCCTCAGGAGCCATTTCTTCCCTATCTCACCCAGCATCTTTATCATATCCGCTGTGACCTCATCTGAGCCTGCTGCTTTCCCTGACTTTATCTTCCTTAGTGCTGTACTTACTTCCTCTAAGGTGGGCTCCTTTTCTTCTCTCATTGCAGGCTGTTTCTGGGGCAGTACAGTTTCTGTGGGGTTTTCTTCATTCAGAAGCTGCTGGTAATACTCCTTCCATCTGCCTTTGACGTCCTGTGGACTGGTGAGCATGTTTTTGCTGGTATCCCTTATGAATGGTGTTTGACTATCTTCTTTGTCTTTCTGTCTTTGCCTTGGAACCTGATATAGGTTCTTTGTACCCCTTACTGAGTCAATTTCCAGAAGTTGGTAGAGTGCCTCTGATGCCCTATTCTTTGCTATTGCAACTTCTTTCTTAGCTTCTTTGTTAGGCAACCAGTAGTCCTTCCTAGCCAGGCCAGTCTTTTCTATCTCCCACTTCTTCCTGCACTTCTTCTTTCTTTTGATGACTTCCTGGACTTCTGCATTCCACCACCAGCTTTCCTTATGTACCTTATTTCCATACCTGGCTAGGCCGCATATTTTTTCTGTAGTCCTAACATGTGCTGTTTTTAGGCGCTGCCACTCTTCTTCAACTACACCTATTTCCTCCTCTTCTTGAGGTGCTAGAGCCTTAAGTAATTCCTTGAACTGCTGTACTTTCCCTCCAGTCAACTTCCAGGTCTTCCGCCTGGTCTATGTTGACCTTAGAGCCTTCTCTGACCACTGCTTGCAGCTGATTGTGGCAACTAATGGTTTATGCTGTGGGCCGACTGTTTCACTGGGGATGACTTTGCAGTCATGGATTCTACCCCAGTGCCTTTTCCTTACTAGGAGGAAGTCTACCTGACTTGCATGTTGACTACTCTTGCATGTGATCTTGTGACTGTCTCTCTTTCTAAACCATGTGTTGGCTACTATCAAGCCATTTGCCAGACAGAAGTCTAGAATGGTGTTTCCTTCTTTATTCCTGTTGCCCCACCCATGTGGACCCAGGCAGTCCTCATATCCTGTTCTGTCTGTCCCAATATATGCATTCAAGTTACCCATTCTCAACACCAATTCATGTTTTCCTGCTTTATCTAATAGGTCCTGCAACTGCTGTCTGAATGCACTCCTTTCCTCACTATCACAGCCCTGCTGTGGGGCATAGGCTGTGATTATGAATACTGCCCTATCATTGCACTGGTGCCTGATTGCCATGAGTCTGTCATTAATTCTGATGATATCCCTCACTGCCTTCTGAAGCCTCTCTCTCATCACAATTCCTACACCATTTCTAGCCTGTCCCCCACCTGAGTAGTAGAGCATGGATCCCAAGCCAAGTGGCTTTGCTGCACTTCCCTTCCATCTTGTCTCTTGGATACATAGAATGTCCAGCCTCCTCCGTATCATCATGTTATCCACTTCCAAGCTGCATGCTGTCAGTCAACCCACATTAAGCCTTATTTGGGGGATTAGTTTTATGACCTGACACATACTTTGTGGAACATTACACACTGATAAAAGTAATTTGTACAATGTGGGATTCAAACCTATGTAAAATAGAGAATGCAT
The DNA here is from genome assembly GCF_019279795.1 of Protopterus annectens. Taxonomy (NCBI): domain Eukaryota; kingdom Metazoa; phylum Chordata; order Ceratodontiformes; family Protopteridae; genus Protopterus; species Protopterus annectens. The sequence goes on from NC_056738.1 coordinate 218,338,312, forward strand.
ATATTTAAATATAGGTGTGTTTTTATCTCATTGTTACAGAAGTGTTTGCCAACCACAGTCATTAATAATATACACCTTAAAGAGTGAGTGATGCTAAACTTCAATTAACCATGTATGTGTTAAACACCATAAGGTCCTGGTTTATTCCTTCTCAGATGTGATGCTGGAGTAATGTATATCAATATACTGGAAATACATATAATTGTATTGCTTTCAGAGTGTATTTTTGAGTTCTGGTTCAGACCACACAATATATTCTGTTTTACAGCTATACTTGTGTTATGGGAGATGTGTAGATGACTGTCAGTAAGCTATGAAGTCCATCCCAGGTCAGGAAACACATTTTACGTACAGAACAATAATTGTCATGCTACACCCGTTACACATATAATAGATATGATACCATGTGGATGCTCAATCACCCTGCTATACATATTTTTTTATGTATAGCTATCTTTATATTGCTATTTCTGTTATAAATACAGTGGGAAACCATTAATAAAAAGTGGGTGGGCTGGATTATAACCCTAGCTCACCTATGTTCTGACAATGAACTTACACCTGATGCCACAGGAATAGCTAGGCAGCAGGTGTATTTTTTCAGTCAGTACTATCTAGATTGCTGACAGCCGCACAACACCAATTAGCCACTTTGCACAAAGGAAGGTGAAGCAATGCTTCTTTTTTGCAGGTAACAATGTTTATTTTTTCTTCAGCAGTGAATCCAGTTTGCACACAGGTGAGCAACTTGCAAAAGCAAATATAAATTATTTCTGCAATACTCATTATGGTCATTTCTCAGTAAAAATACTGTGGAACTACTATTGTCTACCTAGCCACTCTATTCTGTACCTCAGTGACTTTACAGCCTGTGCTACCCACACACATATGCATAGTTGGTTCATAGATGTAATTTTTGCCTCAAATTATCATGCAAGGAGTTGACTGCCACACAATGCCACTAGGCATGTTTGTACTTCTTAAGGTAACTGACATTAATTTTTAAATATTTGTGCATTTGACTGTGTTTGCACTATGCAGCATGCTGTGCAAATGCAAAGGACCCAAAATAAGTCAATAAATAAAGTTAAACAATTATACAGTTCTGGATTTGAACTATCAGAGCAATGAAATTACAAAACACAGTTGGAGTGCACTATCTCTCTTTGCCACAGACACAGCTTTGCAGCAGCAATCAAATCATGTGCATGCAAGCAATTCACATTTCTTTTACAGTATTAACAGGACATACACTTGTACATGCTCAGCTTATTGTACATGTGTGGCTTATTGTACATACTTAGTGCAGTGAGTGATCACAACCAGTTATGACTATGTTTGCACAAATGCAGCTCTGTCTTCTCTTTGTATTGTGTTCATTCTTGCCTTACCTATACTGTAATCTCAGACATGCAGTCTATAATGCATTGTCTTATGTTGCTCTGTATTTACTTTCAGAGACTGATGACAGGATCAGAACTTTCAGATCAGCTAAGTGAAGAGTGAAAAGAAAACAAGAGCTTGAACAGTTGAGACAGTTAGCCTAGCTTATAAAATAGCCTGCTGAAGACATTTTAAACAGTTGTTCAGTTAAGTTCATAGTTTTTATAGTTCACTTCAGAGTAGACAGTTGTACTGAGCAGTGGAAACCCAAAGGACTCATCAAGAACTGTAAGCCTGCCTTTGCTCTGTTGTAATATTTAGTTTAGATCAGGGACATTGTTTTTTCATTAGCTAGGAAATTATAGCTAATTAGTCAGAGTTTTTCTGAATGTTGGATTTCTATCATTCAGTGTTAATTTCATTTTCATGATGACTGAATTCTGTTGATTTATTGAAATTACTGTTTTACATTTTTTTAATCCTTTTGCTTATTATTAAATATTTTTATCTTACATTGTGGCTGGTCAGTCAGTGTATTCTTTGGTAATTTCAGAGTGCTTATACCTACTTTGATAATTGTCGGGCCACTCCAAAAGCCTGACTGCTTTAGGTCATATGCTATAATTTGTTTTGATATCTAATTTTAATAATTGGACACCAATTTGAAAGGGCATGTAGATGCTCTGATTGGTGGCAGCATTTACTGTATCATTTGGAGGGAATGGGCACAACTGGAAATCTGTGTCAGGCTTTCCTTGAAGTATTTGGATATGTGAGATTCAATTTATTTATGTATGAGTGTATCAGATGTCTTAAACTGGGACACATTGCTCTGGAGCATGTAGTAAGGAGTTACATTCGGGGTGGACAGAAGTATACAGTCCAGTCCCAGGATATAGAGCAAGCTCCTGTTGTGCTGTTAGGGGAAATTGTGAAAATGACTCATGTTTAAGTGACAGTCTCACATTGGAGTCAGTAGTGAGGATTGAAGTTGTTTAGTTACTGACCCAGAATAGTAGGGCATGTCACATATTGGTGGCAGTTTGGTGGGATATTAAATGGATGTCTGATGTTGGTGGCAATGGTAGGATTTTTAATTGGACTTCAGTATTCTGTGGGTATTTGACATTAAGATGTGCATTGTCGACAGCCACAAGGTAAACATACAGAATTTCAGTCCACCTCAGTTTTATTTTTAGTTAGTCGGTGATAGCAGGCAAATGTGTCGGCAGAAGACTATAGTAAGCTGACAAAGAACCAGTTGGCCAGGGAGTATGAAGCCAGAGGACTGGTGCATGTCAACTTCACTAAGGAAACAATGATTTTAGCATTGGTTGCAGCTTCAGCTCAGACAAGCTGTTCAGAGGATATCCAGTTGGCATTAGGGATGTGCAGACTGCCGAGACAGGACATCCCAACTTTTTTTTCAGAGGACCTGAGAACCCATCTGGAGTTAGAGAGACTGTGTCTGGAGGCCAAACGTCTTGACCTGGAATCAGCAGAGAGAGTGTACTTGGAAGCCAAATGACTGGAGACTTAAGTGAGACTGCACCTGGAGGCCAAACTTCTGGAGGCTGAGGAGAAACAGCATCAATATGAACTGGAGGGGAAATATTTAGAAGCTGAGGAAAGTGAAAGACAGCGCTGGCATGAAGTGGAACTTCTTACTCTTTCTGAGGGTCATGGAGGTAATGGGGAAGGAAATAACTAGACCCCAGAAGCTGTAAAGGTCAGCAAACTTTTTCCTCAATACAGGGATTGGAATAACTTTGATAGTTTCATTCTTATATTTTAGAGGTTATGTGGACAGTATGATGTTGACTATGAGCTCTGGGTTCGGCTCCTGACTCCTTACTCCATGGCAAAGCTATTCAAGCCATGTTAAAACTCTCTGATGTAGATTGTTTGATTTATGATAAAGCTGAAAACTGTTTTCTTGATTGTATAAACTATCACCTGAAGCTTATAGAAAACAGTTTTGTGAACACAGACACAAGTCAGATGAAGGGGTACATGATTATATTGCCTATTTAAGTACTTACTTTCACAGATGGGTGAGTAGGTGTCAGGTCACTACTTTTGAGGGACATGCAGAGCTTTTGGTGAGGGAACAAGCCCTCAGTACTTTGCCTGATGACATGAGAATCTGGTTAGCAGACTGAGAGTGTAACTGCAGAGGAGTTGGGGAGAAAAGGGGATCTCTACTTAGCAAGCAGAGCATAAGCACATAAGAAAGTGATACCCAGTGCCGCACATGGACATAAAGGAACCCATGGAGGCAGTCTAAACCACTCCAACAGAATAGACCAGTAACAGAGGAAACTACTAGTCCAGTAACACAGTTAGGGATTAGATGTTTCAAATGTAACCAGAGGGGCCACATAGTAGCCAAATGTCCATTGAGGCAAAGTGAGAAAGAAAAGCTGAGGGAGTCAGCAAGTGGGGATGACAAACTGCCAGTGGTAAGGTGTTTGGAAACAACAGTGGTGCCAAACTATCACCAACATTTTTATTCTATCTTAGTAGATGGTAAACAGGTTACTGCAAAGAGAGACACAGCTTCTGATATAACAGTTATGAGGCCTGCTGTGGTTAGAGAAGAGCAGTACTTGCTTGGACAGTCCACTCCAGTCAGAGCTTTGGGAGGGACCCCATTCTAAATACCTTTGGCTAGGGTTAATCTTGACTGGGACGGTGGAAGAGGAAGCAAGCAGGTAGGTGTGTTTGAGGATATTTCTGTAGATGTCCTGATAGGGAATGACTTTGATGATGCAGTACCTTGTGTACATGCAGTGACATCCAGTCAGGCTTGGAGACAGGCATTTAGGTCTTGTAGCCTCGGCAGACCTAGACAAATATCATACCTGAAGCTGGAACTGGGGTGGTGGCTGTTTCAGAGAAGGAGTTATCCTGTAGCAGTAAATGTGAAAGTGAGCCACAGCTGCTGGTAGGTACTGATGTTTCCTTGGACACAGTGGCTGCAAGGATGGAGGTGTATGATAGTACCCAGATTGACAGTGAGACACAGCTGGCAGAAGTTACTAGGTTTCCCGTGGAAAGAGAGCTGGGGAGAGTCACAAAGGTAGAGTTGAGACAAGCTCAACTTATGGACCCTACATTAGAAAGCTTGAGAGAGGTGGCTAAGGAGAGACCTGTGGCTCCAGGAAGAGGGAAGTTTGTATACTGGAAGAAAGGCTTGTTGTATAGACAGTGTACCCCTGAAGGTGGGCTAGAAGGTGAGGTAATACAGCAGTTGGTGGTGCCTGGAGCTTTCTGTCTGTCACTTTTAAACATAGCACATGGCTTCCCGTTTTCAGGTCATATGGGTATAAAATGTACTAGATGTATTATCCAGACTTTTTATTGGCCTGGGATTGCAAAGGTCGTGGTAGGATATTGTAGAACTTGTGAACAGTGACAAAAAGTTGGCAAGGCAGGGGACAAGGTTAAGGCTCCATTAATGCCTTTGCCTGTTATTGAAGAGCCATATCAGAAGGTGGCCATGGATATTGTGGGACCCCTGAGTAGTCCAAGTTCTACAGGGAAGAAATATATCTTGGTGGTAGTGGTTTGTGCTACCAGATAGTCTGAGGCAGTAGCTTTGTCATCTATTGAGGCTGAAAAGGTGGGAAGTGCTTTGCTAGAAATTTTCAGCAGGATAGGTTTTCCAAGGGAGATACTGAATGACTGAGGAGCCAACTTCATGTCAGACCTGCAGACTTGTCTGTGGAAGTGTTGTGGAGTCAAACATTTAAAGACCACCCTTTACCATCCCCAGACTAATGGTCTTGTGGAGAGGTTAAGCTCTACATTAAAGACTATGCTATGGGCAATTGCAGACCAGTTTAAAAGGAAGTGGGACAAGTATTTGCCCCATCTATTATGTGTGTACAGGGAAGTACCACAGAAATCTAGAGGTTTTTCACCCTTTGAGTTGTTATACAGGCATAGGGTGAAGTGACCTTTAGATTTGATTCAAGATGAGTAGGAAGGTGAGAGTGAATTTCACAAGGAGTCTGTTGTGGCATACATCCTTAACTTCATGACAAGACTTAAAGAGCTCATACGTTTGGTCCAAGAGAACTTAGCAATAAACCAGCAGCAGAAAAAGGTTTGATACAATATGAATGCTTGAGCCTGAGAGTATGCTGAGGGACAGAAAGTTATGGTACTTGTTCCTGTTAGACATAACAAGTTACAAGCAGCTTGACATGTCCCATTTGAAGTGCTAAGGAATTCAGTGATGTGAACTGTATGGTAAACCTGGTAGGTAGGAGACAGGGGCACAAACTGTACCATGTTAATATGATGAAATCTTACCATGATAGAGAGGTCCTAGCATTGTGTATTCACAGTGGATGTCAGGAGGAGTCTGAAGGGAATATGGTAACTGATCTTCTTTGTGATTCTACGACTGATACTTCTGTGGAAGAGATAGCCATATCAAAACAGTTAACTCCTAATCAAGTCCGAGAGATAAGACTAGTATTGAAGGAATTTGGGGACATGTTCACAGGAAGCCTGGGTGTACTATCTTGGTGCGGACACAGGACCCCAAAAACCTATCAAACAGTTTCCTTATAGAGTGCCTGAGAGAGTTAAACAGACTGTGAAGGAGGAGATAAGGGAAGTGTTAGAACTGGGGGTAATTCAGGAATCCAGTAGTCGCTGGGCTTCCACAGGAGTGCTGGTACTAAAGAACAATGGTAGTGTCAGATTCTGTGTAGACTATAGGAAATTAAACAGTTACACAGAGTCAGATGCATACCCCATGCCGAGAATAGACGAAGCCTTAAAACAGTCTGGTGAGGCTAGGTATCTGACCACTATTGATCTGACCAAGGGATACTAGCAGGTATCCCATTGCTAGGGAGAGGACAGATTTTGTAACTCCTTCTGCACTGTATGAATTTACAAGGGTGCCCTTTGGAATGAAAAATGCTCCAGCAACTTTCCAGAGACTGGTAGATTATATCTTAGTAGAGGAAGGAGATTATGCTCTAGCATACTTAGATGACATTGGAATTTACAGCCATTCCTGACAATAGCATTTTCAACATGCTAGAGAGGTCTAGGGGTACATTAAAAATGACAGAATTAACCATTAAATCTAGTAAGTGTCAGGTGGGTATGGCAGAGGACACTTACATAGGACACAGAATGGGGAGTGATATGATTAGGCCATAACCTGCCAAAGTGGAAACTATTTAAGCATGGCCAGTTCCTGTTATGAAAAAGTAAGTGAGAGTATTTCTAGGGACAGTGGGGTACTTTAGAAAATTTGTGTTCAATTATAGTGAAATAGCTGCAGTCCTTACTGACCTAACTAAAAAAAATAAACCAGATAAGGTAGTGTGGACCACAGATTGTGAGCAGGCATTGCAAAAACGTAAAGAGATTTTGGGAGGAACCCCTGTGTTAGTCAGCTCAGACTATAGCAAAGAATTTATTGTGGAAGTAGATGCTTCAAATTATAGGATGGGGGCTGTACTTAACTAAGTTTCCTCAGAAGGACAAGAGTACCCAGTGGTATATCATAGCCATAGACTTCAATCTAGGGAATAATGTTATGCAGCTGTGGAGAAAGTTTGTCTAGCCATAGTATGGGCATTGCAGAAGATGCATCCCTATCTTTATGGTAGAAAATTCACTGAACTTACAGATCATAACCCTTTAACATAGCTAAATGCAGTCAGCAAGCAGAATGTCAAGTTACTGAGGTGGAGTCTGGGGTTGCAAACTTATGACATGACAATACAACACCGCAGTGGGGTTAATAATGCCAATGTAGATGGATTGTCCAGAAGAGGAGTGGGTTGATATATTCCCAGATAGACACATTTTTCTCAAGCATCAGTTGATATATTCCCAGATAGACCCAATTTTCTCACGCATCATTTTTCAAGGATCATTTGAAAATCATGCTTGTGTCATGTTGGGGGATGTGAAGAAATTGCACACTGTTATCTGTACTAGCATGCCTGGCTGAAGTTTTGTACATAATTTCAGATTAACCTGTGTTTTATATTCCAGCATGACTAGCTGTGACATTGTAAATAAGCTCTTAAATGTTTTTTTAATACTCTGTATAGGATGTTTAAAGAGTTGAATGGTGTTCTTTTACATGTCTAACTCCACATGTTTATGAAAGAGATTTTAAATGCAGACTGTCTCAAAGCCAGCTGATTGACAGTTGATGTCATTGGAATGTTTTCAGTTGCTCTGTGTTTACTTTCAGAGACTGATGACAGGATCACAACTTTCAGATCAGCTGTGTGATGATTTTCAAAGAGTGAAATGAAAATGAAAATAAGAACTGGAACTGTTGAGATATTTATTTATTTTTTATTTATTTTACATTTGTTGACTGGACTAGTCTGGCTGGATATATGTCCATTTTCAGCAGAGGCCCAAGGAGAAAAGCTCCACTATATACTAGTACAAACATAACATAACAAGGTACATAAAAAAGCACAGTAGGATACAATATTATAGGCATGTAAGAGAGCTAAAATAGCTTAGTATTAGTATAGAAGCAAATACAACAGAATATAATCAAAACAGTGAGGATTCCTAGTTCTATAATCTTAACCATGCAATCATACTAATGTTGAAGGAGAGAAAATAGTGACTCACCCCTAAGTCTATAGTAATATATACAGTATTTACAATAATGATAACACTTTTAGTGCTAGGGTACTATTTTTTAAGAAACAGAGTTTCTTAATTTTCATTTCAATCTTTGAAAATCATCACACAGCTGATCTGAAAGTTGTGATCCTGTCATCAGATAGCTTATAAAAGAGCCTGTTGAAGACAGTTTAAGCAGTTGTTCAGTTGAGCTCATAGTTATTATAGGTCAGTTCACAATTCACCGTTGTGCTGAACAGTGGAAACCCAAAGGACTTACCAAGAACTGTAAGCCTGCCTTTGCTCTATTGTTACATTTAGTTTAGATCAGAGGCAATATTCTTCAGTTAGACAGGAAATTATAGCTAATTAAGTCAGATTTTTTTCTGAATGTTGGATTTCTATGCTTCAGTATTAATTTCATTTTCCTGGTGATTGAATTCTGTTGGTTTATTGAAATTACTGTTTTGCATTTTTTTTAATCATTTTGCTCATTACTAAATATTTTTATTATTTTACATTGTGGCTGGTCAATCAGTTTATTATTCCCAGGCCACTCCGAAAGCCTGACTGCTTCAGGTCATATGCTACCATTTACTTTGATATCTAGTTAATAATTGGAGACCCCCTTGAAAGGGCATGTAGATGCTCTGACTGGTGGCAGCATTTTACTATATCATTTGGAGGGGATGGACACAGCTGAAAATCTGTGTCAGGCTTTCCCAGAAGTGTTTGGATGTGTGAGATTCAATTTACTTATTTAAGTGTGAGTGTATCAGAGATCTTAAACTGGGACACATTGCTCTGGAGTATGTAATAAGGAGTTACATTAAGTATCCTGTTTTTTGCTTATTTCTGAGTTATTTATAGCACTTTTATTTTACTCACTGTGTGTGAGGTATTAAGTAGAATTTTCTACAATGGTTAAGCATCTGGTTGGGTTTGTTTGTTCTGATTTCCTGCTAGGAGTGTATCATATAACTTGTTTGCATTTAAAATCATTCTCTATAGTCTCCTTGATCCTTTATCTGTTTAAACATTTCTGCAGTTTTTTCTACCTAAATAGTGTTGGTAGTGTAGCATGTCCATATTCAGGCTTGTGTTTTGGGCCTGGTTGTTTGTCAGTAGAGGCTGTGTGTCTGAGCACATGTCCCAGGTCATCATAGCTTAGCCAAAGCCAGTATAGCATTTCAGTGAGAGTGAATTGTTTGTGGTCATTGGCTGACTGGGGTTGCCTGGACTACACCTTGGAATAAGCAACTCATTGGTTCTTTCAAGCTTTTTTTAAAGTTGTTTTAGGTTTCATCTTTGTTACTTAAGAAGTTAACTTGTGACTGTTTCTGCCATTTCACACTGAGCTAATCGGAGGAAGTCGGAGGAAGGGCTCTGAGCTAAAGAATCTGAGATATATAACATTAAGTATTCTGTTTTTTGCTTATTTCTGAGTTATTTAAAGCACTTTTATTTTACTTACTGTGTGTGAGGTATTAAGTAAAATGTTCTACAGTTGTTAAACATATGGTTGTGTTTGTTTGTTCTGCTTTCCTGCTAGGAGTGTATCATATAAATTGTTTGCATTTAAAATCATTCTCTAGAGTTTCCTTGATCCTTTATCTGTTTAAACATTTCTGCAGTTTTTTCTACCTAAGTAGTGTTGGTAGTGTAGCAATGTCCATACTCAGGCTTGTGTTTTGGGCCTGGTTGTTTGTTAGTAGAGGCTGTGGGTCTGAGGACATGTCCCATGTCATCATAGCTTAGCCAAAGCCAGTATAGCATTTCAGTGAGAGTGAATTGCTTGTGGTCATTGGCTGACTGGGGTTGACTGTACTACGTCTTGGAATACGCACCTCATTGGTTCTTTCAAGCTTTTTTTAAAGTTGTTTCAGGTTTCAACTTTGTTACTTAAGAAGTTAACTTGTGACTGTTTCTGCCATTTCACACTGAGCTAATCGGAGGAAGGGCTCTGAGCTAACAAATCTGAGATATATAACATTAAGTATCCTGTTTTTTGCTTATTTCTGAGTTATTTATAGCACTTTTATTTTACTCACTGTGTGTGAGGTATTAAGTAGAATTTTCTATAATTGTTAAGCATCTGGTTGGGTTTGTTTGTTCTGATTTTTGTTTCCCACCCTCCCTCACTCTTGGTATCCTGTTTTTATACTTGGTGGCTTTGCAGTTGCCTACCCGTACAGTAAATTTGATCTGGGACACTCCTCCCAGTCTAGTGTCATTACCTCATTCTACCTATTCCAGGGAGAACATTTGAGAAGGCCAACCCAGTTAGCTTCTGCTCCTCCTTTCCCCTTTCCACTTTACAAAAAAAAAAAAAAAAAAACAAACAAAAACATTTTTTTCTAAGCTTGTTTCCTGCCTTTCCTATATGTTGTCTAGTCCAGATACAGATTTGCTATATCCAGGACTGTTTGTAAGCTTCTGAGCCCCCAAACCTTTCTGTGTTGGAGGGAAGCCTTCTAGCTTAATTTTGTTTCTTAGAAGTAGGCAGTTTTCTAGTTTCCGCACTCAAATCTGTTTCTTTGAGCTAAGCACTTGTTCAGAACTCATTGTAGGCACTAAATAAGCTACAAATTACTAAAGCACTCAACTTTCCTTACTTGTCTAGAGGAAACCAGTTTTTAGTACTTAATAAATAAGCACCTATCCAGGCATGTCTAAGGGTCATGCAAAACAAATTCCACAAACTGGATAAACACCCAGTTTACACCTCAGAGCAGAATTAAAATAAAAAATAAAGCAAAGAACTGACCACGGCTTGGTGAATTTGAACAGTTTTAATAAAACACATAAGAGTAAGTTTTCATAATTACATACCGGATCGGTCGAGGCCTGGGTTAACAACGACCACCACCAGTACTGTTAGCCAACAGGGTGCTGGCAGAAATTGGGCTACTCTTGGCCGAAGAAGAGGAGGGGGAAGGCATACCCGAAGGCAGGAAGAGAGGAGGAAAGTTAGGAGTGTAGTACTGAGGGTAGGAACTTTGAATGTTGGCAGTATGACTGGTATAGGGAGAGAGCTAGCTGATATGATGGAGAGAAGGAAGGTTGATATATTGTGCGTGCAAGAGACCAGATGGAAGGGAAGTAAGGCCAAGTGTATAGGAGGCGGGTTTAAATTGTTCTATCATGGTGTGGATGGTAGAAGAAATGGGGTAGGGGTTATTCTTACAGAACAGTATGCCAAGAGTGTGCTGGAGGTGAAAAGAGTGTCTGATAGAGTGATGTTTATGAAGCTTGAAATTGATGGTGTAATGATGAATGTTGTTAGTGCATATGCTCCACAAGTTGGGTGTGCGATGGATGAGAAGGAAAAATTTTGGAGTGAGTTGGATGAAGTGGTGGTGAGTGTACCCAAGGGTGAGAGACTAGTGATTGGATCGGACTTCAATGGGCATGTTGGTGAAGTGAACAGAGGGGATGAGGAAGTGATGGGTAGGTATGGTGTTAAGGAGAGGAATGTAGAAGGTCAGATGATTGTGGATTTTGCGAAAAGGATGGACATTGCTGTGGTGAATACGTATTTTAATAAGAGGGAGGAGCATAGAGTGACATACAAGAGTGGAGGAAGATGCACACAGGTGGATTATATCCTATGTAGGAGGGCCAGTCTGAAGGAGATTGGAGACTGTAAAGAGGTGACTGGGGAAAGTGTAGTTTAGCAGCATAGAATGGTGGTCTGCAGGATGATGTTGGTGATCAAGAAGCGGAGGAGGAGTGTGAAAGAAGTGCCAAGGATTAAATGGTGGAAGTTAAAAAAGGGTGATTGTGAGGTGGAGTTCAGGGAAGAGTTAAGACAGGCACTGGGAGGCAATGAAGAGTTACCGAATAGCTGGGTAACTACAGCAGAGCTAGTAAGGGAGACTGCTAGGAAGGTGCTTGGTGTGACATCTGGACAGAGGAAGGAAGACAAGGAGACATGGTGGTGGAATGAGGAAGTACAGGAGAGTATACAGAGGAAGAGGCTGGTGAAGAAGAAGTGTGATTGTCAAAGAGATGAAGAAAGTAGACATGAGTATAAGGAGATGAGGCGCATGGCAAAGAGAGAGGTGGAGAAGGCTAAGGATAAGGTCTTATAGAGAGTTGTATGAGAGATTGGACACTAAAGAGGGAGAAAAGGACCTGTACTGATTGGCTAGACAGAGGGACAGAGCTGGGAAAGATGTGCAGCAGGTAAGGGTGATAAAGGACAGTGAGGGAAACGTACTCACAAGTGAGGAGAGTGTGTTGAGTAGATGGAAAGAGTACTTTGAAGGGCTGATGAATGAAGAGAATGAGAGAGAGAGAAGGTTGGATGATGTGGGGATAGTGAATCGGGAAGTAAAGCAGATTAGCAAGGGGGAAGTAAGGACAGCTATGAAGAGGATGAAGAATGGAAAGGCTGTTGGCCCAGATGACATACCAGTGGAAAGCATGGAGGTGCTTAGGAGAAATGGCAGTGGAATTTTTAACCAGATTATTTAATGAAATTTTGGAAAGTCAGAGGATGCCTGAGGAGTGGAGAAAAAGTGTTTTGGTACCTATCTTTAAGAATAAGGGTGATGTGCAGAGCTGGAGTAATTACAGAGGGATAAAAATTGATCAGTCACAGTTTGAAGTTATGGGAAAGCGTAGTGGAAGCTAGGTTAAGAAGGGATGTGATGATTAGTGATCAGCAGTATGGTTTCATGCCAGGAAAGAGCACTACAGATGCAATATTTGCTCTGAGAGTGTTGGAGAAATACAGAGAAGGTCAGAAGGAGTTGCATTGTGTCTTTGTGGACTTAGAGAAAGCATATGACAGGGTGCCTAGAGAGGAGTTGTGGTATTGTATGTGGAAGTCGGGAGTGGCAGAGAAGTATGTAAGAGTGGTACAGGATATGTACAAGGGTAGTGTGACATTGGTGAGGACTGCGGTGGGAGTGACAGATACATTTAAGGTGGAGGTGGGATTACATCAAGGATCAGCTCTGAGCCCTTTCTTATTTGCAGTGGTGATGGACAGGTTGACAGATGAGATTAGACAGGAGGCCCCGTGGACTATGATGTTTGCAGATGACATTGTGATATGTAGCGAGAGTAGGGACCAGGTTGAGGAGACACTGGAGAGGTGGAGATATGCTTTAGAGAGGAGGGAGTGAAGGTCAGCAGGGCTAAAACAGAATATATGTGTGTAAATGAGAGTGAGGGTAGAGGAATGGTGAGGATGCAGGGAGTAGATTTGGTAAAGGTGGATGAGTTTAAGTACTTGGGATCAACAGTTCAGAGTAATGGTGAGTGTGGAAGAGAGGTGAAGAAGAGAGTACAGGCAGGGTGGGTGGAATGGGTGGAGAAGAGTGTCAGGAGTGATTTGTGACAGACAGGTACCAATACGAGTGAAAGGGAAGGTCTACAAGAGGGTAGTGAGACCAGCTATGTTATATGGGTTGGAGATGGTAGCATTGTCGAAAAGGCAGGAGTCAGAGCTGGATGTGGCAGAGTTAAAGATGTTAAGATTTGCACTGGGTATGACTAGGATGGACAGGATTAGGAATCAGTATATTAGAGGGTCAGCTCAGGTTGGACAGTTTGGAGACAAAGCAAGAGAGGCGAGATTGCGTTGGTTTGGACATGTGCTGAGGAGGGATGCTGGGAATATTGGGAAAAGGATGCTAAGGATGGAGCTGCCAGGTAAGAGGAAAAGAGGAAGGCCTAAGATGAGGTTTATGGATGTGGTGAGAGAGGACATGCAGGTGGTTGGTGTGAAAGAGCATGATGCAGAGGACAGGAAGAAATGGAAACAGATGATCCGCTGTGGTGACCCCTAGCGGGCACAGCCGAAAGAAGATGATAAGATTAAGTGCTTTTACGATTTACAACTAATCGCTTCTTTAGACTCCATTCATACAAATAAAACAGCTACATTTAAATTAATACTGACCAATCAGATACCATATCCTATATGACATCATTAATTAATAATAATTAAAAAATGCTAAGCTTTAAAGCAGTATACAAAAAATAGTAATAAAAATGTGTAATATAATTAAACCAATAAATTCAATGTTTCAGAGACCTAGCTTTCAGGAAGGGTTTCAGTGAAACTACACCATCTAGCCCTGGTGGTTTATCTGCCTGTAGTTGTAGTATCCATTTCTGCTCTATTTCTTCTACTCTGTTGTTTATATCACCCACTCTAATGTTTTTTTCAATAATCTCTAGCACCATAAAATTAAATATATGTTGCATGTCCTCAGTTAACACGTTTCGCTAGAGCATTAGTGTCCTTCTTGTTAGTTATATCTCTTAGATGTTCTAATACACATTCTTTGAAGTATCTATTGGTTTTCCCTATGTAAAAAATGAAACATTTAGTACAAAAACTGAAGTAAACTAAGTGCTGTGTTTTACAGTCTGCATAGAAATTAATTTATATATCAAAATTCAAAGTGGGGTGTGAAAAGGTAGGTTTACTATACAGATAGCTACATGCCATGCAGTTCCTGCATGGAAATGTGCCAATTCTTTGAGATTTTATTAAGCATCTGTTGTTCCTTGTTTTATAACAAAGTTATCTTTTAAGAGATTTCTTGTTACTAAAACAAAAATGTGGTCTATCATCAATAACTCCATCCAGTTCACTGATTGACCTTAGGATGTTCCAGTTTTTTTCAAAAATTGAGCAAAATCTCCTGATGTTACTAGAATAGGTCACTGGAAACCTAATCATATTAGAATCATTCTTATATGTGTTATTTTCTATACTAATAGTGCCAGAGAAATAGGGTTTGGCTTTGTCTTTCCTTTCCTGTGACACATACCTAATACTGTTTCTAATATCTTTATCACTGTAACCTCTTTCTTTGAACTCTTCTTTTAATGTTAATATTGCTGTATCTAAACCTTCAGTTGTATTGTGTAGATGGCTAGCTCTCATAAATTGTCCATTAATGACATTTTTGCTTATATGTCCTGGGTGTATACTTGTCTTGTGTAGGATGCTGTTTCTGCGACTAGGTTTTCTATATACAGAAGTGGTAATGCATTTATTACTTGGTTCATAGACTTCTTTGAAGTGGTCACCAAAGCTGTAGATGAGGGTAAGGTGGTACACACAGCCTATCTAGATCTCGCCAAGGCTTTCAACACAATCCCCCACTCTGGAATTATAGACAAACTCACTAAACTAGGTATAAATCCCTATGTCACAAAATGGGTTGCCAACTGGCTCACTGACTGAACCCACACTGTGAAAGTAGCAGACTTTAAATCCAACTTCAGACCAGTGACAAGTGGAGTACCACAGGGTTCAGTCCTAGGTCCTCTCCTGTTTGGTATCTACTTCTCTGAAGTACAGGCTAACACAGAAGGTCTTTGGCTAACAAAGTTCGCAGATGACTGCAAACTAGGAGCAATAATCAAATCTCCTAATGTTGTGGACATCCTACAAAAGGGCCTCACTGAGACAGATGCCTGGTGTCAAAGCCATGGCCTCAAGCTCAATGCCAAAAAGTGCATTGTCATCCCTTCTGGTAAAAACTCAGTACCCATGAACTACCACATAGACGGTAATCTACTTAACACTGAAAGTCTGATAATAGACCTTGGGACACAGGTGGACAGTAGTCTCTCCTTTGATAATCACATCGCCACAGTAGTCAGGAAATCCTTCTACCTGGCACACCTCATCACAAAAGGTTTCTCATCCAGGAAAAAAGAGGTCATCATTCCCCTCTACTCATCACTCATTAGACCCATTATAGAGTACAACACCCCTTTTGTTATGTACCTCACAAGACATCTACAACAACTGGAAAGGCCACAGAAATACCTCACAAAGAGGATTACCGGCCTCAAACAGATGCCCTATGCAGACCGTCTCAAAAAACTCCAGCTTTACTCTGTCGCATATTGCCTACTCAGAGGCAATCTCTGCCTAACATACAAAGCTATGTCAAACCCAGAGCTGTTGGACATGCTCCATGTAAAGAAATCCCAATCCCTCCGAGCTACACACTCTAGGGTCCTAAACCTTGTCACCACAATAAACAGAACATGCTGGAGGGATAGATTCCTGTTTCAGAGACTTCCCATATTCTGGAACAAGCTACCTATCTATATCAAACAAAGCTCCTCATTAGCACTCTTCAAGAAAAATCTTCATGATTGGATGGGAGATAGGAAATTCTTCCCAGGGATCACTTCTGTGGCTTTGCTTGACAGGGGCACAGGAAAATAATTTTCTTGGGTGGCAAAAGCCAGGGTACCATTTGGCTAGGCTTATATAGGCCCTAGGGCCAATAGCCTAGTACCTACCTATGAACTTATGAACATTTGAGGTGGACAGAAGTATACAGTCCGGTATCAGGTTATGGAGCATGTTCCTGTTGTTATCTTAGGAGAAACTGTGAAAACATGACTCCTGTTTAAGTGACAGTCTCACATTGGACTCAGTAGTGAGGAATGAAGTTCCTTAGTTACTGACCCAGGATAGTAGGGGGCATCACATATTGGTGGCAGTTTTGTGGGATATTAACAGGACATCACAATGATTTTATAATACTCTGTTATTGGAGAGTAATATAATGTACATGTCACTGGCACGAGTGTTGTGCTTCAGAGATGGCTCAGGGTAAACTCCACAGGAGTGATGTGCACAGTGAAGAATGGCTGGCATTCATAAATAGATTTTTCAGTTGTGAATGTGTACATATCCTAATAATTTTATGAAAAACATATACACATTACTTCTGTGGTATTCCTTGGTTTGTACAAACCTTTATTTGTCTGGTACTTTGGGGTGGACGATCCACCTACCATTGTGTAGTAAAAGAAGAAATTGTGTTTCAAGTGATTTTCTGTTGAAAATGTGTATCCATCCGTATATTTCTGTGTGAAACACTAATACATTACTTATGTGGTATTCAACACATTTGGACAAATCTTTGTGTGTGGGGGAAGGTGGGACAACCAACTAACCTTCAGTTATTCTAAATGAAAAGTGTGCTTCAAATGCTTAATGTTTAATGCTAAATGTTTACAAAAGGATACACAGACTATTTTTTGTAAGAACTACATTAGTTATGTAATATTTATCTGTTTTATCCTTCTCTGCTTTCTGTCACATAGAATTATAGCACCCAAGCCTACAAATCCATGGACACACCCTCTGAAATAACAGATAATACAGGTTCTGAGGCACCATAGAGCATTTCTTATTGAGAGAGGATGTGGGGATACGACTGCCAGAAAGAAGGATTGGAAACAGTTAGCAAACAATGTCAACGCAGTAGGAAATCACAGCAGAAATTATGATCATGTGTAGGATTGGGACACTGATATGATTTCATCAGCCCAGAGGCAAGCAGTTGTAGTTGCCCAAGAAAACCTGGCTTTGGAGGGTGGTCCTGCTATCGAGCCCCCACTGAGCCTGCACTGACACCAATGAGGAATTCCTGTCCACTGCCAGAGATCCAGACAGCTCAGTGGAAACTGTGCACTATGTGCTTGATGTCATTGCTGATGTGGCTGGGAGGAAAAGTGTGTCCCAGGTGTGGCTTCCAGGTAAGCTTACATATGGCAAGATTTATATTTACCTGCATGCTAAAATATATAATTTGACTAATACTTCCTGTGAAAATTTTCTGTATCTGTAGCTATTGATAAGTAAATAGAATTATACAAGTGAGTTGTTCAGTACCCATGGGTGTGGGTGGATGTCTCAGCTAAGGATCAGTTTCAGCTATTTCTTATAGAACATATAGGCAATTGTGTATTCACTGTCACCTGCATTATTCCCATTGTGATGCTTAATTGCTGTCCTTTACTTGCTTCATTTGCTGTACGACTATCCTTCCTCAAAGTTTAAAGACGTCTACACATGGTAAGTAAATGTTTATTTGCTTATTACTGACCATTCTTTACATGTACAATTACCTGTTTGTGTGATGAGCTTGTGATGAGTGTCTGTATTGCCATACCATCTGCAATTGTGTGGTCAGTGTTACTTTCTTGCCATATATATTGGTTTAATATTTAGTGTAGTAGTAATTTAATTATTGTGTTTGTTGCTTATTATCACAGGTTATCCTGAAAGTGGAAGTGTAGGACTTCTACCACCTGATGCCAGAGTATCAGTAGGCTCTGATGATGGTGGACAAACAGAGGCACAGTCAGAGGGTGCAGAGGTTGAATCTGACACTGAGGTTTTGACTCACACATCCCCCATATTTCCTTCAGACACAGTCAGTATGCCTATGCATACCCATTCCATTGAGCCCTCAGATATCGGACAGTTTGATGGTGACACACTTGATCAGAGTAGTGTGGTTACTGCAGGCTCAGAAATGGTTGAATTTGGCCATAGCCAAAGTGTGGGTGATGTGCCATGAGAGATGATTGGTCGAGGAATTGTAGTAGGCCTGTTGTTCACCCTCCACCTAATCCCAGTGTATCATTACATGCCCCCAACATATGTTTAGGGCTGTCATGGAGGTACAAGCACATTTTTCTAGGGCCTCCAAGGACATGCTTAGGGTTCCAGATGTGACACAGGCTAACATATGTGACTGCCTCTGCTATATTGCCAATTCAATGTATCGGATGAATGACATGATGGAATGAGCAGTGTCTGTGATGGAACATCTGCTGGAAGGGAGGCAGCATCCACATGGCTATAGGCCCACAACATCATCTGCTGTTAGTCAACATGACTGTGCCTGATCCCAATCTCATAGTGGCACTACTTCCACTACTCCATCACTGGTTGAGATGTCCACATCCAGATATGTTAGGCCACAGGGTCGTGGACCTGGCTGCATGAGGAGAGCTCATTCAGCAGACATTACTCACATTCAGGTAACACCAGCACATTTGACCATGGGCATGGACATGCCAGGGCAACTCCTGGAAGTGACAGTTCTCATGATTGGAGGTGATAACAGTGAACTGATACCTCTACCATGCAGTACTCACACATGCCTAACATGTCAGGGCACAGAGCTAGCACACAGCTTGGCTGTATTCATGCAGACACTCACACACACATTTCACATTGAGTGCACACACAAACATCCACACATAACAGGTACATGAGACATTCATTAGGCTTGCAGGTCATTTTCTATCACTGGCTGTTTGAGAATTAGCTGCATTTCTACCTGCCTGTCTTTTTTACTTGCACTCACTCACTTTTTTTGTGTCAGCCTTGGCCTCTTGCCATCTTCAAATCCCACCCTGTGAAAATGATGATAACTGTGACATATCCTTGTTTCTATATTTTGAATTCAAGAATACAAATATATTTTTCTGATGCATAGGATGCATAACTAACTGTCTTCTTACTATATGCACTGGTGATGCAATTTTGAAACTTATATTGATTTCTTACAGCCTTTTTAGTGCTGTGATTATTACCTCAAAATCAATGATGCATCAGTGAGGCTTGTTGCTCTACTTGTGAGAATGTAGAGGTAATTAGATTTTGAACTGCTTTTTCTATTGAGTGTATTTTCAATGCATGAGGTATGTTAGCTGATAAATGGCAGAAATTTATTGACATAAGTCAGTGCTGTCACATGCTGATATCATTGCTGGACAACTCACACATTCTACTTGGGTACATTTTCAAGTAATAGTATGCAAGTACCTGCCATTTCATTTGTGCTTTTATCCATTTACTTTCCTGTTCCAGGTTCAAAACTTACCTTGATAGTCCTGCAGTTACAACTGCTGTAATACGAGGCTCGCTCTATGTGATGCTAGCAGTAGAAGTCCATTACATGGGTTACTAAAGGTTGTGAACATTGCCTGGCTCCAATTTTGCTGTATGTATGTGAATAGGATGAACACCTTAGGTGGTCAGCATATGGGCTATCCATTGCCTCTTGGCCAGGGCAAGTTCATATTGTTCAACCTCCATCTACCTACACCCATAGTGGCTGGTAGGTCCCCCTTCTGAGTTTTCACCTACATATGGCTGTGGTAAACTTGCCAGTTGGGGTGGAATGTGTGTTTCTTCCCCTTGGTGCCCCTTTTTCAGCTGATTTCACAGGGTAATATTGTGTAGGATAGCACAGATAGTGATAATTTTGGTACAATTACTGGGATCATACCGCAGCCCCCCCCCCCCCCCACCCGGTGCATCTAAGCACCAAACCTTGACTTCAGTAGCCCAAACTTACACTCTTAAAATATTTCTTGTTTGAGCGTGTACCTCATTATAGCATTCCTCCATGGGTGTGTGTACATTTTTGATGTGTGTCATCAGCCATGGTTTAAGTGCATCCCTTGCATTCCCCAGCAAATGGCCTTGTGGGATATACCCCCTGTAAAACCTCTGATAGAGCTGTGAATTGTGCCAGATATGGGAATTCAGGGTAACTGCTAGGGTTGCCAGCACACATATTCAGAATGAGTCTCTTATCATTACAGCATCATGACACCCCAGCATGCTGCATGTTGGTCTCTGGAAGGTTCCTGTAACTAAAATTTGGAGTGAATTTTGAGTGCTCCACATACCTTGGTCTCCATAGGTATTGGATCGCCTTGGTTTGCCCTTGCTCTCACTTGAGGACAACAGAGGTTACAGAGTTCCTGGAGTGCATCTGTATCCACCCTGTAGTGCTCTATTTTTTCCAATTCATACAGACCTTGAAAAGTTAAATGGAGACTAAACACCTTTCTCCTTCTTGTCTGAGGTCTATAAGCAGTAGCAGCAGCAGCACTGAGTCTGTTGCACTTACACATGCACAAAGGCAACAGCAGACTCTAACATTTTTTTTCCTTTAGTGTAGTTTTGATGGCAGTTTTCCAATAGGTTTTGGAATTCGATGCAAAAAGCTGCAATAAATGTACGTGATTGCTTTATAGCATGTTGAATAGTGCTACCATTTTGGATAGGTTGATAATTCAGCTGCTTATATTGTAAATAGCATGCCATGATGTTTACCATATTTGCCTCTACACATCATATACAGCTGCTTACTGAATACAAGCAACATGCACACAGTTTTAGCAAGCCTTGTAAGGTTTAATGAATCCAGCCATAAGTGGGGGTTTAGTGAATGCAGTCCCTGTGGGATGTATACTGTTTTATAATTGACTAATGATTCAGAATTTCCATCTGATATATACCATGTTCTGAGAAATTTTAAGGTTAGAGGTAAGCAAGTAGATTGGGTCACACCTATTAGTTAAGGGACTTTAGTGCAAGACACTAGTGCTCTTTGTAAATACAGGTGTTTTCAGACATTCTGATTTTATTATAATGTTTCTCCATATAAAATCTCTGACTTTAGTAAAATGACTTGTTCAGTTTGATGGAGATGTAGTAAAGATGTAAAAGCTGATTAGATGCACATGTTTATGGACTGTGAAAAATTAAATGTATATTGGGAAAAGATAAGTACATTTTTAAGGGGTTATGGTTTGATAATTGTTCTTTAATTAAATCAGTAGTACTAATGAATGTTCCACTTCCTATATCTGTAAAAGTGAAAGAGAACATACTCTTTTGGGCTCTCTTGGCAGTTGTCAGAAAAGTTATTACAAAAAAATTGGAAATCGAACTTAGTTCCTACATTCAAAGAATTTTGAAACTTAACAAAAATACTATGTAAAACTGAAAAAGAAGTGATCAGAATAAGATTTATTAATCATAGTAAGACCTTTAGTTGTTAGGATAACCTTGAAATGCTGATATTGAAATACCAAGATTCTTAATGTTTTAATTGTATAAGATTATCTTGATGATTTAATGTCTTCCTAACATTGTATAATAATATGCAAAGTTGAAGTTCTTCCTTTCTGTGTGTATATATTGTAAATATATTAAATTAATTAAAAAAAAATATTTAAAAAAAATGAACACTTTTGGCTCAGTCTATGTTACATCATAATGTAATAAAACAATGTAAAGTACAAAATTAGCAGCGGTTTACGTTTATGTGTGAGCACAAATAATCTGACAATTTATACTTAGAGGATCTAACAAACCAAATATATTTACAGTTAAATACGTTGAATAGTAAAGTGAGAACAGAGTTAAAGTATGAAGAGTAGAAGTGATGGAGATATGGTAGTAACAGGTAGGTAAGAAAAGCTAATAAAGACCAGTAAGTTGAAAGAGATCAGGTTTCCCATGTGTTGACATTGCTATAGATTGTCTTCTTTTTTTTGATGACATTTTCCATGATTTACCTTTTTCTGATCATCAGCTGTTTTATTTCTGGTGTTAGCCATGGCATAGGGTTTGGTGTGACTCTTTCTCCTCATCAAGGGATTAGGGAGTCTAACAGTATGATAAAGGTTTTATGAAAATAGATTACTACATTATTTAAAAGTAGTGTTTTTCATCATTCTCAATTTCTGTGTATAAGGCTAGACAAGAAAATGTCTTTATTGAATTTGCTTTTATGTCTATTTTATATTAGATGTTTCCATGAATATTGGTGTGTTTACACAGATTGGATTAAGATCACTAATGTTGTGATATTCATAGCAGTGAGGTTCACACTTGAATAGCCATTATTTGCAAAGACCTCCTCTATGACTATATGCAAATACAGTTCACAGGTTATTCACACTAAATAAGTAAATGTGAAGGTGTCTTTAAAAAATGCCCACTTGTGCCAAAAGAGTAAATTACTTGAAGTTAATCCTTGGGTTGGATTCAATAAAATCTACATGGCTTTCTAATACTGTCCCTGGGATTCAGCAAACTTCATTGCAAGAATAGCTTATTCTTGCATGTAAGGGACCATTCCTGTGCAGCACAACAGTGCACCATGCATATTCATGAAGGCGCGCTGCCATGCTCTAATATGGACATGGTTCTGTGTACGAGCATAAGGGCTGTGTCTGAGAGCAGTGCTCTCACAATACACATACCCTCTGCACTCCATAATTGCCATACGGCAATGTAAAGTAAGCTAGAGTGTCTGTGGATATCATTGCCTCTCAACCTCAGAAGTAATCTAGACAAAACCAAGGGAAAATGTGAAATATTGCTCTCACAAACTTATAAAGTCAATAGAATGACAGGTTTTGCATTACCATGAATTTTCCAAATGGTATGAAGTGTAAAACTCAAATGTCCATCATTATTTCCTAACTGCAGTCTTTAATGCTTTGCCACTAATGTGCCAGAAATCCACAAATGTATGAAAAATGGACCAAAAATATAAGGCAAAAATCTGGACATTTTGTGAAAATCTGTACAGTTGAGAGGTATGGCAGGCACTGTTACTGTCCGTGGAGCATACCTCTCAAATGCAAAGCCTGTCATGTCATCATCATTTGAAAAGCACAGCCCTCCACAGATAATGTTGCAGGAAGCAATGTGCATACCCCTACATTAAAAAAATAAAACACATCAGTTTAATTTTTATTCCAGTCTGCAATAAAGTTTAAGCATAGCTGAGCTGGTGTGCACATCGTGCAGCTCTGCTCAGCATAGCTTACACATCACAAGGAGATTAATAGGAATATACTTCAAAAAGTAGCAATGCGGAAATAGTGAAGTGGTTAGAGTGCTTTCTTTGCAAGTAGTTGTTCCAGATTCCATCCCCACTGAAGCCATTTCGCATTTTGCACGTGAAAGCAGTACATAATTTATTTTTCTTTTATAATTAGGTAGTAAATAACATATATTTGTTAACCAGAGTAGTATAGTAGGTCCAGATGTGAGGTGTCAGTATAATAAAGTTGTGAAACCCCCATAGAAACACAAGTGCCTCATACATTATAGTCACACAAGAATAAATGTAATGAAAGCACATAGGGGGATATCAGAGAAGGTAAACAAAATTATAATATGTCAGGAATGATGAATAAATACCATACAGCTGATAGTCTATAAAATGAAACTTAAGCAATGCTAAGCATTGCACAGCTATGCTTACTGGGTGTAAGCATTGCTTAAATATGAATGATAAACAATAAGTAGCCCAGCTAAGCGGATTTGCCCATTGGTAAGCAGTGCTGAACCTGTCCCTTTAAGCACTGCCAATCTTAGCTAAGCAGGTTTGCCTGTAGCTTAGCTTAGCTCAGCATATTCAATCAAAACCATCCAATCATGGCAAAGTGCAGCAAATTGGCTGTATTTAAACCTCATAGGCAGGAATACTGCACATAACCAGTTGTAGCTCACCACTGTAGGCAGTATGGCTGGTGTTGGAGAGATATACACTTTCGGGCACAGCATTGGCACATACAGGAGTCCAAGGTCATGGTAGGACTCCTTGTTAAAAACCATGACATGAGACTGCTGCAGGACCAGTATCAAGGCTCCCAATACAAAATGGTGGCCTGGGAAAGTCTTGCCCACAATCTCACCAGTGCCACTGGCATCCCTTGGACTGGTGAGCAGGTCTAGCATCACTATGTCGACTTGAAGCGGAGGAAGAAGGAGCTCTTGGACCAGCAGGACCAAGAATCATGGCAGCGGGGTGATATCCCAGGCATGTGTTAGTATTCATACCAATAACTGTTTATCAAAGTCCAGCCTGTGTATGTGATGGATAGGTATGCATACATGTTTTTCTATCTTCTTTGCAGCTCCAGCTGAGCAGGCTGCAAACCAGAAAGCCCATGCAAGCAGGTTGCAAAGGCTGTGCTGCGAGGCTGGTGAGTACCAATCTAGCTTGTAGTATTCATACTAAATATAAAGGAGTAGAATGTCACCTGCCAGTATTAAAAATGGGTATGGTTTGTACTGAATAAACCAGACAATATTACAGTAATAGTCTCATATAGGTTATATGTAAATAAAACTGTAACTGCCTCTCAATAAAATTCAAAACCCTGGACTGGTTATGTTTAGTCTGGTATTGTATGAATTGAAATGTGTACAGGTTATGCACAGCTCTCCTGCCTTATCTAGTCATGGTACTGGGATCCAGCATGTCTGGGGACCCACCCTGGGACCTCCTTTTCTGCTGGTCCTGCACCTCCTTTGGGTGGAACCACCTTACAGGATGGGGCTCATCCCCCCAGGCATGGGGGTGGACAGGATCCTGTCACCTAAAGCCAGGTCTGGGGTCAGATGTGTAGCAAGCTCCACAAGGAATTGGGAGATCTGCTATGCCAGCTTGAGGGCAGTGTGGTGCATTTAGAGGGAGAGTGTGCCCTCCTGCTCAGCCCCAGTACAGCCACCTTTGGGGCCGTGAAGGTGCAGTGGTGGCTGCCCATGGGTGGGGACCTCAGTCCCACTGTATGCATTTGGGGGCTTCTAGGCTTTCAATTACCAATCACCCCTCCCCATTCAAGGTGTTTACCCCCACATGTGTCATATACCTCCCTTGTATGCTGTCTTGTCTGTATTGTCTGTCTTACTACCTAACCTACCTCCCCAAATATACCTACTATCCTTCCCCAATATCCCACTCTCACCTTAAAAAAAAAAAACAAAGGGCAATCTGTTTTCAAAAAAAATGTTGCCCCATACATAGCTGTCCATTTTGCACATGTGTCCACTGGACACATGTACTCTGGTATAACTGGCTTCACAACACATTATTGTTATACTCACCCCTCTATCAGGGGGTTGAATTCCCAAATTTACCTCCAAATTCAGTATATATGCACATCATTGCTGTAGAAGAAATGGACAGCTATGGACCTTCCCTACACCCATCCTGCACATCCCTAGTTATCTTTCATATTGTTTTTCCCTCTTCTTGCTCCCTTTCTCATCACTTTCCTATCACCCCTTTTTCTTTAAAAAAAATAGTGTGGGACTAAGCCTGATTGCATGGTGCTAAGTGATGCCTACACAGATTAAGCACTTTTAAGGCTAACTGTCAGTGAGCATAGTTAACCAGAAGTTAGCATTGCATACTGCCGCGCAAACCCACACAAACCCTCTTACAACTGCCTTAATCACTCTGTACACAACAGCGCTTGTTCTGCCTAGCAACACAACAATCAGCCCTTGCAAGCCTTGAACTCAGGACACTGCACACCATAGCCACAGCATTTTATCACTAAGCCATTTGAGCTGCAGATATGTCTGAGTTTTTTCAAACATATCATTCAGCAGAGTCATTCAACAGTAGGGAAAAGGTTTGTTAATATTAGTCATGTGTTGTGCATAGATATAAATGTATATGTGTATGGAGATGCACACACACACACACACACACACACACACACACACACACATATATCTATATATATATATATATCTATATATATATATATATATATATATATATATATATATAACAAATGTTATCAATATTAATATATATAAATATATACATATATCTGAATACATATATATATATGTGTGTGTGTGTGTGTGTGTGTGTGTGTGTGTGTGTGTGTGTGTGTGTAATACAGTCAGACATCAGATCCACACTCTGAACTTCTTACTGCAACAAATCTGACCAAAGGCTGTCCAAATGGGGGTGAAGGGGCCCAAACTATTGACCTCTTTTAATTATAAGGCATGCGAAGACTTGAACCCAGGGCCCTGTAAACTAAAAATTAAAATAATGTACCATTACACCATCTGAGCCCTACAAACTAGTGATGACATTCCAAACATATCAGTTAGTACAGTCATTCAAAAGTAGGGAAAGGAGTCTGTAGAATCTGTCAGGTTCTCTATATATACATGCATATATGTATGGAGATGTATATATGTGGACAACTCTATACATTTTATATATATATATATATATATATATATATATATATATATATATATATATATATATGTTGTATATTTATATATATATATATATATATATATAATATATATATATATATATATATATATATATGTGTGTGTGTGTGTGTGTGTGTGTGTGTGTGTGTGTAGAGAGAGAGAGATGTACATCCACATTTATATCTACATATATGCATACACACATATATAAAGAAAGGTGAATATATATATATATATATATATATATATATATATATATATATATATATATACAGAAATATACAGAAATATATGACACTTACAAACACATCCAATCTGAGGGCCCTGCACACTAGAATTCTAAATCTGAAAATGCACTCACTGGAAATATTTCATAAAATGGGGAACAGTGACATCTGTGCTGAAACAGAGACACGGTTAAAGGCAACAGGAGGCACCCCTGCACTACCAGCCTATAACTCATTCCACAACCTTTGGCTGCAGAACATGGACTGAAGCTCCAAAGATGGTTGTATTTCCATATTCATTAAGGATGCACACATCTCCAGGGGGTAGACCAACATTATGCATTACAGATCATGCAGGTATAGCTAACACTGGGTAAGACAGTGGTTCAGGTTGTAGCCTGCTATAGGTGCAGAAAAATGTCCCAAGACTTGCACTCCATGTCCCTAGACATCCTGGAGAATATTAGTGTCCAACCTAACACTCTCATACTGGTTGACTTCAACTACACCACCATTAACTGGGAAAGCTACTCATAAGATTTTCCAGAACCAAAGCACAACCCTCCCCATGGCTACAGAAAACCACTAAGTCAGAAATGAAAAACAGGGATAAAGCCTGGGAGCACTGGCACAAAACCAAAACCCCCTCAGCAGGACAGAAATTCCTAGAACTACACAATAGAGTCAAAAAGCTAATAAAACAGGACAAATTCCAATACTACCAGTCTGCCCTAGACTCCTCACAACACAGCCCCAAACAATTCTGGTCCTCCATAAACTCCATCCTCCACCCAGGTAAAGTCAGTACCCCTCCTCCTAACATCCCTCACTCCTCAGAAAATATTGCTACCTCATTCAACACACACTTCACCCAAACCATACTATCACTAGCTAAACACAACCCCCCTCCCCTCCAACCCACACCTTCAACTAGTAATCTCCCCACTGCCTTCTCTTTTTCTCCTGTACCTACCTCCAACATAAAAAACTCTTAACTAAACTTAAACCCACCAAATTAGCAGCAGACAACCTCCCAAGTGAATACCTACAAATCGCAGCTGATGCTCTGGCCTACCCAGTATCCATCTTGATTAACCGATCTTTGTCAGAAAGTTACGTTCCCACACTGTGGAAAGTCTCACATATAATTCCCCTCCACAAAGGCTTTGCAGAACTAACCAATTACCGCCCCATAGCTATTCTCTCTCCACTCTCCAAAATACTAGAGAGATGCATACACTCTCAGGTCTCAGACTACCTCCTTACTAACAACCTCCTTTCCAGTACTCAGCATGGTTTCCGACCAAACCATAGCACCACCACTGCCGTACTCTCCGTTACTAACACTATCCTTCAGCATAAAAACAATGGCCATCTCTCCTCTGCTACTTTCCTAGACCTATCTAAAGCATTTGACATGGTCCCACACAAACAACTTATCTCTGTCCTCAATAACCTAGCCTTCTCACAAGCAGTCACCAACTGGTTTCAGAGTTACCTGTCTGACCGCCAACAATCCGTTGTATGGCAGAATGACATATCTCCCCAACTACCTGTCTCCATAGGGGTTTCCCAAGGATCCATCCTTGGACCCCTACTCTTCTCTGTTTACACCAATAATCTAGCCTCTGCCACCAAACATAGCACACTCATCCAATACGCAGATGACTCGACCATCATCTGCTCAGCCCAGTCCCTACCCAAACTGCAAAAAGTCACACAGGAAGCCTTTTCCTCTGTTGAAACATGGTTATCCGATGCCCAATTAATACTCAACCCAAACAAAACTAAACTACTCATCTTCCAACCCACCAAACATACTCAAAACAACTCTCACTTTAACATTACAGCAAAAGACAACACCACTATATACCCAACTGAACACACCAAATTGCTAGGAGTGGAAATAGACAATAAACTAAAATTTGACATTCACATATCCATGACCATAAAAAGTCCACAAAAAACTAGGAGCATTATACAAAAATAAACAATTTCTCACCAAAGCAGCAAAGATTTCAATAGCAAATTCCCACCTTATCTCCACCCTACTTTATGCCAATCCAATATATACCAACCTAAGGCAATGTGATCTAAACAAGCTAGAGACCTGCTACAACAAAATCACCAAATTCGCCACAGGGGCATCCTACCGTAGTCACCACTGTCTCTCACTTGCTGAACTGGGCTGGCTTGAACTCCCTCACCTCCTTCAGTGGTATCAACTCTCACTCACCCACAAACTAGTAAACCATCCACTAAATGTCCCATCCCTCCAGAATCTACTCCAACCCTATCGCACCACCAGACCACTAAGATCCAGCAACAAAAATCACTTGCAGATCACTAAAGCCAATAATTCTGCTGGTGAAGCACTATTCTCTTGAGCCATAGCCAAATTATGGAACTCACTCCCACCCACAATTACCTCTGTACCATCATGCACCCACTTCAAAACTTTACTAAAAGCACATCTAAAAACATGCTGGCTATGTCCTTGCAACTCCCACTCTAATATCATCCACCCCATCCAACTACTACCTTTCTTTCCACTCCACTAACTACCTTGATTATAGCAAGCTCAGATGCTCATAAGCCTAGTACTTATTATACAGCAGGAACTTCTCATTGTTACATTTGTTAATGCCTGTTATGTACTTCACAGATAAAGATTCTAGTTGTCTACTGATGTACTATGTTCTTCATCTGTAAATATGTTGTAAGTAATTTCTATGTTAAATTGTTAATTGCTATGTAATCCAATGTAACTACTGTCTGTTTATTTTACTGTGGAGCTTTTCTCCCCGGGCCTCCACTGAAAATGGACCCACATCCAGTCGGACACTCACGGTCAACAAATTTAAATAAATAAATAAATAAATAAATAAATAAATAAATAAATGTACCAATGCACATGCCCATCACATTGACCTGGTCCTTGCTAACATAGGTAACTGTTGCTCTACACCAATAGTCAACTCCTCCCTTGTTATATCTGAACACAAATTAATCACATTTGGGAATTCACCCCCCCCCCGCTCAGGTAACCACCATGAAAAGCCTATCCAAAGCCAACTATGGCCTCATAAAAACAGAGGTGGCAACCTCATGGCAGCCATGCACATGGAGACTACT
>NC_056738.1:218373332-218643332 GCF_019279795.1 Protopterus annectens
GCAGACACTTAATCTCTTAGCAAAACAACTAAAATGTCTGAAGATAGCAAAGAGAAATACAACCAGCCAGTAATTCACACATGCTTATTATACTCTGATGCCTTGGCCAAAGCCTTCAAGGAATAAAACATTACAATAAATACATGCCTTAATCACAAGAAGCAATTAACACTTAATTACATAATTAAATACACAACCTCCAATTACACTCCTCATTTAACCTCCTACGGGATAAAGTATCACATTTACTATTAATACATTGAGTCTGTATGTAACAATTTTCCTTTTATGAATGTTTCATCAAACTGAGGAACAGACTTTTTCAAAAACAGTTCCTTGGAACCCACTATTGTCCCCATGTTGAGATTTATTCAAATGTATGGCTATAGAACTATCATCTTTCTTATCAGTAATATGTCCTACATATTCTAACAGCCTGTTTTTAAAACATGTGTTACTCTCCCCCACATAAAATATGTTACAAGGGCATCTAAGAGCATTCTCTATACACCAACCTCTGAAAGTACAGACTTCAACATGTTTTCCAGCCTTTCCCCTCAGCAGGAATGACAGCACTAAACAATGATAGACCATTATTCCTCTCAACCTCCTACTGTATGACATCTGGACAAAGCCTGACACAATTGATGGACAGAGGCCCAAATACATGTCCATACTTGAAATATGGCTGTTATACACTGAGAAAGTTGCTGGTGTCACAGGGTTTGTTGTAACATATCTTTTCTGGGGGATATAAATTCAGAAAAACAAATGGATGTTGCCATTTACAGAATGCAATTACCAGAGTATGCTACGGATTTGCCAAGGACAACACCTGTCTGGGGAACTGACCAAATATAACAGGCTAACCTCTGGCCATTATGTGGATGGCCCTACAGTTGAGAGCTATGCAGAAACAGAACTTTGTCAGATTGAAACCCATGCAGAAGTAGCATGTGCAGACAAACCCTGTTAAGCTAGCAGTATTCCAAACCTATAACAGTAATACTCACATTCTGCCCCTAAGTCTTGAACCTTCTCCACCATTTAGTTGACTTGTCTCCCTAAGTCTTGTTGTAAGAGGTAGTGGCTCACACAACTCTAGGATGTCTTCCTCACAAGTAAGGGAAAGGGTCAACACCCACATGGAGTACTGAATTATAGGAGTGTGTTGCCATGACATTGACTATTGGAAGAACTACACAGCTGCTCTGCATGCAATTAGCAAGTGGGGAACACCAATTGGTGCACAGGCCATCACCTGGTCATGAGCATCACCTACAAAAGCCATACTGCCACCTATTCAAACCAGCTCTATCCCTGTAGTACACAGAGAGAGAGAGTGAAAGAGAGAGACAAAACATAAACTGAAAAAGAGAAGAAAAAAAGATAAGTGAAACATGTAAGCATGTAACTGAATGTAGTACTTGGTCAGTAATAATGGGAATATGATTTAGAGGAATATATGTCCCAGCAAGACTTGCTGTACTACTGTCCTGCTGAACAGTTGCTATGTCCATAGCATTTGGACCTCTTTGCAGTGGTAGAGATCACAGCCATACCTCTCAACTGTACAGATCTTCACAGAATGTCCAGATTTTCCCATCATAATGTTTTGTCTGTTTCTCCTGTAATCTGCACTTTTCTGGCAAATAGATGAGTTTTGAAGTCATCAAGTAATGACAAACACTTGAGTTTAATACTTCACATCCTGAGGAATATTCATGGTAATGCAAAATGTATCATTCTACAAACTTCCTATGTTTGTAACAGGAATATTTAAAGTCTGACCCTATTTATCCTCCCCATCATTTTAGGCTTTGTCCAGATGTGATGCTCTAAGAGGTTGCAAGGTAGAATCACAGTTCAGGAGCCTGACTCACCCTGGGAAAGGACAGCTCATATATGACAACTGCTAGGGTGTCTGTCAAACAGTTATGAGTGTGCCACTGCTAGACCATTAATGGTATGTTGTCCATATCCTTATGTTACCTGTGAATATGAGTATGACACATATTTGTCATGTAAAGCTAAGAGACCTATATAGGACATGTACATAGTAAAGTATTGTTGCAGAGATGTGTGTTGAACTGCATGTGATGTATTGAATTAATAACATTCAACTGTACAGTGTTCTGCTGGACAATTAGCACATTTGTGACTGATATATGTAGTCACATACACATATATCTGTGGTATGTCAGCCAAACCATTGGCAGGTCTGTGAGCAATGACATTGTAGCACAATAGCCTACTTATGACTGTTAGACATCTTCCAGGTTATCACAGTGATGTCAAAGCCTACTGTGCAATCAATGTACTAATATATAGTGCAGCTGTATTAATACAGTATCAATATTGATGTCCCTTTTGTTACCCATTTATGTGTCCCATTGTCCAAATATACTTCTATAACAGGTTGATAAGTATGATAGAGCACCAAAATAGTAAATACAGTGTGCCATACTAACATAGAACAGAAATGTATACCAGGTATCCCCTGATCACATGTATGTATGCATATGTTCAGATGGAAAGCATAAAACTAATCACTTGGCTTTCAAGCAGTCAGGTACATAGGTTGTGCATGTTGCACATGTATGTAATATCAGTGTCAGTGCATACAACAGAAATAAATGTGTACAGCTACTGGTTGTTGCATTGCCCTGACACTGATATTGGTACTAGAGTAGGCATGATTATCATGTAGTAATCGGATAAGTGTCCACCTGTGTTATGACCCTCTGTCCATACCTACCACTACCAGTTATATCAACACCTATATACAGTGGATATCACAAGTGTACACGCCCCTGTTGGAATGCCAGGTTTGTGTGCTGTATGACAATCAGACCATAGAAGATCATTTCATAATGTTTATTATCTTGAATGTGAACCCTAACCTGTACAATTCCATTGAAAAACAAAGGTGTTTTGAGGATGGTGAGCAACTATTGCCAACTGAAAATGTGCCATGATGTTAGAGTCCAAACCAAGATGAATGAATGCTGTAACCATCTCAAGAGGTGCATACACAACATATCAGTTTAAGGGTGTGCACACTCATTCAACTGGCTTATTGTACTGATTATTTCCATGTGTTTTCACAGACCAGATTGTTATGTTTTCAATTGAATTGTACAGGCTATAGGTCACATTAAAGGTGGGAATTGTTTTGAAATGAGTTATTGTGGTGTCATGTTCCATTTCCACAAATACCAGGCATTGTAACAGGGGTGTGTACCCTTTATATCCACTGTAGCTATATGGACTCAGCAGTACCTGACCTGTATAACCAGCCTCCACCAAAGTAGAGTAATCAACTTTGGTGGACAGCAGCAATACACAACCACATTATAGGTTGCTATATTGGCTATACAGGGAAACGTAGGTACAGGCAGCAACTTGGAAGCAAGTCCACCTCTACCTGAGCAAGCATGTAAGTTCGCAGGTGACTTCTTTTAAGGCTGACTATGACTACAAATCAGACATATCCACACCACTAAGGACAATTGCAACAGTGTTTCCACATTTATCAGTCTCAGAGGAAACAACACAATTCACCCTGTACTGGGGGTAAAGAACACTTCATACACACATGCCATGGATATAGGCAACCTGCATCAGACAGGTGAGGTGGGAACACTGCCACCCTGTCCACCCCAGTTGTACAGCGGGATATGCATATCAACCACACTCCTCTCCTCTGCAATGGTGAGCATGTACATATTGCCTACTGATGGCAACAGCATATCTCCATGGGGCATAATAACATCACTGTCTGCCTCCTACATGAACTCAGGCATGTGCTCACAGCTCCATCACACACAACAGACAAACACAGACCTGCCACCATCCACACACCATCCACATGGAAGATGGCCACTGTCAACCCTCTACACAGAAATGAATGGAGAATAGAGGATTATGAAATCAAGTGCCCAACACTGGGGGGAATAAGATAGCTCAGGGCCAGGAGTGTAATGCAAGTTGCTATAGCCATGAGAGCTTGGAGGGTTATGGTGTAGTGTGGATTATTTGCAAGTATTATCCCCTGTTGATGTCCAATTTGACAACTGTATGAGGTCCTGTGACCTTTTTCCTGTTTATGTCTTTCAGGTAACTTGCGGAGGGCTGTCCTACCAGCATTCTCTGTTGGGGAAACTGACATCATCACCCAATATGTGATCAAACATTATGCCCTGTTATTTGCATGGAGAGCAGAAGATGTGTGGGAGAGAACTACCCTGTGGAACAGTCTGGTCCACATGGTAAATGATGCCGGCCCGCACAGCAGAACATATGAACAGGTGCAGCATCGGGCCACTGACCTCATCCACCATGCCTGCCAATGGGCTGCTGCTGTAGCGAGGGACCAGCTAGCCACAGGTATCCAGCCATCCAGCTCCCACTGACACCCACTGAGGAGCTCCTCGCCAACCTTGGGGCACCCACCCAAAGCACAAACCATGAAGCTGAGGAAAGCATTGTGGAGGTGGGTTGCATACACACACTGGATGAGGATCATGCAGGTAAGGGCTCAGTGGGGATTAGTACACTAATGTATTGACATACATGTACTGCATTGTATCTACATCCATGTGTCAAGTCCGATTGCAGTTGTGGGTGGAGTTTTCAAATGCATAGAGGTGCACATCTATGGTGAGGACAGAACAATGTGTATTATTGGGGTTAGTACTGTAAATGTGCAGACATACTGCATCCATCCTGTACCAAGGCCACATGTGAGTCTGCTGATAATAACTCATTCTCACAACTACCTAGGACTCCCTGGTCTGCATATGGGACAGTAGCCTGAAGCTGCTGAGTATGACTTTGTTCTGTTGTTGTTTGGCAATACCCCAAGCATGTGAAAGGCATGCAATGTACCATGCACACAACCATCAGTAATAGCTATATTGCTTTATTAAACAGCTATATTGCTTTTTGCACATGTTCATTTGTGCTGGGGTTAACTGCATTGCATTACAGTGGTCACCACTGGGGCCAATCTAACATGAATTCAACATTCCTGTAGTATACCTCACAACTTGTCAGTGCCAAGACGTCTGAACAGAGGCCAGCACAATGGGCTGGACAAATGGCCTACGGTAGGGACATGTGTGACACATTAGTGGTTATACAGTGGATATAAATTGTGTACACTCCCCTGTTAAGATGCAAGGTGTTCCTGTTACATACTAATTACAACCATAACATGTCAGTCCACACCTCTTCCAGCCTTTAACGTGACCCATAACATGAAAGTTCACTTATAAAACCAAGCATCTGGACTCATGTATTGCACCTACAAGGCTGGCCACCTGTGAGGGTGACAGACGTTGTATCAGCATGATGTTTCAGTCATATATGATACCTCCTACTGCTATATGTGTCAGTATACTCACTGTGGCCTATTTGTCTACAATATCACATACATAGGCATTGTTAAGGCACACAGACCACTTCTGACCACATATAGGTTGCAAACATATGGATATCCCATACACATCTGTACAGAGGACTGTACACTGGTTTAACCTGCTGCATGTGAGGCAGATGCTGTTACCACACTATATTGCCAGCATTAGGATTAGAACTCCTGCATATCTAGGTATTTCTGTTATAGTACTACAGAGCTATCAGATGCACCACAGAGTTTATACTTTCCTACCTATTCCAAAGGTACTTCTAAGGTGGATGACATCAACAGGACTACTAAATTGGAGTGAAGGGAAGTGTAAAGGGTAGTACACAAGTGAAAAATGGTATAATCCAGACAGTACATAATTCACACACACACACACACACACACACACACACACACACACACACACACACACACACACTTGCCAGTATTTGGATTAAAACTCCTGCTTATCTAGTTATAGCTACTATAGTGTTACACAGTTACTGCACGTGCTACAGAGCTTACTGGACTTTCACATGGCCAAAGCTGCTGATAACTGCACAGCAGATATAAAGTATTACAAGTGTCAGAAAGTCTGCCTTCTGTTCCACCCTTAAATCATGCTAGTTCTTTCTGTCTTGCACTTCAAATAGTATTATGGCTTGGCACCTCACCAGGTTATTGTATCAAGAAGTATGGCACACCTGGGAGCCATCAGCAGTACTCGTTCATCACAAAAGTAGCCCCAGTACTTACTAGTAATATCCACCCCTCCTGGCATGTTTGAAGGGCAGTTTTCTGTGCTTTCACCCATTAACCTGGTGTACTTGTCCATTCTAAGGCAATGTTGCAACTGCCTCATGAACACAGACAACCCTCCCTTCTAAACTCCAAACACTTAGACCTGTGAGAGTTACCCATATATCACCCAATGTGGACATATGCATTCTCCAGCAAAGACTGGGCTAACAGGTCAAGAGGATAAGATCAACACCTACACCACACCATGTGGAACACATAGCTCACCATGACACCCACTTTGACAGCCATGACTTACAGTTAAAAGCCACACACACACCTTCACAGAGGCACTCAATTGACATTTACCCAAACAGCACAGACCAACAAGACAGAAACCCATTCAGACACTGCGACATGGCACATGCCAAGGGATACATATTTAACCTACACAGTGTGTCCCTCAAACTCAGCTCCTAAGGCTAACCACCTTGCACAACACAGTGATCATGGATAACTCAATACTGAGGCACACACATATCCCACTCACTAAATTGCATATGGAACAGGTAACAGCCAAATGTCTATCACATGCCAGCATCCAACACATGACACAGCCAGTCATGGCACTGCACAACAACTACTAGTATCACTCTGTATCCATGTGAGTGGAAATGACTTGGGACACACCTCCTTGGACTACATGACAAGAGACATGGTTGAACTCTCTGATTATGTGGGCCAGGCAGGTGTGGCAGTAGCTCTGAGCAGTGTACCGCCATCACCCAGAATAATGCTGCAGTGCTATCAACAGATGATTGACTGCAACATTGGCTTACATGTTTTGTGTCATCATCAGGGGATCCAGTACCTCTCTTCTTGGGATGACATGACTAGCAGAACCCAATGACTTGCCACAGATGTCCTGCATCTGTCAGTGCTAGGTTTCCAGGTACTGGCTAAGTGTCTTGCCACCCCATATGATGCCTTATTAGGCTGTGTTCCTAATGTAATTACCACCATAACATCTAGACATGTATGCAATCTGAGGGTCATGCTGCTCAACAGTAGACATTTAACTGTCAGGATGCAGTCACTCAAAGCACTTGTTGGAGTGAAGGACACGTGTCTGCTGTAATGGAGAGGTGGTTCACAGCAGCAGACAGCAGCACTGCAGTATCAGGCTATGATGCCTTCCACAGCTGTCAGCCCCCAAACATGGACAACACCACACATCCACAGGTGGTGTTGTCTCCATATTCATTATGGCTAGGAACACCTCCAGACTAGTATCCCAGTATAATGTATTGGAAATACTTCCGGTGCAACTGCCTTGGGGTAATAGTGCAATCCAGACCATAGCCTGCTATGGTTCCACATTTATGTCTCTAGACTGTCAATGCATATTCCTCAACACCCTGCCATCTATGATGGTCCACCGCAACACTGACATAGTATGAGACTTCAGCTACCCCCTCCATCACCTGGGGAAAGAAGTCAAGTGGCAGTACAGTGGCCCAACACTTCTGGGATTCATCATTTCCAATGACCTGGATCAGCTCATACTGGCCTCCGGTAGAGGATGCAACAACCTTGACCTGTCTTGACTACTTAAATATGGGACTGTTGCTCATCCACAGTTGTCAATCCCTGCATGGAGAGATACATACAGGCTGTAATCAACATGGAACTGAACATGTCAGCCAACCCCCCACAAAGGTAACCACCTTGTAAAACCTCTCCAAAGGTAACTTTGCAGCCATGAAAACAGGGGTGGATGACTTCACTGCACCCGTGGGAATGGGGAATAGCTGCATGACTGTGGAATCATACGCATATGCACTGTACAAACAGGTACATGAATGCATGGTACAAGCCAGAGCCATCAGAACCCTGACACTGTCCTCCAAACACTGGGAGACAATGTGATGGTTCCCTGCCATTACAAAAGTGCACATCAGAAGGAGGACACTGTTGCAGAGAAAGGTGGTGTCCCATGACTGTTGAACTCCCTTATTAGCCTCAAACACAACTTTGGATCCCTCATGGAATCCCCTACAGCATCTATGATGGCAGACATACAGCAAACACTGACGACAATCACAACAGACTTTGCTATTTACATCAACAACCTTCACAGCATTAAAGTCAAGTGCTGTGAGTTACTGCATAATGCTAGTACCTATCCTGAGACAACAGATATTGGCCACAGTCTTGGCAGCACATTCATTGCCAGCTTTAGCCATCTCTCCCCCAAGTGAAGTGCTGAGTGAATGCGTTCTCACATTCTGTATCCTGTTTCTGTTCTAGACATCTGTGTGTCACCAGAATGTGGCCCTGCAGCAAGACCAAGGGGTATAGCAGTGTCATAACACATCCACCATGTCTTAGGCAGGGTACAGGTGTATCTGCACAGAATTCTCTGGTCTGTAACACAGTGATTGCATGTGCCTCACAGATTATAGGGCTGAGGGTTGTACATAGGTATATGTTGATTTACAACATCTGTTGTGGAGTGAAGAATGGTACATGTTGTGATTTGGACACACCTCTGATTGCCAATAACCACAGCCACAGGGGATATCCACCAACTAAACACACTGAGATTACTATTCACACACACACACATACACACACACACACACACACACACACACACACACACACACACACACACACACACACACACACACACACACACACACACACATGCCAGTACTGAGATCCATAGGTTCATTGCTTCATAGGTGTGTAGTAGGTGAATGGGCCTGAAGGCTCTACAAGGCTAGCCCAAAGGAATAATCTGGAATCAGGCCACATGACAATATTCCCCAGTATGGCACAGGGGCATAGTCACTGGAGTGGTCCCCAGGGGTGAGTATTGTATTCCCCATTCACTCATCCAGATTTCTATTGTGGGTGGCCAGTGATGTGCACTGCTTTACATGCATGTGATTAATATTCCATAACATGGACAGTGCCTGGCTTGTGCACATGTCCCACATGCATGTTCTGTGAAGTGTGAAAGTGTGCTTGAGGTCTCTGGTGCATGTTGTGTGGACAGATTGGTATCTTCAGAAGTAGCATCCCTGACCCAGTTTGGTGAGACATGACTGTGTAACTGAGGTAGTGATTTCACCTACATAGAAAGTATGATACGGGGATTCATTGGAGTTATTGGAGTCTGTCCATAGACGGCATGTGTATAAGGCATGGTATTCCCTTTGAGTGGTATGTTTGCAGACTCTACAGTTGTTGCAGGCATCCAGTGGGGAACATGCCAAAAGGGCCACTGTACACATTGATTGGGCTACTGAGGGGGTGGAACATGGTACCATGTCCTTTTACTTGCTGGATAACACACACTCAGTCAGGAGATGTAACACATCAAAGTACTTTCTGATGTCAGTGGCACTGTTGTGGTCAACAGGCAGCTGACTGTCAACCTGTGTTCCCCATTCTGTTATAATAATGTCACTGTTCAGTGGACTACCACCAATGTGTTACTTCATGTGAGCCATGGTGTTCCCAAAGGTAATGGTGGCACATCTCTTGGCACTGCGGTAATTTACAGGGTTCTGACAACAGTCATAGGAGTCAAGTGGCCTTTGTGCATGATGTCAACATCACATAGATTGGGAATGCTACCACCCACCTTACTGTTGTATGCACACATTATCAGCCAGAGTGCCTTTGTGTTCTCCTGTACCTCAGAAGGGTAGATCCCAAACATGAGAGGATATGGGTCCATACCCTGTGTGACACCAGTCATGTCTGATCATTGATTTGACATGGAGTCCACTGCAATCACACTGTGGGTACTATCTGTGAGACAATTTGCAGGAGAACTACTGATATAGTGGTGGCCGTCTAGCCAAGTGTGCTTGTGTATGATTCCTGGGTGGAGAGTGGTCTCTGAGTATTAGAAGGGTTGCCTATATTGTTAACTAATCCATACTGTCACATTGTCATTGCACATGGTACTACACATTTAGGGTTGTGGATTGTCTATACCAACCTCTACGGTGTTTGATAACTGTTGGCCTTGTAATGTGGACATTGGGACATATACTAGGTCCTCAATATAATAATTTAGCAAAACCCACCTGCCCCCCACTGGATCCTGTTATTACAGAATCAAACCAACACCCACACAGGATACTGACGACACACACTTGCCAGTACTAAGTTTAGAACCCCTACCTATCTATAGATTTCTACTAGAGTAGTTACGCATTTATCGCATGTGCCACAGGGCTTATAGGATGGATGTTGTCCCAAGATACTTCTAAGGTGAGGAACATTACCAGCTCTTGTAAATACTGGCATTGGGTGATGTAGTGGATGAGAGATTTCATAAAATATTTTACCCTACACGCACATTTACATTGAGTGAGGGTCAAACCTCTATCTAACTATATTTTCAGACCTTTATGCTATTCATTTACCACATGGAACAC
This sequence comes from Protopterus annectens, assembly GCF_019279795.1. Lineage (NCBI taxonomy): Eukaryota > Metazoa > Chordata > Ceratodontiformes > Protopteridae > Protopterus > Protopterus annectens. The sequence continues at coordinate 218,383,941 of NC_056738.1, forward strand.
TGACCTTACATGGTTTAGGGTTGCCAACACGTACTTCTAGGGTGAATGATATCTGCAGGACTGCTAAAGTTAGGCACTGTGAATTGCACTGGGTGTAAATAAGGCCAAAATCTTTAAGATATGAACACATATATATCAATATACACACACACTTGCCACAAATGAGATTTAAACCCCTACCTATGTAATTATTGTTATGCATTTATCATATGCACCACAGAGCTTATAGATAGAACAGTGTCTGAACGTATCTCTAAGGTGAGTGACATCAGCAGCAGTGCTAAATAAGGGGTAAGGGAAGTGTAAATGGCCATGAAATCAGGTCTCTGCAAAGACACACACACTCTCTCTCACACAAAGACACACATTTTTACAGTTACCAGGACTGGGATTAAAGCTCCTATCTAACTAGTTTGCTATGCTATAGTATTGCACAGCTATCACAATCACCACAGAGCTTATACACTGGAGAGTTGTCCAAAGGTATCTTTGTAGGTGAGTGACATCATCAGCAGTGCTAAAGGAGGGGTAAGGGAAGTGTACTGAATGTGAATGGCCACAAAAATCAGGTCTCTACAAAGACACACACACATTTTCACAGTTGCCAGGACCAGGATTAGAACTCCTATCTAACTAGTTTGTTACACTATAGTATTATACAGTTATTGCAAGCACCATGGAGCTTACATATTGAAGAGTTGTCCAAAGGTATCTTTGAAGGTAAGTGATATCAGCAGCAGTGCTAAAGGAGAGGTAAGGGAAGTGTAGTGAGCGTGAATGGCCTCAAAATCAGGTCTTTACAAACACACACATTTTCACAGTTGCCAGGACTAGGATTAAAACTCCTCCCTAGCTAGTTTGCTACACTATAGTATTATACAGTTATTGCAAGCACCATGGAGCTTATATATTGAAGAGTTGTCCAAAGGTATCTTTGAAGGTAAGTGATATCAGCAGCAGTGCTAAAGGAGAGGTAAGGGAAGTGTAGTGAGTGTGAGTGGCCTATTTACATGTCTGCAAAGACATACATACTCTCTCACACAAACAATTTCACAGTTGCCAAGACAGGGATTAGAACTCCTACCTAACACAGTTATTGCAAGCACCACAGAGGGGTACAAGCTGCCCAAAGGGTTATTTCAGGGTGACTGACATCAGCAGGAGTGCTAAAGTAGGGCAATGGGAAGTGTAATGAGTGTGAATGTCCTCAAACACATACATCTAGAAACACACACACACACACACACACACACACACACACACACAACGTTACATTTGACAGGACTGAGATTACAACTGCTACATGGATACTTATTTATACTATAGTGTTACACAGTTATCACAAGCACCACTAAGACTATAGGGCTGAGGGCTAAACAAAGGAATTTCTACAGTGAATGACATCAGCACATCATGTGATATAGGCCAGTGGGATGTCTACTGGGGGAATAGGCCTCATAATGGGATTCTCTCTGTCACTGTACGTCTCTTTCTTCCCCACGTCTATGTGTGTGTATGTTTGACATATTATATTATGTTGGCCTTAGATATGTGTGAGTATTTCTATCCAGTATCTGTGTGTGTGTGTGTGTGTGTGTGTGTGTGTGTGTGTGTGTGTGTGTGTGTGTGTGTGTGTGTGTGTGTGTGTGTGTGTGAAGTATCAATGATGCACAATTTGGTGTGTGTGCACAGACATCTGTGAATAACATATATCTGTAGTCCACTGTGTTGTCAGACATGGGCTTCACTTGTCTAAGTGTAGGAGCATGCCTAGTATGACCTTCTATATTGAGTGTGTGCATCCATTCCAGGGAGACTGAGACTCCAGTTAAGGGTTTTGTGTTCTATAGCTACACCTAGCAACCTGTTTCTGCAGGATATCTGTAGATAGGTTGCCAATATGGAGGCACACTGGGTGTAACATATGGGGGATACTGTAACTATTGCTGTCTGTGCTGCTTGTGTAACATGGTTGGTTGTAGCATAGATTTTCTGACATATGTACTGTTTTACACTGTGATGTATTATGTCATCAACTACTGACAGTTATCATTCATTGATCACAGTTATTTACCAGGGAAATACAAGATGAATGAAACTGAGACCAATATTCTGAGGCATATAGACTACACATTCTGGCACACTCCTGCCGTTGTGGAGGGGTAGCTACAGACAATAGACTGCTGGTTCTGTGGAAATGGTCCAGCAACTTGTTAGTATGCTGGCTGGGGATCCCCTTCTTGTGCTTTTCTCAATTCAACAGAATGGCTATATCCTGCTGGAGCCATACCTCTCAGTTGTACAGATACATCCATGTTATCCAGAGGCAGGACTTATATATCTGGTCAGTTTACCTTCACCTTGTGGTTTACAAGCAGTTTTGTGGCTATTCATTCATGGGTTTGCAGACAGGGGGTAGTATGGGTGGACATTACAGTTTCAGATTTCACACACTCTATGACATCCATGCTTCTACACCCCCCTGTTATTCTCTCATCTTCCTAACATTATGAAAGCAATATCTCAGAGGTATGCCTATAGTTGGGCCTTTATCCCAGTAGTATCTATGGCCTGGTCCACAGTTCTTGCAGTAGGACATGGAGAGACATGCTACTGGCATTTGTCAACATGATCTTGCATTTGTTTCCTGTTTAATGTGTTAGGTTGTTAGTTAGGAACCTCTGACATTCCGTACTTTGGCACTATGGGTGAGACATGGGCCTTTGCCAGAAGACTGTAGGCCATTTGAGAGTGCGGCAGGCCATCTGTAGTAGACCAGTGCATTCTGTCACTCATACATTTCCAGGCTGCAAGCCAGTGGATTACCCTGGGGTGACAGTGGTAAGTGGTTGAGGTGTTCCTGTCAATCCTTCCTACTCATATTGATCCATGAGTTTGGATGTGGTCAGGTTGCTCCTTACAGCTGACACACCTGCATGGGACACCTATTCAGCATGCAGCATCATGTATGTATTCCCATACAAAGATGGGTTCATGCTGTACTCATTCCCTACAGCAAGGATATGACCTGTGATAAACCTGTGGCTGATGGTGGGGTGAGCTGGGTGCATGTGTGATATGGAAGCTACTGGTACCTGACTCACATATATACCTAAGACATTCCCCTTATGCTGGCTTGTGTGTTGACATGGGCAGTTTGTCATTACTTTATAACTGTGCCTTTTGTGGTCTGCCAGTGATTGGCCAGAATATCAGTATTCCATACTAGAGGGGCAATTAATGTGATGCTAACCTCTATGTATAATTCCAAAGTTGTGTGTAGTTGACAGTTATTTTACGTGCAATCAGTGTAGGCTACTTCCACCTGTGTACTGTTTCTATGTATGGGTTCCCATTCATGGTGTGTCCAGCTTTCCAACAGTGACAGATATTGACATCTGGAGAGTATGTACAACTGCTGACATGGGTGTAGCTGAGAAGCAGTGTGGATGGCACTGCTTTTGTTGGAACATGGCCCTGCCGACCACTGTACTGTACCTAGGCCACTGAGACACAACAATCCAGGCCCACATGCTGACCACTTCCAGGCAATATTAAACACACAACAAACTTACCACACTGATCTCTGCATATTGTACACATGCAACACTGTAGATTGGGACAGCTCTGACAATCTGTGCTCCAGTGATATTACTCCTTAAACTTACATGTTACTGCATTTCTACATGGGATTGTGTGGGGGGTGCACACCTGAAGACTTTAAACATTTGCAATGACTGTACTCTTATTTCAGTTACTCTGTTGGCTTCCATTTCATATTGTATTGTGACCTATCATGCAGAAAGGAGGCATATCAGTAGAGTACACATGTTATATTTTAATGACATTAATTTCAGTTTCAGACTTCTTACCCTTCAGAACTAACATGCAACTGCCAGACCTGTTGTGGTATGTCTGTGTAGGTCTGGAGGGGGGATGTTCACCATTGTCATCATTTGGGGAACTTAGCTTGTCCTTTCTTTATGGTAATCTACACCTGTCCTGCTGGGTGAGGCTTGTCGTGGGTATGTGACCCTCATTGACATCCATGTGTGTGACCTACTGACATCCACAGTTATTTGGGCCATGACATGTACTGTGATGGGGGTTGTCACCTTGTGTAGTACTGCCTAGTATGTTGACACCAGTATTTGTTATGGATTTCCTGCTGACCCACATAGCTGTCAGCTGTCTGCTGCTATCACATTCAGCCACCCAATTCCCTTGCATGCTTGCAGCCATGCTATACATTCAACTATCAGAACATACTACTACATTCAGTTATTGATAAGAAGGGTGGCTTACCTTGTTGCTGGACCAGTATTGAGGATGGTGCTGGAGGGCTGACTATGTCAGATGCACATAGTACACTCCCTATACATGGTAAAGCACAGGTAGTGTCATGTTTGGCAACCCTTTTACCATATGTGAAAGTAAGAGACAGGTATCAGTCTCTGGCTCCCTACAGTGTCAGTGTGTGTGCTATGCATTGCCTCTTTGCCAAGGCCTGGGCATACTGGGCATGTCTCCTTCTGCCTACAGGGGCAGGCTCAGGAAGTTCCTCCTCCAAGTCCCTCTGTGCCTGTGCCGGCCTTCGCAATGGCTGGGGGCTGTGTGGCCCTGCCCTGTGCTGTTCCTGCTGCAGCTGTTTCCACAGGATTATATTGTGTAACATGGCACATACTATGAACATTTGTGTGCATGTAGCTGGAGAGTACTGCAAGGCTCCACCAGATATGTCAAGGTAGCGGAACCATGACTTGATCATCCGAAACACATGGTTTACAATGATCCTGGTTTGTGCGTGTGCCTCATTATGGTATTCTTGCTTGGGTGCGTGTGCATTTCTGATGGGTGTCATTAGCCATGGCTCTAGTGCATAGCCAGCATCCCTCACTAGATAACCATATTAGATGTCCCCCCTGGCAAACCCCTGATACAGCTGTGAGCAATGCCAGCTGTGGGAGTTGTGATAGCTTCCAGATCTGCCAGCACACATACATTCATGATAATTCCCTGGGCATCACACACGACCTGGTAGTTGATGGAGGGGAAGCCCTTGTGGTTTATGTAGACCCTACCTCACTCACCGAGTTGTGTTTTGATGTGGATGTGTATGCAGTCTATAGCATCAACTAGCTCAGGGTATTCTGCTATATGGTGGAAGAGATGCATACTTCTGGTCAACGCCTCACGGGTGTTGGGGAAATATATGTGCTCATTGGCATATGGTGTCATGGCATCCAGGAATTGGTGGATTACCCTGGATGCTGATGCCTGTGAGACCGCCATGATATCCCCAGATGGTCTTTGAAAGGTACCTGTGGCTAGCATTCTTAAGCCTACACATACCTTTGTATCCACTGGGATGGGTTCATCTCTATTGGTTCTGTGTGTGTGAGGTGGGGATGGCACAGCTAAACAATTTGCTGTAAAATGTCCCTGTTCACCCTATAGTGGTTCACTATCTCCAGCTCATGTAGGCCCTGGTAGGATACCCTGGGTCTGGACACTCTTCTCCTCCTCCTCACTGTGGGTCGGTTGTCAGCATTCTCCTCCTCACCACCCTCAGTCTCTAGCACATATTGATGGAGTAAAGCAGCAGCAGCCTCTAACATTTTTAGTTAGTTTTGCCAGTTAAAAATCCCCCATCTGTGTACACCGGTGGTGTAGAGTCTGTGGGAAAAAACAGTCTGAAAGATGTTTGCATAGTTTATAGTAGTGTGCAGGGCTGCTGCATATGTAACTGGTTGATTCTGATACATTCCACCTGCTAGCTATGCTAGTTCTCCTTGATTCTCTTCCTACTGCTGTTTCCCCTTCCCAGTTCCTCCCTATTCAAGCCCTGAGGCATGCCGTGCATACCCAGTGCTGAAATGTAAACGGTGCCATTTCCTTTTTTTTTTTTTTTGTTTATGTTTAAAATCCGGTGTGCATCACGCAAACCCATTTAGGCTATGTACACACTGCTTAGGCACATCTGAGACACAACCTTCCTTAGCTGTGCTTAGCTAATGGCAAACACGGGACACAGAGCTCCAATGAGCTTACAGCAGGCATGACACACACCCTTATGAAGTCATTCAGCTCTTAGATTTGCACTGTTGTATTGTTGCACCTTCACGGTTAGGTACAAGCTGACACTTTGAAGAAATATGTGATCCAGTATAACTCCCCTCCTTTGCATACCCCCAGTGTGTAGGTCATTAGTTACTGCACTAAAACAGACCCTTTCCCCTTGACAACCAGTGCTCCTTGGTATTGTTTACGTTCTGCATGCCATTATGGCAAAATGCAGATTTAACTTAAAATTGAGTTTTCCCATTTATTTATTTATTTATTTATTTATTTATTTTTGGCACAATCTCATTTGCGTGCCACTGCCCTATGCTTAAATGGATAAGATCAGCCAAAAAAAAAAAGTTTAATTTTCATAATTATTAATCACTTTTTAATGCCAATGAACTTATATTTGGCCATTGGAATGTCTAATGTACATAATGCATGTTTTTTCATGAGCTGTCATGCCTCCTTTTTGTCATTTGCAGAAATGTACTCAGTTATTTTCTGAATACATTTCTGCACTGACACTGTTCTGGCACCTTGGTGAATCACTAAATCACCTCATTTGCATGGTTTTCACCAGCAAATGAGGTGATTTGCATGCCGCATGGTTTTCCGTGCTAGAACAGTGTAGGGCCGCTTGTGCACGTGAAAACAGCACTATCCTGAATCTCTCTGCAAGCCTTTTTCTGTGCAGGAGCTCTTACACTGTTCTTGCATGGAAAATTGGCCTTCCTGAATCCCAGGGTTTGTGTACTCTTAATTGTTGGAAGTTTGTTCTAAGGGAGTAAGCTGGCAGATGATCAGTTAGGGAGCTAAACAGTGTACCAGAAGAGGGGTAATTAGCAGGGTGGGATACTAGAATCCAGTCTAAGGTGGATTGGCAGGTAAGATCTTTGCTGTATCTTGTTGCAGCTTTGATAAGCTGAGAAAAAACATATAGATTTATATTATTTGTGGGGGAGCTGGAAGCTATGGTTTGCCAATCTATATTTACGTCTCCTAAGACTACTGTTTCAAGGTTTATTGTTTGGGATATCCAGGATAAAATATTTTCCAACACTGATATATTGTTACCTGGTGGGATATATATTACTATTATGCAAATTCTTTTTGCTATATTGAGGTTCAAAAAGGAGATTAGTACCTCAGCATTGGAAAAGATGGGTATATTACTGGTATAGTGTGTGATGTTGAGTGTAGAGGGATATAGAAGTGCTTCTCCTACCCCTTTTTTTTTAGATCTGTCTCTTCTGTTTATTGCAAAGTTTGGATGCATTATTTCTGAGTCTTTTGTGTTGGCATATGGCCATGTTTCAGTAAGGGCTGATATTTCAGGTTTATTTTGATCAATCCAGGCATGCAATGGGGCTATTTTATTATATATACTTCTAAGGTTAAGTGTAAGCATGTTTAAGTCTTTGGGGTTACTCTTGTGGTTAGGATTAGACGGTGGGCCAGGGTTAGGATGTATGTCTCCACATTTGAGTAGATAGGTAATGAGGAATGTGTACCATGGGAAGTGTTTTTTATTCCTAGGTGAGGGTATTGGTCTCAAGTGTGGTTTCATAGGAGGTGAGGAGGCCAGTTTGTGGCTTGAATAGAATGGGAGGGTATAGGAGAAAAGCTGGAGGAGATACGTGAGAAGCAGTGTTGTTTATTGGGGTGAGGATTGGAGGAGGTTGATGTGTATTGGTGTGTGGGGGTATGTGAAGGTATAGTTGTAGTGAGGCTGAGAATTAAGAGTAAAGAGGCTCGGCAAGTTAGGAGGAGCATGTCGACTGTGATAGTGGGCTTAACAATAGTAACAGTGGAGATTGTGTGTTTGAATGTAGTACAGGTGTAAAAAAAGACTGATATCATGTGATGTGTGTGCAGCTGAAGGTAAGGTTGGGATGTTTTGACTTCAGAGTGGGCTTTGATAATGTGGTTAGGTGTTTTACCTTGCAGTTTGTGATAAGGATGGGTGGGGGAGATGTGATTGGTAAGTAGTAAAATTATGGTGCAATGCTAGTTTGTGTGTATAGTAGAAGAGAATGTGGTAAGCCTGGAGTTAGTTTAAAATACTTTGAGGTGGTGATTGTATTGTGATGGAAAAGTAGAGTAAGATACAAAAAAGTATAGCAGAGGGCATGTGAATTCAAGGTGATGGATGTAAGGGAGAGCAGATAAGTTAGGCTAAATAAAAGAAAGTAAGCTATGCATGAAATGTAGGTGTGGACAAGGTAGAGTTGTATATAATTGGATCATAGGAATGAGGAGGAGTGGTTTGCTTAGGATAAGAGTAGAGGTGCTGGGGGATGGTAAGATATGGTGGAAGAGCAGGTGAGTGGAGTGAGCTGAGCGAACGGAGTGGGAAGAACCCCCCAAGTTGGTTTACCACCATAAACAAACAATCAGTGAAGTAGGATGTTCATCGATACAAAAGATAAGTTGTCTGAACTCTAAATACTTGTCTCAAGTTACCGTATCTAATTTTATAGTTATGGGATTTTCAATGTCTTTCCAGGGATATAATACACTGATAAGAGTGAAATATGCTGAAGTGTTAATGTAGCTTTGCCTTCAGCAGTAAAAGGCCTATGAGTGTGGGTGAGTGAGTGGGGGTTGGGATATCCTTCCAGCAGATTTAACACTACAAAACAATGCACACTAGACTTAACACATTAAGTTATTTGCAGATTGTCTTACATAGATTTAACTTTATTTGTTGCTTGAGAACTTTTGCTAACTGCAGGTGAAATTCAGCTGTGTAAGTTCTTTAGGTAGTGTGATATGATAAGTCTGACTACTGCTGCTTCTGCAGAAGGTATGTGTGCTTGTTTCACATTTTGTAGAGTGGAGCAACTGGAGAGAAACACTTGGGACATGGGGTAGTGAAGTGACCATCTCAAAATATATATATAAAATATCTAAAAAGCTATGCTGATATCAGTGAATGTGCCTGTTATTAGGACTGCAACCATAAAAAATGTCAGGACTCAGCACTCAGATTGCTGAGTCCTAAAATGTGCAGACTTAAAGACCAAAACTCTGGACTTAATATACAAAGTCTGAGATAGCCATTTGTCAGAATATTCACTTTTCTCCAAGGTACAGTGCTGTCAGAGTTCATATCTATCTATCTATCTATCTATCTATCTATCTATCTATCTATCTATCTATCTATCTATCTATCTATCTGTCTATCTATACACAATGGAGTCTTGCCTTCCACAGTCTTACATTTTTGTTAAAAACACTTTCAAAGGAGAAAAGTGATGTTTAGTATCTTGTAATCAAAATGTCTTATTTTTGCAGTGTTTTGGGATTCAGGCCTCCAAGTACCAGCATTACAATAAGAACACTTTAGGACACTGTTATTCATAATACAGTAAATATAGTCAATTACTATATATAGGGCTCTACTTGTGCCAAACCTGCCGCAGAAGCCACAATGTCCATTACATGAAAGGCTTTATTCATTTATATGTGTGGCTATTTGCCTATCAACTATGTTTTGGGGATTTTGGGGATGGAATATAAGTTAACCACAGGCCTAGAATCCTTTAGAGAGCCAGGAGACATGACTCTTGGGTAAGGATAAGATAACTGCATGTTCTAATGATGGCAGAATGATTGCAGATGTTACAGATAACGGAGAAAATAAAAGGCCAACACTTAATTTTAGGTTAGGTCATTTTCAGGAATGTTGGATGTAACATGGACCAAGGATAATGATAACCTTTAAGCCTTCCATTGTTACAGAAAACAGGTGACATTGAGACACTGAGTGCTATGTGAAGTAAGATAATGATAAACTTTGGTCTGTTAATCTCTACATTGGAATTCAGTAAATTAAATAAAGTTGTGCAAGAAGGTTTTCCTCCTTAGTTTCTTACATAGACTTCTCTGACACTATTTGTCATGCTTTCATTAGTGTTTAGAAAATCCAAGTGGAGATTACTAGACAGTAATCACTAGGGTTGTTGAGCAGGATGCCAACTAATTTGATCTTGGATCTTGAATTCATTATGATATTTAGTAGTGACTATTTTTTTTGTGTTTGGTTAAGGCATGGGTTAATACTGTACCAGTTGATCCTAGCCTTTTACATTTAGCCAGCATCAGCTGAGTATCACCTTCTCCTGTGACATTTAAGAGTCTCATAATATTATTGTGATTTTTTTTTACTCAAATGATTTTTATTTTGATGAAATAAGACAATAATTTTATACGTTCATAACATTCAATAACTATTTACATTCATCCTGACAAAAAGGATTCAGATAAAAACATTTGTAGTTAAATAATAAGTTAATATATAAATTATGATAGTTAGGAAGAGTTTGGTTCCATCTGTAGGGTATCACTCAAATTCAAAACTTTCCTCCAAGGACTATTAACCAATGGCTTAGATAAAGTTCTTAACTATTTAGTTCTTTTCTCCATTAGTATGCATTTCTTCAGTTGTTGTATCTTTCGGCTTTTCCAAGTTAGGGGTCGCCACAGCGGAACTCCGGTCCGCTAATGATTGGCAGTAAATTTTTATGTACCGAGTTGCCAGCTCTGACACACAACCTTCAACGAAGGTACACCCATTCACGCACATCTCCAGACAGAAGAAGCTTTAGCTGAGAATCAAACAAGACAACGTCATACTGTGAGGCGACAACGCTGATGATAGGAATTCCTCCATTGTGGGTGCTACATTAGAGTTCCATCTTCTAGTTATACATTTTCTGGCTATTGCTAACATTGTCCACAACAAATACAGGTCATTTTTCTTCATATTATTACTATTAACAACATTCAATAACATTAAAGACTTTGTCAAAACAAATATATCAGTATAGATAGCTTGAAGAAATTTGTTAAGCTCATTCCAATATGGTTTAATATTAGTTTGTTTGTGTCTTTCGGCTTTTCCCGGTTAGGGGTTGCCATAGGGGAACTCCTGTCCGGTGGAGCCTTGCAGTACTCACCAGCTACATGTACCCAGATTGTTATGGTATGTACCATGTTACACAATATGATCCTGCAGAAACAGCTGCAGCATGAACAGCATGTGGCAGGGTCACACAGCTCCCCACGAATACCAAGGCCTGCATAGGCACAGAGTGACGCGGAGGAAGAACAACTTGAGCCTGCCCTAGTAGGCAGATGAAGGCGTGCCCAGTATGCTGAGGCCACGGCAAAGAGACAACACATAGCACATACACTGACACAGTAGGGAACAAGGGAATGGCACTTCTCTCTCTGCCTTGGACGTACAGTAAAAGGGATGCCAAGCATGACACTACCTGTGCTCAGCCATGTATAGGGAGTATACTATGTGCATCTGACATAGGCAGCCCTCCAGCACCATACACAATCCTGGCACATCCACAAGGTAAGTCAATCAACCTACCAATTGCCAAACTGATTAGAATGTGTCATTACCTGTATCTATGGTATGGATGTGAGCATGCAAGGGAATTAGGTGGCTGGATGTTATGGCAGCAAATAGTAGACACCCATAGTGGCACCATGACATCTGTAACACATACTGGAGTCACCATAGTAGCCAGTACTACACAGGGTGACAAAGCCCACTGCATGAAATGTGCTTGGCGACACGTGTGTCCATATGACCCAGACATGCCAGTCAGGGAGGTTCACATACCCAACAATAGTCAAAGCCAGCAGGACAGGTGCAGACAAACCTAAACAGAGCCTGCGCTATGGCCTCTGAATGATGCCTATGGGTAACCTCTCCCTGGCCTACACAGACAGACTACAACAGGTCAGGCAGTGGTATGTTAGTTCTGAAGGGTAGGGAAGTCAGACACTAATATGTAGGGCAACTAATGCTAAGACCTGTAGTACACTGATATGCCACTAGTCAGTACGATAGGTTTGAATACAGAATGAAATGGAGTAACTGACATACCAATACAGTCATAACAAATGTGTGCATGTGCCAGGTGTGCCCCTCATCCTATGTAAATATGTAGAAACAGTAATGTGCCCCCCCCACTCCCATGTAGACATTTAGAAACAGTCAGGTGAACGCCCAATTCTGTGTAGAAATGTAGTAACAGTCAGGTGTGCCCCCCAATCCTGTGTAGAAATATAAAAACAGGTGTGCTCCCCCACACCCTATGTAGAAATCTAGTAACAGTCAGGTATGCCTCCCACTCCCATGTAGACATGTAAAACAGTCAGGTGTCCCCCCCCCCCCAATCCTGTGTAGAAATGTATTAACAGTCAGGTCTGCCCCCCCCCCAATCCTGTGTAGAAATGTAGTAACATGTATGAGTAAGTATAATACGAGTGGAGCACATATGGCCAGAGGTGGCCAAGGTAGCAGGATAGGTTGTAGCATTTGCACCATATAAAGGTCTGAGTGTGCTAGGATGGTGTGTGTTTCATAATGTGTGAGAGTGGTCAGTATGTATGCATGTTGAGATAAGAACTGGTGGCCATTGCCCACTACTGTTGATAACAGGGACAAGCCCTCATGACTGCAGTGCCAAAGACAATCCCCACCAGTCTAACACATCCAAGCAGTAAGCCATTGTAAATGTATGGTGGTAATATGTGTCACCATCTGAAAGACTGACATGGCATGGCTGTTGGGGTAGATATACAAGCAGTACACAGGAGAAAGTACCCCAGACATACAGTATATATTGTATCATTGTGAAATGGTGACACCCTTGGATTTGTACATATAGGTATGCATCACAGTAACAGGACCTGTAGTAGGGGATACCTGTGAGGTCTGCCTGAACCCCTGCAGATCACAAAGGTGGTAGGACTGATGTATTGGGAATCAGCAGATGCATCCGCACATGCCAGCATAACTGTAATTCCCCATGCATATCTGTGTGTCAAATGCAAGTAGTGTCCATAGCACACATGCATCCAGCCATGCAAACACCACCCACAAACACCTCTCTGGCAATATCCCTGCTCTGGGGAATGGTTACAGTACAACCCCATCTGTATATAGCAATAGCGGAAGACTGCAGCATGCAGTGCAGGTGTCCCATGCAGGTGTGTCCCTAGCTGTAGGTAGCACCCTGCCAGCATCCACACCACCTGATCAAGACTGATAGAAGGTATTGGCATGAACAACTATCACATCTACCCTGTCACCCCAGGGGAATATACTGTATGGTGGTCTGGGACTGTAGGACTGACAGAATGCAACGGCCTGCCACATCTGGCCTGTATCAACACTTAATGCCCCACAGGTGCCTGCCAAAGGCCCATGTCTCACATGTACTGCCAATGCATGTTATGTCATTGACACCCAAATAACAAAATAACACACTCCATTTAAGCCATATGCAAGGCCATGTGGACAAACCACAGTAACATGTCCACCATGTCCCACTGCATGAACTGTGGACCAACACTAACACACACCTGTGATGTGGTGATACCCTTAGGGAAAGTATCACAGAATGTATGCATAATGTATGGAAGAGGTTAGAATAACAGAGGATGGTGTGGGAGTATGGGCAGCATAGAATGTGCAGGGTCCGACACCAAGCTGTGTGCACACTAACCCTGGCTGCAAACACATAAATGGGTGGCTACACACCTGCCCGTACACCACAATAGAGTAAATGTCCTGAGTCATGGCCCTGTCTCTGGCTAACATGTGCAAATCTGTACAGCTTTGAGGCATTGCCACAGCAAGATAAGGCCATACTGCCATGTTGATGGGCAGACAAGTAAGGGATCCTCTGCCAGCACTGTACCAAGGTGCTGAACTGGATACACAAACCCAACACCAAGTGTCTGCAGCTTCCCCTCCAGAATGGCATAACTTACCATGAATATGAAGGTGTCTGCCCACAATACCAGACACAGCTGCAGTCACCCTTGTCCCACAAGTCATCACTGTAAGGATAAAAAACATCACTGTGCCTAACAGTACACATTTCTGAATATCTCTGCCAACAGCAGTACCATGCAGCTGAAGCAGCACAGACATAATCATCTACAGTATACACTATCCCCTGCACAATTTGTCCCCATATTGCCAAATGATTGATGGATACCCTGCAGAAACAGTATGCTACCTGTTGGTGTATAACACAAATATCTGCACTGCAGTACAAACTACCTGGAATCGATCCACACATTCAATACAGGAGGGCATACTGGGCATGCTCACACACTTAAACAAATGAAGGCCATGTCTGCAAACAACAGTGGGCCAGACATTTCTGGCATTTGCAGATGTTAGTGCATACACTCCTCAGTATGCAGCACTTATGCTTTGCACACACTGGATAGGAATACAGGCATATATCCAAGGACAACACACTATAATAAGCCAAAAGTAGACATACACAGATGTGTGGAATAGAGTCACTGTCACAAGGGGCCATCCATTATGAGTCCTGTTCTAGCCAGCACACAGCAAAATGGTTACAACCACATGAGGTTTGGATGTCCCACACTTTTGACCTTAGCCACTGGTATCTGTCAGCATAGGTTAGATCACCCTTGTGGGCCATTTTAAGCTTAGCCAATTATCCCATGTGAGAATCAAACCCTGCATCCTATGTCTGTAAGGTAATCACCTTAACCACTAAGCCAACCTTCCTCCCACCCTGACAAAGTAAAGCATTGATGGACTATGTGGTGCTAGGGCTAGCTGTGCAACATGACTGTACAAGGAAGTAGTCATCTAGCAGCTGTATACATGTACCTGTGGAATATACCCTGCGTGTGCCCGCATGTGGTGTGTCAGCCTCTAGATGAATGGTTTATGGCCCATGCACACACACTGCCCTCCCCATAGCTGTACAATGACAAGCCTGCTGAGGTCATCCACTTTGAAATACACCCTTGTGAAAGGTGTAGACCAGTAATCTCCATGGTTCTTCCTATAACTGCGTACTACTGTAGTGTGATAAACTAGTTGGGTAGGAGTTCTAATCCCAGACAAGGCAACATGGCAACTGTGTGTGTGTGTGTGTCTCTGTCTGTATAGAGAGCAATGCTTTTTAGGCTAGTCACACTCACTACAATTCAAATGCCCTACATTGTCAAGGCTGCTGATGTCATACGCTGTGAAATACACCTGTTTGAAAACTGCAGCCCAGTAATCTCTGTGGTGTGCCCTATACCTGCATACTGCTGTAGTGTAATAAACTAGTTAGATAGGAGTTCTAATGCCAGACATGGCAACTGTATGTATGTGTGTGTGTGTGTGTGTGTGTGTGTGTGTGTGTGTGTGTGTGTGTGTGTGTGTGTGTGTGTGTGTGTGTGTGTGTGTGTGTGTGTGTGTGTGTGTGTGTGTGTGTGTGTGTGTGTGTGTGTGTGTGTGTGTGTGTGTGTGCATGTGTCTGTAGGGAGCAATGCATTTTAGCCTAGCTACACTCACTACAATTCAAATCCCCTACTTTGGCAATCCTGCTGTCATTCATTGTGAAATACACCTTTGGGGAAGGAGTTCTCCAGTAATCCCCATGGTGCATCCTATAACAGCTTCATGCTGTAGTGTGATATAGAACTCTAGAAGAAGTTCTATACCCACATATGTTGGTTGTGGATGTTTTGTGTGTGCTTCAATATCTGTGTAGGGAGCAATGCATTTTAGCCTAGCCACACTCACTACAATTCAAATGTCCTGCTTTGGCAATCCTGCTGATGTGATTCATTGTGAAATACACTTTTGGGGAAGGAGCTCCCTAGTGATCCCCATGGTGCGTCCTATAACAGCTTCATGCTCTAGTGTGATATAGAACTCTGGTAGGGGTTCTACTCCCACACATGTTCGCTGTGGATGCTTTGTGTGTGTTTCAATATCTGTATTGGGAGCAATGCATTTTAGCCTAGCCATACTCACTACAATTCGAATGCCCTACTTTGGCAATCCTGCTGATGTCATCCAATGTGAAATACACCTTTGGGAAAAGAGTACTCCAGTAATCTCCATGGCGTGTAATATAATTGTGTAGTGCTGTAGTGTAAAATCCTAGTTAGGTAGGAGTTCTAATCCCAGACATGACAGGTGTGTGTGTGTGTGTGTGTGTGTGTGTGTGTGTGTGTGTGTGTGTCTGTGTTTGTAACTCGTATCCTGTGTGGAAGTGGGTGTGAGTGTGTAACAACTGGGCCCAATGTGAAGTGGGTTTTGCAAATTTCTTATATGGTGGCCCTAGTATATATCACAATGTCCACCATACAGGGATAACAGATGTGAACTAGCCGAGAGACTGGGGTGCAAATCCATACCCATACATGTGATGTCAAGGCCAGGCAAACAGTTAGCAACCCTAGTATTACCCAGGGAACACTCTCAACCCATGTCTCATACACACACACACACATTTGCCTAGGCAACAGCCACTATATTGGTAGTACACTGCATATTGCCCACTGATAGTAACTATGGAGTGATTGCAGTGGGCTACCGAGGGCATGGAACCCTGTCCATCTGTCCAATAGGCACATACATGCAGACAGTGCACCTTCCCCATGTTCCTCACTGGACACCTGCAACACCTGTGGTGCCATCAAATTTGACCCACAAATGACATACCATGCCTGCCTGAAAATATGCCCTGTATGGATAGATGCCACTGACACCAGGGAATGCCATTAGCATGCTATCAATGTAGGTGCAGGGTAAACCTGCTGTCCATTACCAGTTCCCACCACATGAGGCCAGGACTGGCACATCTGATGATAATCTGTGTACACAACATGAGCCAGACACCCCAAGTACAGTTCCACATGTCACTATACATGCATCTGGAAGGTGTACACATCCCAGACACCATCCATGTCACGGACTAAGGAACACATACATGGCAAGGAATGCACAGCATTGGCCACATGCAATAGTCACCCAGGTGACTGGATGGTGAATACAATACCCACCTGTGTGGGCAAATCCAGAAACTACACCCCTGAGCCATAATGCAGAACATTGTCATGTGCCTGATGCCAAGGTATACCCATCACCTAGTCTTGTATAGCTGTCTGGCACAGTCCAACACTACACACCCTTGAAGCGATGCACCCATGCATGTCAGTACTGGCACCGTGTGTGTGTGTGTGTGTGTGTGTGTGTGTGTGTGTGTGTGTGTGTGTGTGTGTGTGTGTGTGCGTGTGTGTGTGTTATATGATGCATGTGATCACACTCACACTCACTACAACCCCCTTTGGCATAATGAATGCTGTCTGATGTCAGACACCTCCCCATACACTTTGCCCATATAACCTCTATATGACCCCTGTGGTGCATGTGATACCTGCACAGTAATGTGTTGTGACAATCTCACAAGAGATGAGTTGTATTCCTGGCCCTGCCAAGTGTGTCAATGTGTGTGCATCCCTGTGAGAGTGTGGCTGTGTTGACACTGGCACCTGTTCATGCAGACATGCATGTGTACTACACCTACCGTATAGTTACCATATCCCTGTTGCAGATGTCACTCACCATCACATATATGTTCTGTGAGCTCTTCAATGTGTAACCTATGTGGTGCATCCAATAACTGCTTAGAAATGTGATAACACTACATATTCGTCAGGGGTTTGATATCCTGTGCTGGTAGGTGTGTGACACAAACATGCTTAAGTTTTACTCTCCCACCCCTCCCTGACTTTTCTTTGCCTCTGTCTGCCTCTTTCAGTCCCTCTCTGGTGGATATGGAGACCTACACCTGCTTTGTTTAGGAAGCAGCATGTGTATTTCAAGTGATGCTCATGATCAGCTGATGGCCTCTGCACGAATTGCAGCCCTCCTCTAGCTGATTGCATGTGGAACAGCTGTGATAACATTCTCATAGTCAATTGCATGGAAACACACTCCAATATCTAGGAACATCATGTTGGTGTTGGACCTTTTCATTCACTGTGACCAGGAACTCGATCTGTTGTTTGTCAAACAGCATTTCAGATGGATTGGGGATTTACATCTAACAACATACACTGTGGAAACAAGGGAACACACAGGAGGAAGATGTGCCTGACATGACTACAGACTGTAAGTGCTGCTATACTGCATTTGGAGTAATGTTGGTTTAACAGGGTGTGTGTGTGGATAAGGCTTTCCTACATGTATTAATACCTGCCATCTTAGTGCTATGTTTATGAGGAATCCCCATCTGTAGGGTCATCTGCAGACTGGGCAGTGTGTGGTGCCTTTGGTTTCATGTGTTACCCACAGAGCATCTATCAGTGAACTGCAGAAGGTAGTTTGAGGATTGCAGTCTGTAGATTGTGAAAGCTGTGACAGTTACTGACTTCAGATCCCTCATAGGACATATGTTGCAACAAACCCTGTTACAACAGTAAATGTATGAGGTTATCACAGCAACATGTCAATATTGGCCCTGTGTATGTGCTTCCAGCCACAACTCTGTCAACTTTTGCACATATGTCATGCATTAGGAGGTTCATATGTGCTGTACACCATAATTAGTGACATCATATCTGATAAGCCAGTGAGATATCAGATTGCTACACATGTTATGTACAGTAGGGGTTATATTTGATGACATAACGTGGACATTTTGTGGTTGTGTGCACAGTTCTGATGTCTGTGCACTTATGGTGAATGTCGACAGTGTGTGTATTGTTAATATGTACTTTGACCTGTGTACAGACTGTGGTAAATGTCATTGTTCTTGGTCCTATCCTATCTGATATTACATGCTGCTCCACTCTATGTTACCGTATCGGCTTACATGTTTGTAGGGCCATACACGCACATGTCCCATACCACAAACAGGCATCGGACCACACTATGAAGTGGCCCAGTATATGTTGGGTTAGGGTGTGAGTGGCACATATGAGGATGGCATTGAACAGATAGTCCATATACTGTAATATTATGCTAGCTTACCATATGTGGCTTTTGGCTGTGTTCACATTGGTTGTGGTTATGCACTTTCACACAGGTGTATCTTACCCTGTGCTGTAACATGCCTGTAGAGCCTGCTATATATGCAGGTACATGTGCATTCCTCCATATGAAATGTAGGCCATTGTTGAGCCAGTCTGCCTGTAGCCTGCACAGGGCTTTGTTACATGCCTAGCAGCTTAGTGTACTTACCCAATGAGATGTCATGTCCAGATACTTGCCAGATGTACTGCTGCCAGGCTTCCCTTAACAGTCATGTATGTCAGACAGAACAGTGTGATGCTGAACAGATGTATGTCAATATCTATTGGGTAGTATGTGGCCATGGCACCTCTGTACCAGTGGTTATTATGTGTCAGGATAGACAGGGGTGTGTGAATGCATAACTTATGGGGGCAAATGTATACCAGTCATTATGTGTTATACCCATCTACATGGCTGTTAACATCCACATTGTCAGGCTTGGTCCACATGTTTTGCACTAAGGGGTTCTGTGTATACCTCTGGACTGTCCAGAGTGTATCAGAATGTCCACATATATTGGCCAATATCTTTGCTGTAGTCCACAGGAGCATTACATGCTAGCAGCAGTACTGTACTTAGATGTCCTTAGGATGTCTATCAGTAGCCAATGGCACACATGTGAAAAGCTGATGTGACCTCCCACACACACCATGTCTGTGAAGACAATCCCTATTATAGTACCAGTAGTCTACTAATATACCTGCTATAAATACCTGACATCCCCATGCAGTACAAAGTTGGGACTATAGGGGCTGAGGTAGGGCTACACTCCATGTTCAGGACATGTGATGAAAATATATGTATATATAATTATCCAGATATCTATATAGGTATATACACATATACATATCGACATATATAGATGGGTATGCATATGTACATAGATATACATATACACACCTATATATATACATATACAGAGCAATATATGTCTACACATATAAAGATAGTGATACATATGCACATATACTTATAGATATCTACATATATATTGACAGTAGTAGGTATATCAGAATAGATATGAATGCACATATAGTTACAGATATCTACATATATACCAACATAACTAGGCATATCTGTACACATAGGATGTGCATACATATATAACTATATAGACATATATCTATATATACATATATGTATAGCTATATATACACATATCTATATATACATATATGTATATGTGTGTGTGTGTGTGTGTGTGTGTGTGTGTGTGTGTGTGTGTGTGTGTGTGTGTGTGTGTACATATGAAGAGATGTACACATGGCCATATATATGTAGCACTATACAGATGTGTATACAGACATATGTATTAGTATACATGTGTATGTACATGTAGACATATATAGACCTATTTTATGTATGCAACCATATTCCTGTCATGAGTAAATGCCATGGTTGTGTATACCCTCCCACATGTATCACATGTATCTCACCGTATGTATCTGCTATGTGCACATTATGATAAAACAACATATGTGATGCAACAGTCATATTAATAACATGGACTACACAATTTAGGAACTACAGGCAAATGTTCAATACTACTCAATATGTGTATTGACAGCTATATTGGTAAAACAACTGTAGTCTTCACAGTGGTCATGGCATAGTGGTTAAGTGTTGTGACTTCAGTGTAAAGGGTCCTGGGTTCAAGACCTGCAAGGGCTGTTCATTTTTTTGCTGGGCAGAACAAGGGCTGTCGGATACAGAGAGATTAAGGCAGTTTTGAGCAGCTTTAAGCACTTTTGCATAGGTTTGCACAAAGCTAAGTGCTGCTAAGCTATGGGAAAATGTATGGGCACTATTTAGAGACCAGGGAAACATGGTGGCAGATTTTTACTAATGCTAGTTGCCCCCTGGTTTAAATGAACTAGTATCTATTGCTAGTTCATTAAAGTTAAAAGTTTATGACAGATGAAATTATTTAGGTTGTACAAGTTCCTTTTTATGCATATATTACATATTTTAATGAAAGCATATTTAACTGTGAATAAATTTGAGTTATGTATAAGAGTTTAGTGTTTAATGGATTAATTTCCAGATTTAAATTGTTGCAATGTCTTTTTAAAGATCAATTAGGTGTGTTCTTTCTATAGGTTTGTCTGTATCAGCTGCTAGTATATAAGAAGTAATGATGATACTTTCATTTGACTGAAGATGTCTGGTTATGTACACCAGATGAAAGCGCTCATCTCAATAAATTTTTGTGGTTTGCGTGCATGATCCACCTGTGCTCATTTTATTTATTTTTTAGTTTGTGTGTTTTGTGGTTTTAAATGTATGGGCACTTACACAGTGTAGGTAGCGCTTACCAGTGCACAAATAAGCTTAGCTGTTATATTGCAGCATTGTTGATACTTGCTAAGCAGCCCTGGTAACCAGGACACACAACCCAGTCTGATAACCTGTAATAAGTGTATGTAATGCCATGTACAATACATGCACCGATGTGCTGTCATTACAGTAGCAAGGGGTGTGAATGTCATGTGTAGGACAGACATATATGAGGCCTGTACAGCACTGTTATCCATGTGAATATGTTACATACAGGTGTAGTAGCCCAGGGTACGTGCTGTCACACTGGCATGTAGTGTATCGTGGTAGTACTACTGTTGACAGTGCTAACCCAGGCAAGAGCAGAGTGCTTAATGTATTACTGACAACAGGCACACCTGCGAACATGGCTGGACACTGAGGCCTCCCTGTTGTATCCCTGGTGTATGAGCTGTGTCACAGTATATACCCCTTACTGGGTAATGACCCCTCATGTGGAATGTAACTGTAGACTACCGTCTGTACAGCATATGTTAGTGAGGGCATCAGATATGTAATTATGGCATGCATATTGTTGTCAGACATCTGTCAACACACTCATGCTACTGCATAGCTACTTGCCAAGCTGATGACTGTCAGTCCCTGTACAGATGTGCGGATGACAGGTATCCAGCTGGGATATGTTCAGGCAACCTAAGCTTGATTGACACTGACATGTCTGCCCAGCTGTGTAAGAAGTGGCACATATAGGAGATGTCACCCTGTATGCATCACATGCCACAGGTACATCCACTACACTAACACAGTCAACAGAACATGCTCAGGTACAGGTCTCCATCACAGACACTAAACATGTGTTGTAATGTATGTTGCATACATGTCACCTTGACCATCTTATGGTCATGTGCAGGAGGCACCTGGAGGATTGATTGATGCATGACATTTTCACCCTGAGGGTCACGACAGTAGTGTCTGTTGATGAATTGCCCACTGCCACCTGGCAGGTGGCAGAATAACACTGTACACACAACTCCTACACAACCCATCTCCCATTGGACAATAGCTAGGTGCACAGCTATGACCACCTGGAGAGATGCACCCCTGTACTGACACATGTGTACATGTGCATGACTGAGTATAGCCGTGTCTGTTTGTTAGCACATCTGTACATGGGAATTCCATGAGGGCCTTCACAACCAACGCAACACCCATGGCCATAGTCAGTTGTGGCTGCTGCTGTATGGAACACTACATGTACCCTGTTAAGCTCCTCCACCATACCGGCTACATGAGCCTTGCAGTACCAGCACAACAGTGTTTTACAAATGGGGTGATAGGCATGGGTTTCCCATTGTGTTCTGGCATGTGTGTGTGTAGTTGTGCATGTCCGTTTATCTCTAGGGTACAGTATTCCAAGGCCACATACTCCTATTACAGTACCCATTGTCACACAGTAGTACAGATAGTGTTGCTGCTGCCCATAGGTGAGGCATGACAATGCAACACCCTACTAAGCGTGTGGCATGTGCATGAGATGCATATCCCTGTAGTACCAATGTTGGGGTATACTATGGGTTGTATCACAGTTGCGGCCAATGTGTGATGGTGTGCATGGCAGAGTATCATCATGGGTTTCAGGGAGTACAATATCCAGTGGGGGATATTCATAGGTTCATAGGTTCATATGTAAGTACTAGGCTATCTGCCCAAGGGCATCTATAAGCCTAGCCAGAATATGTTGGCTTTTGCCTCCCCCTTAGATTAGTTCCATGTGCCTTGGTCCAGCAGAGCCATTAGTTCCCTGTGCCTCTGTCCAGCAGAGCTACTGCAGTGATCCCCAGGGTAAATTTTCTGTTTCCCATCCACTCGTCAAGGTTTCTCTTGAAGAGTAATAGTGAGGGGCTCTGCCTAATGTAGATTGGAATCCTGTTCCAAAGTATGGGGAGTCTCTGGGACAGGAATCTATCCCTCCAGCACATCCTATTTATCATTGTGGTGAGGTTTAGATCCCTAGAGCATGTGGCTCTTGGGGATTTGTTTTTTTTTAGGTGGAGCATGTCCATCAATTCTGGGTTGGACATGGCCTTGTATGTCAGGCAGAGATCACCTCTGAGAAAGCGGTATGCAACCGAGTACAGCTGGAGTTTCTTCAGTCGGGCTGCATAGGGCATATGTTTGAGGCCAGTAATCCTCTTGGTGAGGTACTTCTGTGGTCTTTCCAGCTGTTGCATGTGTATTGTAAGGTACATCCCAAATGGGGCATTGTACTCTATGATAGGTCTAATGAGTGATGAGTAGAGGGGCACAATAACCTCTTTTGTTCTAGATGCGAACCCTTTTGTGATTAGGTGGGCCACATAGAAGGATTTTCTAACCACCTTGGCAATATGATTATCAAAGGAGAAATTACTATCTATTTGGGTTCCCAGATCCCTTATTGCATTTTCTGTATTTAGGGGACTACACGTATGTGGTAGTTCGCAGGTACTTTCTTTTTTCCAAAGGGATGACTATGCACTTTTTGGCATTAGGTTGAGGCCATGATTTTGACACCAGGTATTCGTCTTAGTGAGACCCTTCTAGTGGATGTCTGTATTAGCTGGAGAGTCAATTATGGCCCCAGTTTGCAATTGTCTCTGAACTTTGTCAGCCATAGTCCTCCTGTGCTTGCCTGTACCTCTGAGAAGTATATACCAAACAGTAGGGGTCCCAGGACTGAGCCCTTGGGGATGACACTTGTAACTGGTTTAGAGTCGGACCTAGACCCTGCAACTCTCACTGTGTGGGTTCTATCTGTGAGCCAATTGGCAACCCATCTCATGACGTAGGAGTTTATGTTCAGGCAGGTGAGCTTGTCTATAATACAAGAATGGGGAATGGTGTTGAAAGCCTTTGCAAGGTCTAGGTAGGCTCTGTGGACCTCCTTTCCCTCATCTAAAGACTTGGTAACTGTCTTAAAAATGCCCACCAGGTTTAGGAGGCATGATCTACCCTTAACAAAGCCAAACTGGGTAGGATCCAATGTTTGAAGGTTCCCAATGTCTCTGTTAATGAATTCCATGATGATGCACTCCATAGCCTTGCAGACCAGGCTAGTCAGGCTTATAGGGTGATAGTTCCTGGGGTCCATTGTGGCACCACCTTTGTAGAGTGGGATAATGGTTGCTGTGCGCCACTCTATGGATACGTCTCTTGTAGAGAGGCTGAGTTTGAACAGTGTGTTTAGGTGAAGAGTTAGTTAATTTTGGAGCTCATGTAAGACACAGCCTGGGACACCTTCTGGTCCCATTGAAGCTGTATTTTTGGCTTTGGATAGGGCTATTTTAACCTGTGTGTCAGTGATTGCCAGGGCACTACATTCTTCTGGTATGGTTATGGGCCCTTTAGGGGGTGAAGTTTTCACTAAACCTGTTTGCCAGAATGTTGGCAATATCAATTGGTTCAGTGTATTTTGTGCCATCCTGCACTAACTAAGAGCAGATCTGAGTTTCCACTTAGGTTCTTGACATAGCTAAAAAACGCTTTGTGTTTATCTTTGGAGTCCTTGGCAATTTTTCTTTTGAAGCTAGCCTTGGATGATTTTATGAGGGATCATAGTTTCTTGCTGATACTAATCAGGGATGTCTTTTCTTCTTGAGATTTTACTCTTTTCTGCACTTTTTTCCTCCTTCTATTGTATAGCTTGTTTATAGCTGGAGTCCACCAGACTGGTTTCCTTTTCTTGGAGGAGTGAGTCTTGGTTTTGCTTGGGATAACACAATCCAGGCATTCTTGCAGGTGCTCATAGAGTGCCTTTGTAAGGGATTCAGAAGCTTGGACAGAGTTGTCCTTTAGCATGGGGGCTGTAAACCTTTCCACCTCGGTCTTAACTAACGTGAAGTTTGCTTTTGAAAAGTTATTCATGGTGGTTTCCTTGATTGGGGCTGGGGGCGGAATGTGGATATCCAGAGTGATTAGTCTATGGTCTGATCTAAACAGCGAGGGTTTGACCTCCAGTGTAGAACACCGGTCGCCCATGTTGGTGATGACCAGGTCCAATATGTTGTCACCTCTGGTGGGGGTGTTGACCCAGTTGATCCAGGGCATACGAGTTTATAAATTCTAGGAAGCGTTGGGCAAGGGAGTTAGTACTTGAGTAGTTCTCCCAGTTAATGTTTGGGTAAATTGAAATCACCCAATATTAGGGCATTTGGTAGGACCTTCATAGTTTCCAGTGTCTTCAGAAACGCAGAATGGGGGTCCTGGGTCATGGTGGGTGATCTGTAGCAAGCTACAATTTGAATTGCAGTTTTGCCCATTGTTAGTTGCACATGGATGATCTCTGAGGCATGGTGCTGTGCCACTAACCTAGAGGTGTGGGTATCCTTGATTAATATGGATACACCCCCACCTTTTGTGTTTCAGTCCGGGTTCTGTGGCCAAAAAGTATGGTATGAGTTATAGCCTGGTAGTGCTGGAGTGCTCTCAGGAGCCTTAAACCAGGTTTCTGTTACTGCAAAGATATCGATGTTCTCCATACTGAGGAGTACCTCAAGTGCATGCATTTTGAGGTTTAGACTTCTGGCATTGAGTAACATAACCCTCAGTTTTTTGTTACTTGTGCTATTTATGGTGTTGGGTTTGTCTTTTGAGCCTTGCCTAAAAAAGGCACTATGGGAGCAGCAAAAGCCTTGGCCAGTATTCAAAAGCCTAAGGGTGACAGGTGCAAGCCATCTCTTGTGAAGCAACATGGCTTATCGAGCATGTCATCCTAGGTGGACAGATACTGGATCCTAGCCTGTGGGTGCTGTGTATGCTATTATTGCACCAAGGTACACCCGGTATATGTCCCATGTACCACTTTATGGTTACCACTGTCACCATCAATCATACAGTTACCTGTTACCACAATCCAAGCCAGTTATGCATGTGATGTCTGCAGCCTACCTGTAACACATTGGAGACACGGTCAAGGTAGCTAGCAGCAATAGGCCTTGGTATATCAGATGTGTGTCTGGCTGTTATGTGTCTGTAAATGTGTCTACTGTGGTATGTCACACTACGTATTGTCCAAATACACCCATTACATCCCCATTAACATATTGTACATGTCAGGGGATGTTCGGCATGTACTATGTAACCTGGGACACACCTCACCCTAAACGCTGTGTGGTGTGTGCAATGTAAGCCACACACTTCAGTATCATGACATAGCTAGATAGGGGTATATTCCCAGTGTTGCCAAGTAACAGTGTGCATGTATGTGGATAGGTCTACATCAGGTTGCAAGGTATACATGCCTCAGTGGGCCACCTTTCCATGTGGCACAGGCAATAACTGGTTTAGTAACCTTTGAAATGTGTTCAGCTGTACCCCAGATATGTCACAGCCATGGTGTCACCACAGTAACATACCCCATTGTGGAATATGACTGTAGACCATCCTTGTGCTAACACATGTACACCTACAACACAAATGGATAACATTATAGGGACTACAATCAACCAGTGTTACTAATAGCTATAATGCATCATTGCTGGACCGCTACACTACCTGCCAAATATGCCTTACACTCTACTCCCTACAACATGGTACACTGCAGTACTGTGGTACGGTCACCATGTGCATCTGAACCATATGAGCCTGTCCCTGCATTGATGGTATGGATGACAGTGGATGTGGCACAGTTATCATCATATGCACAGGGCATCCTAGTGCTGACACATGTACTCCTACAACACAAATGGATAATATTATAGAGACCACAACCAACCAGTGTTACAAACAGCTATAAGGCATCATTGCTGGACTACTGCACTACCTGCCAAATATGCCTTACACTCTACTCCCTACAGCATGTTACACTGCAGTACTGTGGTACACAGTTGTACAGTCACCATGTGCATCAGAACCATATTAGCCTGTCCCTGCATTGATGGTATGGATGACAGGGATGTGGCACAGGTATCATCATATGCACTAGGCATCCTAGTGCTGACACATGTACACCTACAACACAAATGGATAATGTTGTAGAGACCACAATCAGAAAGTGTTACTAACAGCTATAAGGCATCATTGCTGGATGGCTACACTACCTGCCAAATATGCCTTACACTCTACTCCCTACAACATGTTACACTGCAGTACTGTGGTACACAGTTGTACAGTCACCATGTGCATCAGAACCATATCAGTCTGTCCCTCCATTGATGGTATGGGTGACAGGGATGTGGCACAGGTATCCTCATATACACATGGTGTGATGTTGGTTTGCCAGAGGCCGAGGATGGTACATACATTTGACACCATGTGTGTGGGTGAGGGGTGTACTGTTGGGAGCTGGGTGAGGTGATGTGGTGTGCATAAGTATGGGGTTGCCCTAGGTGTGTTTGCATAGTGTGTGGGTATGCATTCACACAGTTCTGCCATGTGGCTGCCCTACACAGGTGTTTATGGACAGCTACAGACCATACCTGGCAGGGTGTGAAGTTCACTGCCTCCGGCCTAGGACACGTAGAATGTGCCTGCCAGGGGATCCATGGGCATGCCCAGGTACAGGCCTCGATGGGCTGCTCTCACCCGCTGATGAAATTTATCCGCTGTTACCAGGTCCCTCCTGGGACTGGCCAAGACCACGTGCATGTGGCCTGCTGTGGTGTGCTGTGGACAGCACACCTCCTGCACTGCCAGGGCTGCTACTGGCACTATGGGAGCCCTTTGGTGTCCTAGAATGTCCACATTGACTACCAGCTGTTGGCATTGCTGGCCTACGTCCACGTGACCGTTGCTGCACTCCCACCACATGTTCAAGCACGGACAGTCCAAGGTCAATGAGGGCTATCATCTCACCAGACTGTCTATCCATGAACTCAGTTAATCCACAGATGGTACCAGCAGTTCACGGGCATTGTCATTTGAAGATGTGAGGGCAGCCCTCTGCAGCCTCAGGTCCTGTTTGTGGTAACATTCCATAAATACCTGTGCCACCATGACAGCCTGAAACATGCTTATGCTGGTACCAGCTATGTCGCCTCTACCAGGAGCATAATGTCCAGCGGCCCTACCATGAGCACACTGGGATATCTGCCTATGTGGTGGCCTTCCGGACATCCAGCTATACCTGCTGTGACCAGAGACAGTAGGAGTGGTTACCACACTTTCCTGTGCACTGCCACCGAACACCAGCTGTCCCTCCACTATGGCCACTGGTGATGGGGTGTGTATAGGCACTGAAACTGTGTGTGGGGGTGGGGTGGCTAAAAGGGGGATGTCAAATGTTGGTGCAGTGTCGGCCCCTGATAACCCCACCTGTGCCTCAACATTAATATCATCATCTTGGGGGTCTGTATGGCCACCAACATCAGATTGCATGCACAAGGGACCCTGACCCACCTTGCCACCTGTGGGGGAAAATAATAAATGCACCTTAAAACCTGTACAGCATTGCCTAACAGTACACACACACACACACACACACACACACACACACACACACACACACACACACACACACACCTCCGTAATACCTAACTGTCCATGGCTTTACAGACAGTCCCTTGTATATGTCCATGTGTTACCCCATCCTGCATCACACTTGTTAACATACACACATTGATACCTCTCATTAACATCTCAGTCCTCTAAATGCTCACACAAACGGCCACAACACAAGGCCTGTTACTACTTTACCTGCCTGACTTGTGTGTAGTCATTTTACATGGTCTCACTGTTGTCATTTAGTATACACCCTCTGTATGACCAGACATGATGTGCATGGCCCCTATATGTGTGGGCTAATATGTTGTATCCATAATATCTCACACTGGTGTGTCATGTGCATGCAATGCTCAGTGCATGCCAGATATGCTGCTCCTTCAGACTATCATGTCACAACTGTAATATTTGGATACACTCCCTGGTGTTGACTATTACATCCCCAATGCATCTGTAGAGATGGATATGTGGGTTGTAGGTGACCTTTCTGTTGACTGCGATATTAAGGGTGTACCTGGTGTCTACCTTCCCTCTGGATGCCTGTTCCATGATACTGATCATATTATACTATTTGCTGTCCTGCGATTACACACATGACAGGTATTCCTGGTGCGTAATGTGGCAGTCCATGTCCATGTACTGAAGGATCCCAAACAGGTGGTATAGCCGTATGAATACCCCACAATCACACATGTGCATACATGGCAACCCGCACAAACACATATATGCACACATGCATCCTACATGCATCTACCTCCCTCCACTTCACCAGAGTGACACTGCAGGCAAAGTAACTAACCACCAGGGTGCGCACACACACACACACACACACACACACACACACACACACACACACACACACACACACACACACACACACACACGTGAGGTGGCACAATGATAGTACACACAGTCCTCCTATTACCCATTTGCCAACATGCAGAACATACGGTACAGAACAGCATGCAGTTCAGCTATAGTCAATCCATTCTAGCAACAGTATACATGTGTGTGATGCATGTGCTGTATCACTATGTGATGCCCCTTCCCCTGGATACCACTGCACCCATGTACACAGTATTGCTGTGCACCTGTTATGCACCCTGCCATGTACTGTGCACCACAACTCACAGGTGTACAACCCCTTGTGGAATGTGTATTACTGTGTCAGTTATGTCAGCTTTACTTCTCACTGCCCCTATGTTTTTCAGCAACCCATACCCTGGGATGATTTGTGGACAGTTGTCATTGCTGAATGTCTGATGCCTGATTTACAGCTGTCAACATCAACAGACCATGTATGACCACTCCAACACTCTTACACTGACAACCATCAGAGCATACTGTGGCTATGGGGGGTTTACATACCTTTATTGATTTGACACACACATCTTTGATCTGCCATGGGACCACATCACTGCATATCTTAGCAGTACACAAGCCTGATATGTGACATATGTCTTGTACTTTCACATGCAGTGTCTACAGATTGTGTTAGGTATGCGGCTGCTGACCACAATGCATACACACCATGTGGGTATATGTGTGCACACCCTTATCATGGCGGTTTATCGCACATCTTGTTGTGTGTACTACAGCAGTCACTGATCCTGGCAGGGGTATACCAGCATGGGCCATCTGCATTTGACAGTGTATGTTCAGTCTGCCCTACACATGTCCCCCTATTCTTCATGATTGCAAGGTCTACTCATGTACACATCCCATGGTGTTCACACACGGCCATCACTATTGCTGCGTGGGTAGTGTTACAGCTGCCACAAGTCCTGAACCTGACTATGTGCAGATAGAGCCATTCCTAGCATCCTTAGGATCCCTGCTGCAGTGCACTGGTGTGTCATGCTGAACCCCCCCTTCAGCCTTTATGCAGATGCATGACAAGTAAGCCCTACACATGTGTGTCATTTTGGAGTGTCCCATACACTGAACACCACATGTTGCAGCCTAGACCCAGCTGATAATGTGGACTACTGTAATGCCTTATGCCATAGTGTATCTCTACAGCAGTTGCCATTGTCCTACAGGTATATACGCTGGTGTTGCACTGTATATGGATGTTGTTCCAAACATGTCCCTACTGTAGGCCATGTCTACCACCAGTATGTTACTCCCTGTGTTACTCCCACATCCCCCAATAACAGGATGTTAGTTATCATGCAGGTGTCTGACTTACTCTTCCAATACCTTATAATGGTCACCCCTGTGAGAGAGACCATGCATTTCACAGCAACAACACATGCACATGTACAGCATGCATTCAGGGTAGGTGTGTTAGATGTGTGCATGGAATACACCATCACCATTACATGCCTGGTGTATTGGCAAGCATCTACATAAATCATGCTCAACAGCTACAGGCTGCTGCCTTGGTGCTATCCCGGAGGGACCTACATAAGAGGGTGAGAGATGCAATGTCAGTGGCTACACCTGTGGCAGTGCTACAGGGTGGGTGCAGTACTACAATACATCAATGGTACATTCCCACAATGCTACCACATCTGGACATCTGTTTATCACTACAATGCAACAACACAATATATCTATGACATGTCAGATATGCATGATCTACCTGTACCAATGTGGATGTATACACAATAGTGGTCTACTGATGTGCCCTGCGTCCTTACCTGCACACTCCTTGGCTGGTGTGTGGGTGACATCCACCTCCATGAAGGACTCCAGCGGTTGACGGCTGTCCAAACGGGCAGGTGCCATGAGGCTGGTCAAGAGCTCCTCTACATGTGTTGGGGGGGGGTGGATGGCATGGCCCCCCTGTGGCAAGGTGATACACCCTGACTGCAGCAGCATGCCAAAGGGCATTGAGAAGCAGGTCAGTACAATGATGCTGGACCTGCTCATAACTGTGGTTGTGCAATCCGACATCACTGACCCTGTGGACTAGGTCGGTCCGCTCCTGCTGCTCATGTGCAGCCCTGCCAAGCAGCACTGGATAGTGCTGGATCAAATGTGATATCAACACATCATTCTCTGCTTGGAAATGGGTGGGTAACTGAGTATGTGCCATCTTGGCTGAAAGACATAAAGATGGAAACAGGTCTGAGCAACTCATACAGCAAGGTTACCACAGTTCGTAATACACATATCTGTCACCCCCCACCATATCAGCTTCAAAAAACTGTACACACAACTCATTAGGTATGGCTACAGCTTACCTACCAGTGGGACAAATATTGTATTGTACCACACTTTCTGCTATGTGATTGTAGCCATGTCCCCTGTGTCAACACTATCATTGCTGGCCTGTTACAGACTATTCACCTGCATGCCATTGTCAGGGCCATTATGGTTCCATATATGTCAGTGGTATGGCTGCTCTGGGATTGCTGCACATCTGACATTCTGTGTTATTGGGGATATCTATGCATGCTGTTGGACATGTACCGGGATTGTGTAGACTTTTACTGCCAACACATGTTCTATAACAGTGACACAATAACTTGTATATGTTCTATTAGCCTCTCCAAACCCATCTGCCCATGATACCTGGCCACATCACATGTGTGTTCTAACCTGAGGCATCCTCATGTACTAGTCCAGCAATACCATCAGGTGGAACACTCAGGAGATGTTGCTCTCCCCCCCCTTGGGGCACACACAGACATGTTCCTGTCCCCTGAGGTCAGGTCTAGGGTCTGTTCCATACCAGACTCCACGGAAACGTGGGATGTGCTATATCAGTCTGAGGCACCCATTACACATTCACAGGGCCAACATGCTCCTCCTGCTCAGCCTCCAGACCAGGCACCTTCAGGACGTGGACTGCTGTTGTGAGTAGCAGTGGGTGGGAGGCTTTTTCCCATTGTGCCCATATTGGGGCCCATGGGGCATCCACATCACAGACCACACACGCACTCCAGGGTGTTTACCCACCACGTGTCACATACCACCCCTATAGACTGTCCTCTATATCTACCAATCCTGACCATCTCCACAAGTGTACCTGCCATACTCCCCATATTTCCATTACATACTTCACAGATGGGGGCAATGTGGTCCCAACAAGGGACTAACATGTGACATACCCATCCATGTTGCACACACAGCCAGCTGTAGATATCTGTGTGTATTGTTGTGTGTGCTGGTGCCTCACATATAGCACGAATCACTGTGGTAGTAATATAGGGGACGTCTTTACATACATATATGTTTGTGTGTGTGTTTGTATATATTTAGGCATGTGCATATAGGTATATAATTATATATGTGTTGATATGTGTTGATATATGTGATGTATATATGTGCTCATATATATGTCTACACATGGGTATCTGTATATTTGTGGACATACATGCTGATATACATATATATCTTTATATATTACATATGTGACATATGTACACATATGCATACCTATATGTGGGTACATTCAGACATCAGCTCCACAATCTAACAACACCTTCCTGCACAGCTGCACTATTCTGCCTTGCTACAACACAGACAGGTGCCACATATGGACACGGCCTGACATTAGGGGGATATATTTAGGACCCGATTGCAGGTAACCCAATTATGGTTTACCTTCATGTGTGCACATTGCACAAAGACAAACAGCAATTGTCCGGAAGGCAGTTTGCAAAGTTTGCAAACACCAAAAGGAAAAAGGTTTGAATGTGCAATGAATGAATGCACAGTGACATTCACTCATTGCACATTCGACATTCTGGGGCGGATTGCACTATAGGGGGGATTGGAAAATGGTTCTTTTTTCCCCATTGTAGTGTGATCTTGGAGTTAGAATATTAAAGTTGGGCGGTTGGGGGCACAGACCCCAACATGGGGGCTGCAGGGGGCACCTGCATTATACTTCATTAGAAATCTCTTTTGATATTTATGTTTGAAAATCAGCGAATCTGCTTTTCAATTTGATGATTTACGAACATATTAAATTGTTGCTCTTTTGACTTTCATGGCTACAATTCTCTCATATGAGCAATCGCACCACTGTGATTCAGTTATGTAAAGGTAAACCCCCTATTATACACCTATGGCATTCCGGCATGCTACATTACAGATTAACCTGAGTATCTTGCCAGTGGTGGGCCGTGGGTCCCACGTGTCCATCATAATGGCATTACTTCCACCACCAGCTATTGGCCACATAATATACATACTTCCCATTACACAACACACACTATGATTGCTTACATCTTGTCAGTCAGTGCTGACCTGCACAGTTGATGGCTATGGCCCACTACCCACAGGGACAGACACTATTGTCCATAGCAGTTGTTCAGTTGAACATCATCACAACAACACCTGATGGCACATATATATCATTCCAAATCATCTATCCCTTTATTATGGACAAGGTACTACATTCTATTGCATGTATATATACTTCACATACCTGTTGTGGGAATTATGTCTCGATGAACGAATGCTGGCTGAATGCCTTTGCCTTAGGCGTTTTTATTTTTTTTATTTTATTTTTTTGGAGTTTTTTTGTATTTCTTTCTCTTTCTCTCTCTCTCTCTCTATAGTAAATGGATTGAGCTGCTTTGAATAGATTGCAGCATGGATTTAGTAGGTGATGCACATAATCAGGTGATGGCCTCTGCACCAATCAGTGTCCTCCACTTGCTAACTGCATGCAGCTTGCTGTGTAATACTCCCAATTACCACTGTCATGGCAACCACCTACTATAAATCCCTACATCGTGTGAGTGTGGTCCCTTTACCTTTCCTGTGTGATGGACAACCTTCCTGTGTGTGGGCATCAGTGTTACAGACAGCAGGTAGCAGTACCTCTTACAGGAGAATCAGCACACTCAGTCCAGCTGCATATTTGTAGGAGGTTCCAGAATTGCAGACAGAGTGTGAGCAGTGTTGTTTTATGCTTTGTATAGTACTGGTGTTACAGGGTCTGTGTGTACATACTAATTTACCTTGGAATGCAGTCTATCTGCATAACTCTCAATTGTGGGCATATCCTCTTTGTGGCCAGAGGTGTGCCTATCATGTTTTGTCTGTCCACCACACAGGTCTTGTGTCAGGTATTTCACTGGCAGTGTGTGTGTTGAGTGCTATCAGTACATGGCTACATCCATTTATGTTTCTAACCTCAAATCCCTGACTAAGGGTATGTTGCAGACTATCTAGTAACACTAGCAACTTGCTTAGTGTATGGCAACAGTTTTTCACATATGAGCCTGTGTTCCAGCCTCTGTCCTCCAACTATATACCAAGCTTTGCACATATGACATGCTGTCACGGGTTGTTCTGTAGTGGGCTATGAGTATATCACACTCCCATTCCTGCCATCAGTCCACTGCTGTTATATCCCCCACACATACAGTGGGGCTGGGGCCATATATGTGTGGGCTTCACCTACACGATACATGTGTGCTCTTATGCACTCCAGAGGCCAGTGCATGTAACAGTGGTATATGGACCTGCAGTATTAAGTCTAGGGGGGATGCACCATAAATAACCTAGGCTGGTACAACATATGGGGTATCAGGGGTGAGCTGCCTTAAGGTATCTGGATGTACAGTACCATACAATTCACCTATATTTACGTTAGTTACATAAATTGGGTTAATGCAGGCCTACTGCCTCCTGCCATACATACTGTTCTGTTTGTCAGTGTGCTTGTGATTGCATCAGTTATACCTTGTTATGTAACAGTTACATACCATTTGGTCCACTAAAGTCTTTACCACCTACTGATTGTGTACAGAGTGTAGATATAAGTTGCTGAACTATACACCTGCATTACTTACTCTTGATTGTTTGGTATCCTGTGGTCCAGTCTGTCTTTACTATTGTACTATTTGAAGGGCTTGGCCTGGACAGCACCAGTTGTGAACCTTTCCAGACTACTGTATTAGTCTAACTGTTTCACATTTGCATTACTCTGTTTATATGGATGTCAGTGACTGAACAGCTATATGAAATGGCATATAAAACTGTAATAGTACACATATAAAGGTTTTCCATTTATGCAAACCTGTGTGTGGTGTTATATCCTATGACCTCTCTGTGGGTATATGTTGCAGGCAATGATTGTCATTTGTATGGGTTGCTCAAACAGTGTTCAGTTGTTAAGGTGTTAACTGTAGGCATAGTGGCTGTTCCATATTGTGTGCCCCTTCTACATATGTATCTTACTGTACATATCTCTGCATGTGTATGTGTAGTCACATATATATATATATATATATATATATATATATATATATATATGTGTGTGTGTGTGTGTGTGTGTGTGAGTGTGTGTGTGTGTATATATCTGCATATATGTGTCTGTTTATATGTATCCTGGGGATGTTGATAGCTTCCAAATTGTACATTTCCTATGGGAGCCAGACTGTACTGCATGGTATGTTACAAATACCAGCCTGACATCATACAGGTGGGATGTAGTATTGTTAACATCTTGTACCCATGTCATGTCAGGTCCTGGTTATGGGTTCTGCAACAATTGGTAGTGTATTGCAGGGCGGACGTGTTTGGCTGTGGGGTGGTATACCTATTCGTACAAGATGTATATTGTTTGGGGCCTCTCAACTTAATTAACGGTGTATTTGGCCTCAGTAAGAAGCTGAGATCCTTTATAAGATCCTCCAAAGCTAGCTACGAAAACAAAATCACCACTAAATCCAAGGACAACCACAAAGCATTCTATAGCTATGCCAAGAATCTAGATGGCAACACCCAGATCTGCTCTGAGTTACAGCACAAAGGCACTAAATTACAGAACCAGCTGATATTGCCAGCATCCTGGCAGATCGGTTCAGTGCTAACTTTACCCCCCTCTTACCCCCTAAAGGGCCCATATCTATACAAGAAGAATGCAGAGTCCCTGTAATCACAACTACGCAGGTAAAAGCTGAACTCTCTAAAGCCAAAAACACAGCATCCATGGGACCAGACAACATCCCAGGCTGCATTTTACATGAACCTCAGAACGAACTGCCTCCCCACTTAAGCACCATGTTCAATAATAGCCTCGCATCAGGCTTTCTGCCCACTGAATGGTGCACAACAACAGTTATCCCACTCCACAAAGGGGGAGCCACCACTGATTCTGGGAACTATCGACCTATTAGCCTGACGAGCCTGGTCTGCAAGGCCATGGAAAGTATCATCATGGAACTCATAAACAAATACATTGGTAACCTCCAAACTCTGGATCCCACACAGTTCGGGTTTTTAAAAGGCAGATCATGCCTCCTGAACCTGATCGACTTCTTTGAGGCAGTCACCAAAGCCGTGGATGAGGGTAAGGTGGTTCACACAGCCAATCTTGACCTCGCAAAGGCTTTCGACACCATCCCCCATTCTGGAATTATAGCTAAACACACTAAACTAGGTATAAATCCCTACATCACAAGATGGGTTGCCAACTGGCTCACTGACAGAACCCACAGTGTAAATGTTGCAGACTCCAAATCTGACCTCAAGGCAGTGACAAGTGTAGTGCCAGAGGGTTCCGTCCTGGGACCTCTCCTGTTTGGTGTCTACTTCTCTGAAGTACAGGCTAACACAGAAGGCCTCTGGCTGACGAAGTTCACAGATGACTACAAACTAGGAGCCATAGTCAAGTCCCCAAATGATGTGGACATCCTACAGAAGGGCCTCATTGAGACAGATGACTGGTGTCAGAGCCATGGCCTCAAGCTCAATGCCAAAAAGTGCAGTGTCATCACCTTTGGTAAAAACTTTGCACCCATGAACTACCACATAGGCAGCAATCTACTTTACACCAAATGCATGATAAGAGACCTTGGGACCCAGGTGGACAGTAGTCTCTCCTTTGATAGTCACATCGCCACAGTAGTCAGGAAGTCCTTCTATGTGGCACACCTCATCATAAAAGGGTTCTCATCCAGGAAAAAAGAGGTCATTGTTCCCCTCTACTCATCACTCATTAGACCCATTATATAATACAATGCCCCTTTTGGAATGTACCTCACAAGACATCTGCAGCAACTGGAAAGGCCACAGAAGTACCTCACAAAGAGGATTACTGGCCTCAAACAAATGCCCTACACTGACCGCCTCAAAAAACTCCAGCTTTACTCAGTAGCATATTGCCTACTCTGAGGTGATCTCTGCCTAACATATAAAGCTATGTCAAACCCACAGCTGTTGGACATGCTACACCTAAAGAAATCCCAATCCCTCCAAGCTACACGCTCAAGGGACCTAAACCTTGTCACCACAATAAACAGGGCACAATGGAGGGATAGATTCCTGTCCCAGAGACTTCCTATCCTCTGGAACAAGCTGCCCATCTATGTCAAGCAAAATTTTTCATTAACACTCTTCAAGAAAAATCTTGATGAGTGGAAGGGAAATAGGAAATACACCCCAGGGATCACTTCTGTGTCTCTGCTGGACAGTGGCACAGGAAAATAACTTTCTTGGGTGGCATACACTATGGTACCTTGCAGGCTAGGCTTACGTAGGCCCTTGGGCCGATAGCCTAGTACCTACCTATGAACATCTGAACCTATATGTTTTAGTTATTTTCCCATTGTTATCTACAGATGTATGTCCATATATACCTATAATAGATATATATATATATCTGCTTACATATATAACTATGTCCGTATAAACCTACATAGATATACATATACATATATATATATATATATATATATATATATATATATATATATATATATATATTTATCTGCTTACATATATGTAACTTGCTGTGTATATTTAGACATATACATGTAGAAATATATATCTATAGATGTAGGCATTTGCATGTATATATATATATATATATGTATATATATATATATATATATATATATATATATATATATATATATATATATATATATATATATATATATATATATATATATATATATATATATATATATATTATATACATATATAGATATGTTGTATCTGTTTGGATATTAATATATGTACACACACACATACATCTAAATGTTGGAATACATTCTCTGTACTGTTGAATGACTGG
The DNA here is from genome assembly GCF_019279795.1 of Protopterus annectens. Taxonomy (NCBI): domain Eukaryota; kingdom Metazoa; phylum Chordata; order Ceratodontiformes; family Protopteridae; genus Protopterus; species Protopterus annectens. The sequence continues at coordinate 218,422,631 of NC_056738.1, forward strand.
GCTAGATGATGGGCAGGATTCACGAAGGCTTGCACGGAGTGTAAGAGACGTGCAATACTCCATGCAAGCCTCGCGATCCAGGAACAGCCCTAAGCTCCATGTAAGAGACCAGCTAAAACGTCTCTTACACGGACTGGGTGTGGACATGCTAAGTACCTCACTTGCATCCGAAAGGTATGCAAATGAGGTATATTAGCGATCCACGAAGCAGAAACCAGTCCGTGTAGGAGACGTTTTAGCTGCAGAAATGTACTCAGTTGACAACTGAGTACATTTCTGCAAATTCCACAACGGAGCCATGTCAGCTCCAAAAAATGGTTGCATATGACTCAGGCAGCATGCCAATGGCCAAATATGTGGCCATTGGCAATACAACCCGATGCCAAAATAATAAAACCCAGCGCAGCCCCGCGCAAACGGGCTGCGCTGTATAAAAACATAAAAAAGAAGGTTCTAAACTCACAAATGTGGGTTTCATGCAATACATGGAATGACAATGCAGGGACCAGCAGACCAAAAACAACATGGCCACCATGTAGTGGTTGCTAAGGGGGGAAGCTGAGTCTAAGACATGTAACTAAGCATTATTTTATTTTTTATTTTATTTTACATTTGTTGACCGGGCTAGTCTAACTGGACATAATATCCGTTTTCAGTAGAGGCCTGGGGAGAAAAGCTCCAGTACAGGCAATAAACAAAGATTTATCACGTAAGGCATAATATGAGTAAAAATACAAGGTAGGAAGAAAAATAAGTTTCAACACAAAACAAATACTAAAAATAGGAGATAAACTTATACTACATACTACTATATTAGACTTATAAAAACAGTAACAGTAACACAGAATGAAGTTACACAGACAGAAAAAAAGGTAACTGGTAAAAGCCTAGTTCTTAGATAATGACTCTCAAACTCCTGAAAGTTTACTGAGGAGCTAAGTAAGGGGGATAGGGGGGTAGAACTAGGTGAGTGAGGACATGATTTCAGTCGGGATTTGCACACGGACATATCCATTTTGTTTTGAGATGTTCTTTAATGTGTTTTTTGAAAAGAGAGGTAGAGTTTTGATTAGTTATTTCTTGAGGGAGTTGATTCCAGATTTTACCTATTGAGTTTGCAAGTAATGAATCCCCAGCTTTATTATATGATTTAGGTAGAGATGCTAGTAATTTATTAGCAGAACGGAGTGTGGCTAGGTTTTTATATGGTATAATAAGTTTTGTAAGGCTAGGGGTTACCTCAGGGTAGTAAAGGGTCTTATGAATGATAAGTAGTTGTTGATAGAATAAGTGGTTATTTAGCTCTAACCAATCTAGATGTTTGAGGTTAAGACAATGGTGAGTTCTTATGGGAGTAGCAGTAATGAATCTGGCTATGCTATTGTAGCAGATAAAGAGTTTGGTAATGTTATTTTTGGATAAGTTAGTATAGATAGTTGAGGCATAAAAGAGGGTGGAGATCAGGTGTGTCTGTGCAATGTTTTTTCTAGTTTCTGGGGTAAGAAAGGGTTTAATTCTGTAGAGTGTCCCAATTTTTTTGTTGACATTTTTAATAGTGGTGTTAATGTGTTCATCATAATTGAGATGGTTATCAATAGTTACACCTAGCAGTCGAGTGGTCTTGTCAGGGTTTATACAGGTTGCATTATTTGAGGAGATAGTAAGGAGAGGGTGGGAGATTTTTGAGTAGGAGTAAGAGAAGAAGTTTAGTTTTTGGGGTTAAGGAGGAGGCAGTGTTGCAAAAACCAATTTTCAACATATTGGAAGACTGTTTGGGTGAGGGACTGGAGGGAGGGAATATTTTTTGCAGTGCAGATTAGCGTTGAGTCATCAGCATATTGAATGCAGGTGGCTTGTGGTATATTCAGATGTAGGTCATTGATAAATAAGGAGAAAAGAAGGGGACCTAGGATTGATCCTTGTGGAACACCAATATTTACTGAGAGTAAGGAAGATAGGTTGTTCTCCCAAAGGACTGTTTGTTGCCTGTTGTGGAGATAGCTCCTAAACCACTGTAGAGAGTGTGGGCTAAGCGAATAAAGGTTTAGTTTGTCAAGAAGTATATTGTGGTTAACCATATCAAAGGCTTTAGAAAGATCTATGAAAAGTGCCGAGGAGAAACAATTATTGTTCCTATTTTTCTTTATGGAGTCAGAGAAGGAAAGGAGGGCAGTTGTAGTACTGTGGAATGGTCTAAAACCATGTTGACAGTTAGCTAGAAGTTTGTTTTGTAGAAGGTAGCTAAGCATTTGTTTGTGAACACATCTTTCCATAATTTTGGCTAATGGGGAAAGTAAGGCAATAGTAGGCAATCTCATGTAAATGAGGGTTCGGATACTGAATCTCACAGTCACATAGCAAATGAGCACAGTCTGAGTAGTGTAAGAGATACATAAGGGGGAGGAATAGAGTAGGAGATAGGTGACATCACAGGGGGGAATGGTAGAAAGAAATGCAGTTCATTGGAGTCCAGTGTAACATGACAGATGACAGGCACAGATCATGGAAAGAGGTGTGCCACTAGATAAGTCATGGAAAGTCAAGAAATGGAAGGTGTACACTGTTACTTACACCAAAGTTTCTTGCTGGGCGTGCATGCGCACGTGTGCACGCCATGAAGCGCGAGTAGGACAGTGTGCATGCGTGTAAGGCAGTCTGAGCATGTGGGAGCGTGTTGGGAGATGTTTAACACTGTTTGCGCAGGTGTGCGCACGTGTAGGGTGGGCTGAGTATGTTGGAGGTTGTTGGCAGACGTGTAACAGTGTTTGTGCGGGTGTACGTGCGTTTTAACCCGAATAAGTAGATTCTGAACTATGTAAGCACGTGTGCGCACGTGTAAGCCACTGTGAGCGTGTTTCTGATGGTATGCACGTTGCTCCCCCCAGAGGAAACAGAGAGGAAGAAGGAAGCAACAGAATTAATAGGAAGCTAGCAGGGATAACTGCTGAAGCTAGCAGGTGAAAACAATTAGAAGCAGGCAATTACACAGGCAGAATAGTAGCCCAGCCCAGCACTTAAAACTCTGCAAACAGTAGTGCAGGATGTTTCCCTTAAGAGACACTGCAAGACAGGAGTAAGCTAATAGAAGTGAAAACTGAAAAAGCTGAACTGAGAGCAGAAATGTTAGGGGCTGCTATAGCTGTCATAATGAGACATAGGCGACTTGCTGAGGTTGGTGACAATGCAGATGGTGCCAGACAACTCACAGTGAGGAGACGGAGAAGAGTGTACAGGCCCAGGGTCACCTACCACAGGTTACATGAGCTGGAGATAGTAGAGCGCTATAGAGTGGACAGAGAGCTCCTGCAGCAAATTGTTGAGCTGTGCAGGCCACGCCTCACACACAGAACCAACAGAGGGGAACCCATCCCAGTGGAAACCAAGGTATGTGTTGGCCTAAGAATACTAGCAACAGGTACCTTCCAGAGACCAACTAGCGATATGATGGGGATATCACAGGCATCAGCCTCCAGGGTACTGCACCAGTTCCTGGATGCCATGTCAGCACATGTCGGTGATCATGTATATTTCCCCAATGCCCATGAGGTATTGGCCAGCAATATGCATCTCTTCCATCAAATAGCGGAATACCCTGAGGTACTGGGTGCAATAGACTGCACGCACATACACACCAAAGCACCAGCCGGTGAGTGGGGTAGGGCCTACATTAACCGCAAGGGCTTCCCCTCCATCAACTGCCAGGTCGTGTGTGATGCTCAGGGCATAATAATGAATGTGTGTGCTGGCTGCCCTGGGAGTTTTCACGATTCCCACATCTGGCATTTGATGCAGCTGTACCAGACATTTGCCAATGGGGACATCCCACATGGACACCTAGTGGGGGATGCAGGTTATGCACTGGAGCCGTGGCTGATGACACCCATCAGAAATGCACACACACCTGAACAGGAACGCCATAATGAGGCACACGCACAAACACGTAATGTAATAGAGCGTGTGTTTGGGCTGCTCAAGTCACGGTTCCGGTGTCTGGACACATCTGGTGGAGCCTTGCAGTACACACCAACTACATGTACCCAAATTGTCATGGTATGTGCTATGCTACATAATATGATCTTGCGAAGACAGCTGCAGCAGGACCAGCATAGGGCCGGGCCAAACAGCCCCCCACCATTGCCAAGGCCATCACAGGCAGAGCATGACTCGGAGGAGGAACAACCTGAGCCTGCCCCAGTAGGCAGAAGGAGGCGTGCCCAGTATGCCCTGGCCTTGGCAAAGAGGCAACACATAGCACATACACTGGCTCAGTAGGAACCCTGGGAATGATACCCCCTCTGACTCACTCAAATAATAACATGGATGCCTAAAATGGCATGACCTGCTCATAAACATGTACAGGGAAGTGTAATATGCGCATCCGACAGAGGCAGCCCTGCAGCACCACCTGAGGCATGAATGCTATGTGCTAAGTAATGTAACACCATGTACTATATGCACACCTGAGCATCCTGACTAACATCCACCCTCACCAAGCATGAAGCCACAAAATGACGATGGGATGATCAAGTGCAATAACTGGCTGAAGTAATGCAGTTAGTCAAAGGGGAGCCAATGTGTTTCAGGCTGGGAAGATATGCGGAGCTTGACATGATGCACCACCTGCTAGGGGTGGCGTGCACCTATCATGCCATGCCCCATGGATACCGGCAAAGGCTGTCAGTACCCACAGCATGCCCTGAATAGGTAAGTCTCAAAACACAAACCCACCTTTATAGGTTCTACAAGGGATAGGAACCTAAATGTAATGCTACCCAATGACAGATGTATAAACAGCAAGATGTGTGCAGTGTAAACACACACAGTATGGAGAATGTAGATACCAGTCCTGTAATAGAGAACTGGGCAGGGCTCACATCAGCACCCTAACACTACCAGGTCACACCTCATACTGTGCTGTACAGCCGCAAAACATGGAACAATCTACAAAAGGAGGGTGACTAGCAAGAAATGGCAAGGATAACCACACCCCCATGTTGGTACCACAACAAGAAGCAGCATGGAATAGCCATGGTCAAATACCAATGGCTAAAACTGCCTCGCAATATATAGCCTGCTGCAGACTACTGTCCTAATACCAGGAACAGCACCTGGCCTATGTCGGAATACATGAATATATCAAGCCCCCCAAACCACATTATATTGCTTGACTGAAAATACCCAGACATACACCGGTAGCATTGTACTAGCACCAACACAGTAGGAGAAAATTACCCAGATTCCATAAACCAAAATGCCCAGGAACAATGTACTACTCCCACAAGAGGGGTAAGCATACTGGATGTGATAATCAGCAACATGTGTACTGGATGGCAAGATGAGAAGTGTACCCCTCACTGGTAAGACCAGACCATAGAGTAATCACACTGGATATACACATCCTGACCCCAGTCCCTGGCCAGAATACCACAGTGAAAAACATGTGTAAAGTATAGGTTGCAGCCCTCAAAACCAATGTTGAATCCACAAAAGGCCCTGTGCAAGTGCAGAATATGGGACACACCACAGAACATGTTATACAGGCATTCCATGAACACAGCCAGGAATGCTTGGAGTATGCAATCACAAATAACAACAAAACACAATGCCATACACGCAGGCATCTGGCATGCTGGACTCCAGCCATTACCAAACCATGCAAGAGAATGAGGAAGCTACCACATGATAGAGCAAACATAAAAAGGGAAGTAATCACTGACCAGTAGTATGGCAACAACATATGTCCACACATACAATCCACTAAGTCCAGCCACAACAAGTAGAATCTGTGAATCCAGAGGCAATGTGACGCCAGTACCAAGTACACAGACAACCACAACACCCCCCCAATAAATACAAATATATGTGATAGATGCATCCATGTATCCAAACCAGAGGTTGAGCTCCAACAACTCAGTACTGTCAAATCTAGTCAGGAGGAGAAGGTAACCACATACACCACAAACCCAGTCCCACATAGACCTACCACAACTGTAAACCAAACACATAAACACAGACAAATATTCCCGGAGGCCTTAATTACAAACACACCACACCAACAGAAGCCTCCAAAGTAGATCACAAGCAACCACAACCTTCAAACATAGCACATGCAATGAATAGTACGCAAAGCTGGTGTGCCAAACAGTCACAGGCCAGAAGGAGAAACAACATGCCTGATACAGTTGTAATAGGTGTCTGTATAGGCAAACACACAGCTGTCCCACTCACCAGACTGAACAAGGGAAAGGGTAGAGTAAGCTGCTTGTAGGCTGCCACAAAATTCCACATAACACAAGTACGCAGGTCACCCCAAAGCAAGCAGAAATATGATGCACTCAATGTCCATGCTGGTGTGAATTACCTGAGATGTACCTCCCTGGTCAACATCAAAAGAGACATGGATGGTCCCTCTGAGTATGTACCCCAGGGCGGGATGACACTGGCTGTGTGCAGCATCCAACCCTCACCAAGAATGATGCCACAGTACAAACACAGAATGCTGATGTTTAACAGCTGGCACAGTTACAGCTGTCAGTCCAAGAGGGTCTAATGTGTGTCTACTTGAGATGTCAAGCATGACAAGCCATGCTGCTGTTCCAGGGATGGCTGTCAGCTGTTACCCGTGTGCGTCTGAATACTGGATAAGGCCTTTGCCGCCTCCATACAGCCGTATGTAGGCAAGGCCAAAAAGACTACCCACCACCCTAGAAAACATAAGTGGTAGGAAACATAAGGGTAATGCTGACCAATGCCAGATGTGTAAACTGCAATATGCATGCCCCTGAGGCACTTCCCATTATGGAGAACATTGATGTCTGTCCAGTGAGAGAAGCCTGCTGCAAGCCTAGTGATAGCACACCAGCACTACTAGGTTATACCACATATCATGTGTTATGGCCCCAACACCTGCACCAAAACATCAAAGGAGGGGGAGTATCCATATGCAGCACAGACACCCATATTGCCAGGTAACTGACAATGCACAAAGCAGCGGACACCACCCATGTGCACATAACTGTAGTCAAAACTGCTGTACAGTCTGTAGCATGCGACAGACCACACTCTCACACACAAGAACTCCACACAGACATCCGAAGACACTGGACAGTATGATTGTCCCACCAAATACCAGACAAGGTACACACAAAGTACCACATAGGTGTCAAACCATTATGTATGCAAGGAGTAATCAGGGACCTAGGGACACAGGTCGACATTAATCTGTCATGTGACACCCACAATGCCAATGTGGCTATGAAGACTGTTGATACTGGACACCGTATCATGAAAGGATTCACATCAACATCAACAGAGGTCACTGTGTCGCTGTACTGTTCCCTTATCAGACCCATAATCTAGTACAATGACTCATATGGGATGTACCGTACGTGACACCTGCAGCGGTTCAGAAGACCTCATAGTTACCCCACCAACAGGATAAAGGGTATGAAGTATATGTCATATGCTGCCTGGCTGTAGACACCCCAGCTGACTGCAGTCACACACTGCCTACACAGAGGCATTGTATGTCTGTTGTACAAGGCCATGTCCAACACAGGAGTAATGGACATGCTACACCACAGGAAATCAAAGCCATTGGAGCTGTGAGAGTCACAGATGTCAACCTCAACACATAATGAAATAAGATGTGCTGGAGGGACAGATACATAACCCATAGGCTCCCCACACCCAGAAACAGGATCCCAATCCATGGTAGGCAGAGCCCCTCACTGACACCCCTCAACAGGAATATTGCCAAGTGGATGGATGACCGTACATGTATACTGGGGTCCCCACTGTGTCACGACCAGACAGAGGCACAGTGAAGAACCTCATAAATGGCCATAATTGAACATAGCAAGGGGTGGCGAAAGACACACACACTCTAGCTAGGCTTACTAATGGCCTAGGGTGTCTAGCCTACTATGAACCCATGAACCTATGAAGATACAAAACATACAGGACACTAAGGATAATCACAAGGCTTACCCAACTGATGGTAGGAACCATGTTGGGCATCCACAGATATGCTCCGAATCACACAGATATTACAAACAACATACCAAACACACACACATATTGGTAACATACAACCTGTCAGGTGTAGTGCAAACACCCCCCCCCCCCCGAGTGCAAAATACCTATCCCAGCAGATGGTCCCCTGACATTGCAGATGCTGAGGTAACAGCCATCATCTGCAAAGCAGAACACACAGCAGCAAAGGTATGTAATGGTGTCCTGTGCTGAGGCCAACATGGACTCCAAGAATAATGGAATGCCAAATCACACTACTGCCCAGTGTCAGCCTTACCACAGGATATGTACCCAAAGAGCAGTGCACAACAACAGTGGTCCATCACAACAAAGGTGTTGCCTGAATGGATACTCCAAACTACCACCCCAGGATCCTGACAAGCTTGTTCTGCACAGCTATGGAAAGGATCAGTATGTACCACAGACAGAAGGCTATTGTGGACCTACTGATACTGGACCCTACACACTGTGGCTGTTGTAACTGCAGAACCGGCCCCTAAACATGTCTGACCCATTTGAAGCAGTCATTAAGGTCATTGATGAGGGCAATGTGGTCCACACAGCGTAGCTGGACTGTGCACATGCTTCTAGACAATACCGTACGAGTTCAGTATGGATATGTTCACCAGCTTAAATATACACCCCTATGTCAGTAGAGGGGTTGCAAACCAGACCAAGGACAGAACTGACATGGTCAGACATGCCGCATCCATGTCAGACTACAAAGCGGATATGAGTGGCATCCCACAAGGCCTGGTCTTGCCCCCACCCCCGTTCTGTATACATGTCCCATAGGTATAGGCCAACATGGAAGGACTGTGACTGAGCATGTATGCAGAGGGGTACAAACAGCCCACCATATCCGACCCACAGCTGACACAAGCAACCCACAAAAGGGCCACCTACAAACAGACAACTGTAGCCATAGCCATGTCAGCAAGCTAATTGCAGAACTGTGTATAGACAACCACCGTGGATATACAGTAAGTGCCCACAAGCATGTACCATATACCCACCCAAACATGAAGGTTGGCAGATGTAGATAAGGGGAACTCACTGTGGCTCTGCAGCCATCCTCCATCAGCGTCACAACTGACTACAATAGCCTCTGTGGGATATACCGCAGCAGACACCTCCATCAACTGTAAAGTCCACAACAGTACCCCACCAGGGGTAGCAAAGAGCATAAACAGATGCCATGTGTTGCCTGAGTAAACAAACTGCAGCCCCACACACCGCCATCCTTCCCAGCTACAGGAAAGCTGTGCCTGATGTATGAAGCCAAGTCCAACCTGGAATGAATGAACATGTTGCACCTTGTACAATCTGAATGGCAGTGAGCTATGCACATGAGAGACCTGAACCCCAGCACTGACATACATAGGACAAGCTGTACAGAATGATCCATAACACAGAAGGCACCCCCACACTTCAGTAAACTCCTGGTACAGGTCAGCCAGAGAGCCACATATCGTCACCCCTCAAGAGGCATCCTGATGAGTGTATGGGAGATGGTAGGCTACCCTGGGTATCACTGTTATGTCAGAGGTAGACGGAGGCACAGTATACTAACCATGACATATGTCATGACAAACTCCAGTTACAATGTGTGTCGAAGGACAAACACACCCTGTGACTAGCATCAGAAATGGCCTAGGGAACATCGCTAGTGTTTGCCAATGTCCACCCATGTTGTGGAATACACTAGCAATGTTGGACGAGCCTGGTGTAGGTAGTCCATATCTGAACATATTGCAACATGGTCATATGTGCACAACTGGCCCCTACACAGTCTGTTGTGCTCACTATGAAGATGTCAAGCAGTCATAGGACTAAAGCCCAGGATACTGTCCACCACAGTGAAAGTACCGAACCAGTACACTATACGGTACTACAGTGTTAGGTCATTATGAAAGTATGTTGAGAACTGTCTGCAAAGTATCCCATGCAATCCCTGCAGGCACAGTATAATCCCTGTTGTGGCAGACACAAAGCAGTTGGCCAGTTAGTACACAACATGACACCCAACACACAATCATAAATGTGCGATATTGTCGAAGTTCACACACACCCAAATATGTGGTGGACTTCAGAGTGCAACATATGGAAAGCTCACACTGGGCATGCTCGCACACTTTGATAAATGAGGCATATGTCAGACAACATGCCATGGAAAGGCTGAAATGGGCATGCTCACACACTTAGGCCATATCTCCGTTTAGCAGTTGGCCACACATATCTGGTATTTGTACGTGTCAGTCCAGGAACCATCCACAACACAGCAATCAGCCCAGTGCACACAGTAAATGACCACAGAGACATAACTGATATAGTGGATCGCCGTCATATGCAAACATCTTCCACAGATACACAAGTTGGTCATAGGAACAGGGAATGCTATGGCAATAAAGACCTGCAAACAGTAGAACAGCACAACAAATATTGTGCATCCGACAATTGAACATATGGGTGTAGAGGTCAATACTAGGCTTCTTGCCCCATGGAATGACAGCTCAGCCAGAGTGTGCTTGGCACCTGCATCCCTAGGATAGTAGGCTACTGTGCCACTGTAAAGTAGGCCACAGAAGGCAACATGTGAGGCTAGTGAGCTGTGCCTCTGTCAAGCAGGGGCACCGTGGAGGTCTCAGGGATTGAATGTGCTAAGCCACAGCCATGTTGTTGGTGTGTGCTGTGAGAGGGTTGCTGAGGATCTCTGACAGTAGGTGTCTGTCAATAACAGACTGAGGGGAGCCCTATCTGCATTCTCTGGATGATTCCACTGTCAACACTGTGTTGTAATGAGTATGTGTGAATGAAGTGCCGTGCCGGAACTGTCCACAGATGTCCTCCCTCTGTGGGCTACAGCTCTGCAATGTATTAGGTCACTCTGTCTGTTGAACGGCACATATATGGCTGGTGTACAGCTAACAGGTGTCTTGTTGTGGAGCAGTCATGGGTATATGTGGGATAGCATGACCAATGCAAACTGTACACATGCTCATAGAATGCAATTGTCAAGGATTATGCTGAGTGGCCAGTATAGTCCTCCAGCATGGGTCCTCTGAAGTCATCCACCCCAGTCTACACAAGTGTAGAGTCTGCTTGTGCTAAACACAGTTTATGTGCAGTGACAACCTTGCCTGGGGGTGGAGATGAGATATGGATGTCCAGGGAAAGGTGGGTATGGTCAGATATCAACAATGGTGGTCTACCTCTGGTGTGGAACAGTGAGTACCCACGTTGCAGATGGACAGGTGCAATATGTATTCACCCATGTGGCTGTGGTGTGTGGTTCTGCCATAGCACATGGACCCACAAATTGTAGTGGCTGTAGGGTAAAGTGGTAGAGGCCTGAGTAGTTCTCACACACAATATGCCTGTACCTGATGTTAACAACTGGAATGGTGTATGTGAATATCTGCATTTCCTGGCACTGTTCCCAGGGAAGCTAAGTGTGTGTCCTGGATGTGGGTGTGGTGTTCTGGACTGGTTGTGTTGTGTGTTACAGGTCCTGTGGTCCCAAAGCATGGTATAGAACATAACCTGCCAGTGAGATGTGCATATCTGACCCTGACGTAGGTGGCTGCAAATGCATATATATGCTATCCCCCACCTGACAGGTAGTACTACATCTACATACCTCTGTAGAAATAAAGATGTCAGCACCCTATAAATACTACAGGTGCAGAATCGATGCCCAGTAAGTCGGATAGTGCACTCTGCTAATGCGTCTCCCTCAAGTGTCATAATATCATTAGGTAGGGGTTCGAATCCTGCAAATGCTCCGTGTGTGTGGGTGAGTGGAGTTTGTGTGTGTGAAAGGCTGTGAGAGGGAAATGTCCCTTTTGGCAACTGGGAAAACACACTGCAGGATGCACATTCCCCTTTCTAAACACTGCTGATGTCAGCACCCTATAAGTACAGCAGGTGAAGGAAAACCACCTAGTAATGCGAATAGCACGCTCAGCTAATGCGTCCATCTTTAGTGTCATAACATAGTTAGGTAGGGGTTTGAATCCTGTACATGCTTAGTGTGTGTGGAGGGGGTTAGTGCGTGTTCAAGACTGTTTGAAAGAAGTATCCCTTTTGCCAACTAGGAGAATACACTACAGGATGCACATTCCCCTTTCTAAACACAGATGATGTCAGCACCCTATAAGTACAGCAGGAGAAGAAAAGCCTCCCATTAATGCAAATAGCGCACACTGCTAATGCGTCCGTCTCGAGTGTCATAACATAGTTAGATAGTGGTTTGAATCCTTCAAATGGCAAGTGTGTGTGTTTGGACGAGGGGGGTTAGTGTGTGTGCAAATTTGTGTGAGGGAAATGTCCCTTTTGGCAACTGGGAGAACACACTTCAGGATGCACATTCCCCTTTCTAAACACAGATGATGTCAGCACCCTATAAGTACAGCAGGAGAAGGAAAGTCTCCCAGTCATGCGAATAGCGCACTCTGCTAATGCATCCATCTCGAGTGTTATAACATAGTTAGGTAGTGGTTTGAATCCTGCAAGTGTGTGTGATTGGATGAGAGGGGTTAGTGTGTGTGCAATTTTGTGTGAGGGAAATGTCCCTTTTGGCAACTGGGAGAACACACTACAAGATGCACACTCCCCTTTCTAAACACAGATGATGTCAGCACCCTATAAGTACAGCAGGAGAAGGGAAGCCTCCTAGTCATGTGAATAGCGCACTCTGCTAATGCGTCTCTCCTGAGTATCGTAATGTAGTTAGGTAGGAGTTTGAAACCTGTAAATGGCATGTGTGTGTGTTTGGATGTGGGGAGTTTGTGTGTGTGCATTTCCGTATGAAAAACATGTTAGTTTTGGCAATCAGGAGATCACACTACCTGATGCACAGTACCCTTTCAAAATACTGATGTTGTCAGCACCCTATAAGTACAGCCAGAGAAGAGGAACTATCTAGTAAACTGAATAGTGCACTTTGCTAATGCGTCTCTTTCATGTGTCATGACTAAGTTAGGTAGGGGAATGAATCCTGCAAATGGCAAGTGTGCGTGTGTGTGGGGGTAGTAGTGTGTGTAAATGCAAGTGTAAGAGAACAGATCCTTTTGGCAAATACTACAATACAACAGATGCTGCATACTCCCCCAGTAAACACAGGGGATGTCACCACACTATCAGCACAGCCAAACCGGGCTAGTTGGCTAGTAATGCCAATAGTGCACTCTGCTACTGTGTCTATTACCATTGTCAGAGTACAGATAGGTATGTTTTGGTAACCCACAACTGCCACGTGTGGTTGTGTCACACAGTATGACCTTGTGTGGGTCTTTGTACATAACAATGCATGCCATTGCCTAAACCAGCAATGGCATTGCACACATGATGTATGTGTGTGACACATACACATAAATACCTGTGACCTGCAGTAGTTACCATGTCTGACACATACCTTGAGTGGATAAATGGTATTTGCAATGTATACCAATATGACTGTGTCTTACTGTGCAGGGTCCACGTGGTATGTCTCTATACAGTGTGGGTGTATATGGTGAAATACCTACAGCAGGGGATACACATCTGGTCTGGGCCATATAGTGTACATGTAGTCGATGTACAGGTGCTGCATGTTCCCACCTGTTGTGGTAGTGGTAACATGTCATTCCACTGCAATTCAGTGACCACATGCTGTGAACCCTTCAACTAGTGTGTTGTAGCTACAGTAATGCTCACGCACAATGTTTGGCTGGATGCAGTCCAGCCATATAAACACAGTTCTTGAGACTGTCATATTGCCAGTGTTGTTATGGAGGCTAGGTGGTCTTCCTGTATATGGGAGGGTTGTGTGTGCCAGGCTATGAACCTGATGGCAGTCCGACACACTGTTAGCTGCACATGATTAGGCCCTGATGCTTTGTGCTGTGCCAACAACCTGGAGGTGTGTGTATCTGTGGTACCTTGGGATACCACCCCCCTATCCATGTGTGTTACATGTGTAGGGGACGACAGGCATGGTATGGGGCATAACCTGTCAGTGATGGGTAACACCTGTGAGCCATGAATCATGAATCTGGTACTGCACAGACATTGCAGTTCACCGTGCTGAGGACAGTGTCTGGTGCATGCATCTTCCGGTGTACACTGCTGTTGTTGTGTAGCAGCACTGTTAGTGTCCTAACCTGTGTGATACCCATGGAGGTGGCTATGTAAACCATGTCCTGCAGCATAAGGCAGTATGTGTGTACCAAGGAGCTTTGCCATTATACATCGGGCCATGGGTGTCAATTGCAAGATGACCCTTGCACATCATTGTGGCTTCCCTAGCATGTAAGCACACGTTGACAGCCAGCGGATACCCTATGAATGATAGTGGAGACTGAGCATAATGTAGACATACAACACCCTTCCCACATATAGTGGTAGCATACCTGGTGAGGGTATGTTGGCAACCAACATCAGGCTCATACTGGCCTGTGCCACATGCTGAGAGATCCATTCTATGTTCCCTATCATGTAATCCAGGGAGGTATGTCTCAGGCAGCCATACTGGCATGGTCAATGAGTGAGTCATATGTGTCCATGCCTCTGACTGACCTGTATGCATTTGTTCTGTGGTGGACCATAGTGCCCCTGAGGCATATCACTGTGACCTTCACCAGATACAGCCTGTTGAGCGGGACACCAGTGCAGCACACAAGACAGGTACCTGACATGTCTGTAGCAGGTGTGTTGTATAGCCCTACAGGCTGTGAGTGTGTGGCACAGGGGATGTGTGTGCCATGTGTGGCATGTGCTCTGTTCCGATGGAACATATGCCTGTGTGCCAGCTGCGGAGGTGTGTGATGCTCAGGCAGGCTGCTATTCTGAGTCCCCACGTATGCCCCAGTGTGGTCAGCATGCTGTCAGTGCTTGTCAATGTCTGACTTGTATTGTAGTCACTGTAATATATTTTATTTATATATTTATTTATCCTACATTTGTTGACCGGGATAGTCCGACTGGATGCATGTCCATTTCCAGGGGAGGCCTGGGGAGACAAGCTACGAGGGTAGCAGATACAGCATTACATAATACCAGCATTACATATTACAAACAGATTATTTACAGAGATTATATAAGTAAGCAAGTTAAACATGTTCCACAGGTTAATGTTAGTCCTGAGCACAAGTCAGGATTAAATTAAATTACACAGTAAAGTGGTTCACAGATTTTACACATTCGAGTTAGCCAGGCTTGATACATTGACATAGCCAGTTAAGTGACAAATGTTGTTTGAGTCTAGTGTTAAATTGACCTAAGGTGGACAGTAGGGTAATATCAGCTGGAAGTGAGTTCCAGGATCTACTTACAGAGTTTGCAAAGAGAGAATCACCGGCTGTGTTATTAAATCTGCTAGTCTGAATTAGTAGTTTGTTAGAGGATCGAAGCGGTCTAGGATTGTTATAGGGGGTGATAATATTTGAAGTGCAGGAGTATTGTCTGGATTATAGAGGATTTTATAGGCCATAATCAGTTGGTTATACTGTATTAGGCTGGGTATTGCAAGCCAACCAAGCTGATTTAGATTGATGCAATGATTTGTCCTAAAAGGCAGCCCAGTGGCAAACCTGGCAATGTGGTTGTAGCAAATTGAGTGTTTGTTAAGGACAGTCTTATTCATATTCGTGAGTAGAGGGGATGCATACAGAAGGGTTGAAACAAGGTGTGAGCGAGCTATGGCACCTTTAGCTGGAGGGGCTAGGAAGGGTTTAATTCTGTAAAGTGACCCTAGTTTTCTATTGATGGCTTTGATAATTTGGTTAACATGTAGGTCACATTTGAGATTATTGTCTATGATGACACCTAATAGTTTAGTAGATGGGTCAGGGGAGATTATTGTGCCATCAGTTGATGTTATGGTAACGGTGAAAGCGGTAGACCTACGTGTTGGTGAAATAACAGCAGTTTAGTTTATTTGGAATTTGGGATCAGACGATGTTCAGAAAGCCAGTTTACTATTGCATTAAAGGTGGTCTGGGTAGCTGACCATAACTCTACTGGAGATGTGGCTGAGCAGATCAGAGTAGAGTCTTCAGCATATTGGATACAGCTGACTTTTGGGATGACAGTATAAAGGTCATTAATGAAGATGGAGAACAGCAAGGGCCCTAGTATAGAGACTTGTGGTACTCTGAGGGTGTTAGGTAGAAGGTTAGAGAGTTAGTTCTGCCAGAGGCCAGCCTGCTGTCGACCATGCAGGTAGGATTGAAACCATTGGAAGGCTCCAGTATCTAGACAGAATGTTTGCAGGTTGTGGATTACAAGTTGGTGATCAACCATATCGTATGCCTTGGAAAGATCCAAAAAGAGGGCTGAGGATATATAATTAGTGTTGCAAGTATGGTTTATGGTGTTAGTAAAGGCTAGGAGGCCTGAAGTAGTGCTGTGATGAGGACGGAAGCCATGCTGAGTGTCTGCCATAAGGCGATTTTGGATTAGGTGGTGCATGAATTGTCTATGACTAAAGTTTCCATAATCTTTGCAAGTGGAGAGAGTATAGCTATTGGCCTATAATTGGAGAATTCAGTAAAGCTGCCTCCTTTGTGAAGTGGGATTACATATGACATTTTCCAGATGGTGGGAAATTTAGATTCTACCATGGTTCGTTTGATTACCTTTGAGACGGGGTAAGCAATAGCATCATCTGATTTTGATAGGTACTCGGCAGGGAGTTGATCAGCAGAAAGTGTAATGGGTTTCACTGTTTCAATCATGGTACGGAGAAGTGAAGTGGCGACTGGTTGGCAGCTGAACGCAAGTAGGTTTCTAGGGGTGCTACTTTCAGGACCAGGGGAGCTAGGATGTAGATGGCTAGCTATGGCCTGAAATGTCTCAGTAAAGAATTGGTCAAAACTATCAGGAACATCTTCAGGGGTATTATCAATAGTAGCAGCAGGGATTGAGGTTGACATTTGTCCAGGATGTAGTATATATGACATTCCACCTGACAGGGTATGGCATTACTGGGTTCAGAGAGCCCAGTCCCCAGATTGGCTGTGTGGTGGCATCCCACACATGTGTTGTACGTTCCTGGCCAAGGGTGATGGCTGACTGTATACATGTGGCAGCTGGGACATTGACACATGACTCACATAAACCACAACTGGACCATAGAGGCGATTCACAGGTTACCTTTGCACATGCTACCCTATTAGTGTGATTGCCTTGGTGAGTACCAACACATAGGGCCAATGGGGAACAACATACTGAAGGTGTGTATGTGTGGGTGTACCGCTACTGTTTCATAGCACTGACATATATGACTGGACACGTGGGTAAATGCCAGGTAAGACATGTGCAATGTGTCACAGGCAACGTACATGCTTACAGGACAGACAGTGACGTTCTGTCATGTGGAAAGTTGACATACGTATCGTACGCTATGCAGATGTCACTAGAAGTCTACAGAAGCACTGTAACTCTGCATTGCAGGTGTAAGCAGTGTTCCAGGGAACCCCAAGCGAACATGCATGCAAACAAAGCTACAGTAAACAGGGCTGGAAGTAGTGCATTGTAAAACAAAGAAGGGGTAACAATAACAGTAAGTAACAATGCAAATATGTAGGCTCTATCAACATGTACCCAGGAATACACAGTGCAGATGCCCATGGTAGAACTGATATTATGTCATAGTTATTTGTGATTTGGATTACATTGGTACTGCACACATATCTACATGCGCGAACATCCACATGGCATAGTCGTTGAGGGCAACTTGACACCATTACTGTACATGTGCACCATTGCATATCACTACTTGCATTAGCTTTCCCCCTGTGCTACCCATTTATGCGGCTATCTGTTGACAACCTTACCACCGGCATGCAATTATGTGCAGCTGTTATACTTTGGTATGTACTATGGGCGCAGATAACAATTCAGGACATTCATACAGTTACTGCAGCAGGCATGCTGGGATAAACACACAGTCATAGCAGCACACTGTACTGTTACCAACATGATACTACTAATACACTTCTATGTAGTCACCCTGTGCATCAGCAACGTGTTTACCTGTTCCCGCAATGATGTTGGAGATTGCAGGAGGTGGCACAGTGTCATCATATGCACAGGGTGTGGATTAGGTATGCCTGAGTCAGCCACTGATACCACCAATTGACATGTGTGTGTATGTGTGTTGGTGAGGGGCAGCAGTACAGGGTGGGGCAGTGTTGGTGCAGTGTGTGCATGTATGTGGTCGCCCTAGGTGTTAACATTTCGCATGTGTGTATGCACGCACACAGTTCCATCTCATGGCTGCCATATACAGGGGTTTGTGGACAGCCACAGACTGCACCTGGCAGGTCATTCAGATCAGTGTCTGTGTGCACGGACACGGTACCTGTGCCTGGCAGGGGTGCTACAGACCGTATCCAGTACTAAGCCAGACTGGGTACTGTCATCAGAAGCGGGAGTGTGTTGACTGGACACAAGTCTCTGTTGGGACTGTCCAGAGCCACGTGCACGTGGTCTCCTGGGGCGTTCCGATGACAGCACAGACCCAGCATTGCTGGGGCTGCTGCTGGCACTATGGGGGTGTGCGCGAGCCTGCTGTCATCCACGCCGACTGCCAGCTGCTGCTGCTGCCGACATACGGATACGTCGATGCCGCAAACGCCCACCATTGCCCTGGCTCATGGACATCTGGTTGTGGAACTGCTGTAATATGTCCCCACAACGTCTGTCTATGACATCGGTGAAGTTACGGATAGCATCCGCAATGTCACGCATACTGTCTGTCATGGCTGTGCGACATGCTCTCAGCTCCCTCAGACCCTGTCTGGTGTACCTTTCCATACGTAACTGTGCCTGCATGACAGTCCGAAACATAGCTGAGGTTGACAGACCTCTTTGGGCACGTCGGCCAGAGGCAGTATGCCCATGGATGCTCCCACGAGAACCCATGGGCAACTGTCTGTGTGGTACCATCGGAGGACCCTGCCCATGGCTGCTGTGTGGGGACGCATGTGCCACAGGTACCACATTACCCTGGTCTATACCCACTGTATCTTGTCCATCACCTAGGGACAATGGTGACAAAGGATGTACTGGCAGGATGACTGTGCGCAATGATGGGGTTGACAGCTGTGTACTGTCAATTGGCTGACCAATGGCGGACCCTGACACACCTTCCTGTACCATTACACAAATATCATCATTACCAGTAGCCGTGGCACAGGATTCAGGTTCCCTGCTGCAGGTCACCAGAGCAGCCCCAGAACCTGTGGGAGGAAGACAGAAACACAGTTTACAGTCTCCAGACATTGTTACCAGTGATGCACTTCTGCACACATGCACACATGGACACATGCACACATGCACACATGGACACAGGCACACATGCACACATGGACACAGGCACACATGCAGACATGCACACGTGGACACATGCACACAGGCACACATGCACACATGCACACAGGCACACATGCACACATGCAGACATGCACACGTGGACACATGCACACATGGACACATGCACACATGCACACATGCACACATGGACACATGCACACATGCACACGTGGTCACATGCACACATGGGCACATGCACACATGCACACATGCACACATGTGCACGTGGTCACGTGTACACATGCACACATGCACACATGCACACATGCACATGTGGACACAGGCACACATGCACACATGCACACATGCACACATGCACACGTGGACACAGGCACACATGCACACATGCACACATGGACACAGGCACACCTGCACACATGCACACATGCACACATGGGCACAGGCACACCTGCACACATGCACACATGCACACCCCGCAGTATACACACAGAGCACTACTGAGTTACACTACTGTTACTAGCATTATCAGGACTATTATAGGTTATGCTAAATACACTCACCAGCATGGATGGCCTGCCTTGCTGTAACCCCGGAGGGACCTGCAAAAATGATGAGATTAATGTCAGTGGGCACAACTGTGCCATTGATATTGCATATGATACAGTGTACAGAACAGTCAAGTGTACATATGGCATATTACCTGCACGCTCCATGTTGTGCTGCTGTGTGGAACCAGCCTCCATTATAATGCAGGTGTACTGCTGTTGGTGTTCCGGGGCTGGAGCCACAACACTTAGGAGTAGCCCCTCCAGTCTGGTGAGGTGGGGATGTGTGGCCACCCCACCTCCTGTGGCAACCTGTTGCCTGTGGATATCTGATGCACGCTGATGGACACTTCGGATTAAATCACTGCAGCGATGTCGTACCTGCTCATATGTCCTGTTATGCGTGCCAATATCATTTACCCTACGGACAAGGTCTTGCCACAGTGCAGCCCTCTCCTGCTGATTCTGACTGGTGTGGGAAAACAGGATGTCATACTCCCGCACCAGGCTCTGGTGGATCTCCTCGTCTTCTGCCACAGAGTAGGTGGGGTTACGCTGACGCGCCATCTCCCTGGAAGAGAACACAAACAGGATATCAGCAGACCATGTCAGCAATATATGGCACACATACTATACATGATACTCATGTGTAGTGATATACTATTACTCCCATATGTTGCATGTGTGTGTGTCGTGGTGGATACACAGGTACATGGCCAGATATCAGTGCTCAGCCAACACCTGTGCAACAATACCTGCCACATTCCACACAACATAGTAGCATGCCCCATTGGTCAGCACACACTGACAGGTGCAATGCACAACCTCACTCTGGGGTTCATCCCAAGGTACTGTATGTGGGACGCCATCCACTACTGTGATGTGGACAGAAGTTACTCGGCCTGGATATACATATCCCACCACCACCACCAGCACAGTAGACTACTTTGATATGTATGTGATTAGACAGTTATTCACTTGCTGGGACTGAGATGGTATCCATGCAGCACACTGGGCCAGTGGAAGCCACAAGCCACACTGCTGACCCCTTTTCAAATGCTTACCATGGACATGCCACAGATTGCATGGAACTTGCACACACATTTCTAACCCAGACCCTATGCACAAAGGTTAGGCATCCTGTCCGGTGGACCCCAGGCAGAGGCAGATTGTATAACAATAGCAGGAGGCTACTGCAGGACAGAGCACATTCACATTAAGGGAAGGCATCTGTGGTCAGCACTGGTACTACGCTACGGTCCGTCATAACAACGGCCATGGCCTACTCTGGGAGGGTAATGGCCACAAACACTATAGATGACCACAAGGCCTTCTTCAGTTATGTTACACATATGGACCACATGCCTCAGAAATGCTCTGTGTTAATACACACCTACTTAACATTCACCAAACACACGGATATTGGCAACAATCTTGCAGACATGTTCGGTGCATGTATCCCCCCTCCTTCTCCCCCACCAGTTGAAATATTTATCACAGCTGGATGTAACCTCCCTATCATCTCTCATGTCCAGGTGAGGGCCGCCCTCAGCAGAGAAGAACACACAGCATCACTGTGACCTCATGGTATCCCTGGATGTGTGCTACCTGCACTCCGAGAGGACATACAACCGCATATAACACTGATAATTTATCTTGGCCATACTACAGGATATGTACCTGGACAGTGGCATACAGCGACAGTGGTCCCACACCACTAAGGAGGCACCTCGACTGACCCTGGGAACTACCACATCATATGCATAACTGGCCTGGTCTGCTAAGCTATGGAATTATGCAGTATGGGATGCATATGCAGTGATATCAGGTACCTGCAGACACTTGTTCCCAGCCAGTGTGCCTTTGTGATGGGCTGATCCTGACTTTTGAACCTGGCTGACTTTCAAAGCAGTCACTACAGCCATTGCTGGGGCAACGCACAGACAACTGCTGCCGGGATCATGGCCTAAGACTGATTGACATGTAATGTATAGTCATCCCCTTTTGGTGGAACTATGTACACACAACGTATCACATGGATATACCTATAGATACAGACCTATGACACATTTGGAGGGTTCACAGTATGCACACTATTAACCTGCTACTTTGCATTACCTGTGTTTGTCGCAGCTGGTTGCGTTACCACTGCTTCTGCTTGCTGCTGCTACTGTCACTGCTGACAGCTTCGGGTGACAGAGTCACAGTGTATAATTTTTTTTTTGTTCTCTCTCTCTCTCTCTCTCACTTTTCTCTCTCCCTCTGTCTGCTTCCAGACAGTGCAATGAATGTATTGCATGTGTGGAGTGTTAGTACTGGATGCTTTTGTAAGTATCTGCATAGGTCCATGTGATGGCTTCCGCACCAATTGTAAGCCAGCATTTGCTAATTGCATACAGCCAGTTGTGTACTGATTGCAGTTCTCACTGTGATTTCAGGTCAGTGCTATAAAAGGGTATGTGGGATAGGCGTTGCCCTTTCAGATTGTAAGGGCGGGGACCATGCTGGTATGCTGTGGACAGTGTTCTGTGAGTGTAAAGGTTAGTATCTCTCTCATGATTCAGGCTGTGTTGTATATTCACATTTCTCCATTCCTCTCTCATGTTCCCTGTAGCAAGTGTGTATGCGCAATGACTCCTACAACTATATATAGATATATATTTATATATATATATGTACATATACATACATTTATATATGTACTTTAACTGACATTATTATCTACAAGCTACCAACTAGCATGGCTGCTTCTGTTCACACACTACTATTATGGAAATCCAGTAGTTTTGACAGTAATTCTAAATGACATGCTTTGTGTACTACACATCCTATATTCCCTTTACATTCATCCCTACTATTACATGTTATATTTATTTTAGTACAATGTTCTTGTATAAGAGTCATGTCTTAGTGGTAGGTCATACAGACTAGTGTTTCCAAGGTCCTGGGTTCGGGACTGACAGTGAGATTTTATTTTGCTTTTGAACTGAGTACAGGACCTGTCAATCAAAGTGACTAAGGCACTTTTAAGCAGTTGTAACTGGGTAAGCGCTGGTTTGTGCAGAGCTCACGCATGCGCACTGGCGGTTAGCTCCGCGCACACAAGCGCACACCCGCTTACAACCGCTTAACGGTGCTTACTCTGGCGCACACCCGCGCTATTTTCTTTGAAAGAAAAGAAAATGGGGAGACAGGAAAGTGGTGAAAAAGGGGTCACAAAGAGGGTAGGACATTAGGGAAACAAGCTTGGGATTTGCAGGAGGGATGTAGGTAAGGCCCATAGCTGCCCATTTTTTCATCAGCAACAGCTGTGCATATGTATGTAATTTGATGTGACATTTGAAACCTTCCACCCCTGAGAGAGGTGTCAGGACAACAATAATACTTGTTGTACAGCCAATTGTAATTGATAGATTCCATGTCCACCAGACATGTGTGCGGAATGGGCAGCTATGTATGGGGCGTAATTTTTTTGTGAGTAGAGAGTGCCCTTTTTTTTTTTTTTTTTTTCAGGTGAGAGTGGTATGTCAGGTGAAGGAAGTTGGTACAGCTGGGGAGGTAGGTTGGGTAGGTAAACAGACAAGACAAACAAGACGCATACAGGGGCCGTGTATGACACATGTGGGGGGGGTTACACAATTGACGGGGATGGAGGTTTGGATATCCAGAGCCCATGAGCCCACAGATGGCAACAGTGGAACTGATATCCCCACTCATAGGCAGTTGCCACTGTTCCTTCACTGCCCAGGACGGGGCTGTGCTGGGGGCAGTGTAGGCCGGGCAACAGGCATGCCCGTTATTTGCGCCACCCATGCCTCAAGCTGGCATAGGGGCTCGAGAACAGAGTCCCGAATCTCCCTACTCACCACAGTCCGGACGCTACGGAGGGTGAGTGGTGGTTCTCCTCCGGCCACACTTGCAGAGGGGGGGCGAGCCCCATCCCCTGCAGCGCTTCCACCCGCAGGTGGCACAGGGCCACCGGAGGAGGGTCTGGACTCGGCACTAGTGCCAGGTGCACTCGCCAGCTGAGGTGGGAGAGGTGGGTCCGCTGGAACCCGCCTTCCCTGTCATCCTATGTTTTGCATTATGTCATGACAGTTTGGGTTAGTGACATATAATACCATTCACAATTAGTTGTAACAGCATGCATTAGTATTCCCATTAACCAAACACCCAGATATTCACACCATTGAACAGCGTGCATAACACATGCATAATTTGAACAGAAATACACAGTCCAACAACATGCAGGGTTAATTGATGGCAACAGGCCATCAGGTTTGGATGTATGAACAGGGCAGATGCATCAACGGACATGCAAATATATATGACCCAACAGGACAAACGTCCAGGGGTGTTAATTGTGATTGCACATACCATTTTCACGTGGAATGGGTTATATGTGGTTATAGGGTGGGGTGAAGAAAATAATATTAACACCTTCAAATACCAATACATATGCTGTACATTTCTAATAGCTACAGTTATATACACACTACTGTTCTAACTACAGTTTCCTATATGATAACTATTTCAACTTGGTGATAGGACTGTTACTGCAACATCAATATACATTTTATTGTTCTTCATACACATTCATATCTAGCTTTGTTCAGCTACATCATCCTGCTACATTTGCTTTATATAGCTGTAGACAAGTGTGGATGTTTGGTATATCAGACAATCATCCTATCTGCATATTGCAGACTGAGAGCAACATATCCAGATTTTGGGATACACATTCCAGATGCAGCAACACTTTGAACAGATTTTGCTGTTTGGTTTTGATTCTCACATGCATTTCATTTTGTCTTGACTGCAGTATACTTTATTCAGGGGTTATTACTACTGTATTGCTGGATTCATGACACTTTCTCACACTCTCTCACTTGCTTTCATTTTACTATTCAGGATGGTACTTACTTCTAGGCTTTATTGACATGTTTTACCTGTAGTTATTACAATCCTTTCCAGCAGTCTCACTTCTGTCATGTTTCAGTATTTCAACAGGGATATATTTCACACATGTGATTTCATCATCTTCTGCAGCTATACTTTTCAGCCTGCTGCAGGTTGTGTACTATTTTCTTACAGGTAGGGCATTTTTATTTCAGAATTTATGTCAGACAGTTTCATTTTTCGGTTTAACTTACAGGCTGAAACACACTTTTGTAATCAAGCAAATACTTGCAGACACTTTCACACTGTTACTTGCACATTTTATTCCTTACAGACTACACTGCACTCTTTTGCTGACTGTCATACTTTTATATTTCTTTACAGTTACTGGTAGTGGATTACCGACCTGCCTGGTGGCACAACCACACCAGCCTATCGCCATAGGCTCTGCGGTTCGCAGAACGGACACCTGCAGCTGTAATATAAATGAAGTAATATTGGAATACACATCTCTATAATATCAGCTAGTTTAATTTCTTACATACATAATTAAATGTAACGTACTCAGTAGTGGGGCGTTGGGTGTTTGCCGGGCCTCCTGGATCCAAAGGTTCAGTTGGTCCTGCTTGCGTCTCTTCAGGTCCGCATGGTGGTGACGGACCTGCTCACCAGTCCTTGGAATCCCTGTGGCACTGGTGAGATCATGAGCCAACCGGTCCCATGCCTCGGCCCTGTATGCTCCCCAGAGGACCTGGCCCTGCATGAGTTGGGCCTCATGATTGTGGACTAGGAGCCAGACCATGTACCTGGACTCCTCAATGCCCCACCTCTGTGCTTGAAAGCAACTACCCTCTCCTACTCCTGTCATTCTGCCTGCAGGTCAGTTCTACAATTGTTTATGCTGTGTATTCCCGCCTATGGGGCTTATATAGTCCGCTTTTCCCACACATATCTGTGATTGGCCATTTTGGAATTGTATAAACTTCAGTAAACCTGCATTGTCATGCTCCAGTTTGTATTCATTCCTATATATTAGCTATTATTGCATTTCTAGGTACTGCTGTCATGGCTTAGTGGTTTGGTACCTTGACTATGGTGTATAGTATCCTGGGTTTGAAACTTGCCACTGCTTTTTATTTTTCATGACTGTCTAGACATGCTGAGGGGTGTGTCTGTGTAAAGGCAGTTTTGATACGGCTTGCTCAACGTTGCCCGTTGGTTAGCTTGTTTGCGTGGTGCGCAGCTCCGCGCAAATGGGGTACACTGGTTTAAGCCTCATTTGGCTATCGGCATGCAAATTACGCTCAGCTCAGTTAGGGGCACATAGATTTAGCGTGTTAAACCACTGCTCATCTACGGGCACTCATTTTGCACCAGTTAAACCACTGCTTATCTACGGGCAGATGCACTCACCCTGTTAAACTGTAGCTCAGCTATGGGCACATCTGGCATTTTTTGTTCTTTTGTTACCTCACATTTCTTCAATATAAATGGGCTATTTCATTACATTTTACATAAAATGTGGTTTTATGTGTACATATTTGTCAGGGACTTGTTTCGTGCTTATTTTGCTAAAAATAAAAATTGGTGTTGTGGGGGCTCGAACCATGAATGCCTGTTCTTCAGCCAACATCTCTACCACTACGCTATTGCTTCCTGGCTTATGTTGCATATTTAGTTCTTATATGCTTTCCCACTGCCTGCTAACTGTAGCTGCGCTACGGGCACGCCCGCGCAAACGAGCGCACTCACGGTTAAACATTTTTATAATTTAAAAAAAATATATAACATGTTTATTTACATGTTTTCTGTTCATAGTCTGTGGGGGCATGTGTCGTGTTCTGTTTATTTACATTTCCGTGGACTCTGTCGTGGGTGTTTACTTTGGGAACTTTTCCTCTTCTGGGGGCGTGTCCGCTTACAGGGCTCGGCCTATGGACACGCCCCCTACTGTCTTACACGGACCGTGTTAGCCTTAAGTGTGATTCAGCATGCTCTCATGAATATGCAAAGCATGCTGACATCACTCTGTTTAACTGCAGCCTCCGTGTATGAGTTATAACTCTTACACGGAGGCTTCGTGAATCCTGCCCGATATGTTTGTGGATACATCAGGGTTATGTACATCTGACATGGCTTATTGGTAAATCACTTTGTCTATGGTGTGCATGGTCCTGGGTTTGAGCCTTGCAGAGGCTGTTTATATTTTTGCTGGGCAGAACACGGGCTGTTGGATACAGAGTGATTAAGGCACTTTAAAGCAGTTGTAAGCAGGTTTGCATGGGTTTGCGTGTAGTTAAGCACTGCTAACTTCCGGTTACAGTTTCTTATACTCAGTTAGCTTCTAAATTGCTTAAATTGCATAGGCATTGCTTACCACCACACAAACAGGCTTAAACCCACTTACTGCTGCTTAAAAGTTCATACTCCCACTTACTCCCATGCTAATTTCTTTAAAAAAAAGGGGTTGATAGGAAAGTGGTGCAAAAAGGGGCACAAAGAGGGAAAGACAGTAGGGAAAATAGCCAGGGATGTGCAGGAAGGGTGTAGGGAAGGTCCATAGCTGTCCATTTCTTCTACAGCAATAGCTGTGCATATACACTAAATTTGGAGGTACATTTGGACACTCAAACCCATGGGAGGGGGTAAGATACAATTATACACTGTGATGGCAATTAGACCAGATTACATCTGTCCAGTGGACATGTGTGCAAAATGGACAGCTATGTATGGGGCGAGATTTTTTTTGTGGAAACAGATCGCCCTTTTCTTTTCAGGTGAGAGTGGGATGTTGGGAAGGGGTAGTAGGTATATTTGGGGAGGTAGGTTGGGTAGGTTAACAGACAAGACAAACAAGACGCATACAGGAGCTGTATATGTCAAATGTGGGAGGTAAACACCTTGATGGGGAGGGTTGTTGGGAAATCGGAAGCCCACAAGCCCCCTAGTGGTAACAGTGGGACTGAGGTCCCCACCCATGGGCAGTCACCAGTCACCACTGCACCTTCACAGCCCTGAAGGCTGCTGTGCTGGGGGCTGAGTCACAGAGCCAGGCTGACTCTCTAATCATGACATGTGGCCCACGAGCTGGCATAGGAGTTCACCATACTGCTGGTTGATCTCTCTACGCACCATGACCCCAACCTGGCAACGGGTGACAGGTGCCTGTCCGCACCCAATCCTAGGAGGGGATCCCCATCTCCTGAAGTGGTTCCACCCAAAGATGATGCAGGACCAGTGGACAGGGAGGTCCTGGGTTTGGCCCCAGACATGCTGGTGCCCGATGCCACAGCCAGCTGAGGTGGGACAGGTGGGTTTGCTGGGACCGGCCTTCCCAAGTGTGCTATAGTGTTTAGATTTCATCATCATATGTGGGTTAGTAACAGTCAACACACTCCAGGGTTAGGTATAACAGCATGCATAGATATTCCCATTAACCCAGACACCAGATACGGAACAGTTGCATAGCAAACAGAACACAGACATATATGGGACCACAGTGGTAATAAGAACAACATGCAGGTACATTGATGGCACCATGCCACCAATGTTGGAATAATTCAATATAGCATATGCATGGGAACCATTAAAATATTTATCAAACAACTGGACATTATCAGAACATTGGAGTCATTACATACCGGTTGGGGTGGGTATGTTGATTATTGTTTGAGATATGGTGGGGGGGGGGGGAGATGTCAATTAACAACTAGTATATTCCTGTAGTCCACATTACTATCCTAGTCAGTGCTGTTATCTGTACCTTACAAGTCTTACTACACTAACCTATAGCCTTAGTTAGGACAGTGATATGGCTGTCGTCATCGTTACACATTAACCAGTTTTACCTGCAGTATACACCTCTTACCTGGTATACCTGTAGAGGGAATGTTTGTTAACACTAACTAACTGTTTCAACACATACTCACAGATTCCAGGTTGATGTTGTGCACATAGCTATCCAACTCTTTCTGCACAGACTCTGGCCATGTGTTGACCACATGCTGGTGTGCCGGGGCATACTTTATTGCCCTCTTCCACCTTTTGTGACTTGACACACACATATACATGCTTTCCTACACAGTTATATTATGTAGCACAGTGTGGGTGACAGTGACCAGTGATACTTTATTATTCAGAGAAACTGCAGCACTCACAATTCCCTACAATACCAGAGTGAACAGAACCAGTACAGGTTATAATGCTCTGTATTTCTCAGCACAGTCTTTGTATCCGACATACCTGTGGGAGCAATGTTTATTAGCACTACCTGACTGTTGCCACACAATGTTTCAGATTGCACATTAGTATTATGCACATACATCTCACTCTGTTACTGTACACATTCTGGTCACAGCTTGACAACATGGGAGTGTAGATAGGACATACTTGACCTATTGCTCTCCTAACAGTTTCAGGGGTGGCTATAGTGACTTGTGTGTTCTCATAGATGTTTGACAATCACTTGTATTCCCTGTTTGCTGGCTAAACATCTGGGATCATCCCACAGACTTACCAGGGGGACAGGCAGCAGATATGGGCCCATATACTGGACATTCTGGCGTCAGCTGTACAGTTGTGGGGTATGATTCTGTTGTTGTTGTCTTTCTGCTTTTCCCGGTTAGGGATCGCCATAGCGGAACTCCAGTCCGCTAATGATTGGCAGTAGATTTTCACAGTGCCGAGTTGCCAGCTCGACGCCCAACCTTCAACGAAGGCATGCCCATTCATGCATGTCTTTTGGAATGCCACTCAACCCACGGGGAGGACATGCAGACTCCACACAGAAGGCACTCCCCACACACTAGCTGAGGGTATGGTTCTGTATGCAGCCTAATTCCACTCCCAGGATTCAAACCATGGCTGCGTCTGCTACAACTTAAACACTGTCCGTCACAGTTGTTTCTACTATATAGATATTGCTGTATATCTCCTATATGCTTTCTGTCTTATTAATCCCCTGTGCTTTTGCATTCTGAGCTTGTATTACAACAATCGTATACAGATTTCCTAGTAGGACAATGTGGGTGACAGTGACGTGTAATACCTCATTACTGAGAGCAACTGCATCAATCACAATGCCATACAATACCACTGTGAACAGTACCAGTACTGGGTATCATTCTTGTATTTCTGGGCACAGTGTTGGTATCTGACAGACCTGTGGGAGGAATGTTTATTATCACTACCTGAATGTTCTCATACACAGTACCAGATCCACATTACTATTATGCACATACATCTCACTCTGTCATTGTACACACTCTGACCACAGCTTAACAAGTTGGGGTGTAAATGGGACATACGTGGCTTCATAGTCACATAAGGTATTGGGGAGTTGCTAGTGTGTCAGCTTTGTTCTCATAGACTTGTGTCAATTAGTTGTATTTCCTGTTTGCTGCCTATACGTCTGGAATAATCCCACTGATTTCCCAGGGAGACAGGTTGATAGGCAACACATATGGGCCACTTTAATAGACATTTTGGACATATCTGTACAGTTGTGGGGTATGATTCTGTATGCAGACTACTACCACTGGCAGGATTCGGACAGTGGCTATGTGTGTTAAAAAAACAACAGTTCACATCTCAGTTGCAAGTGCTATTCGTTTTTTGTTGTCTGCATTTTCCCTGTTTACTGCCTATGTGTCTCTCAGATGTACTAAATGGCCTCTGGGGATTACACCTGTCATATACAGGCATTCCTACACATTCAATTTATGGTGCATGGTGAGGGCAACAGTGCTTAATACAACAGTACTATTATATGATTGCAAATCTACATTACCACATAATACCAGAATATACACATGCAGTCCAGCAGTTAGACCTATAGACAGGCTATTACACTTTTATTGACATACAAGCAATATGAGACTCTTCCTGCCATATTCTCTATTGTATGCAGTACTTGCCTTGAACAATACAGGTTTTATACAGGCAATTAATTTACTACTACTTTTAGTTTTATTTCCTATGACAGTAAATGCATGAGTATTACTGACCTGCCTCAATCACATCGCAACCTCACCAGGGTACTGATGTGAGCCTCCTGGATTGTGGCCCCACTCCATTGCAGCTGTGGGGGACATAAGAGGAATATTTAGCCATACCTATCCATGATATACCTGAGCTGGCAATTATTACACACTGACTGGGGTGATACACATGACTAGAACATCCCCTGTTGCTCTAGCCTCTTAGAGCCACTCCTACAAGTGGTCCCCCTTACGCTGCTTCAGGTCAGCATACTGGTGCCTAACCTGCTCACCAGTTCGGGGTATGCCAGTGGCACTGGTGAGGTCACGGGCAAGACAGTCCCAGGCCTTTGCCTTATATTGGGAGCCATGGTACTGGCCCTGCAGCAGTCTCTGATCATGGTCTTTGACAAGGAGTCCTGCCATGACCTTGGACTCCTGGATGCACCAGCGCTGCGCCCGAAAGTGCACACCTTCTCTCCTTACTGCCAAAGTTCCTGCAAGGGTTAGCTACAACCAGTTATGAGATGTATTCCAACCTCTTGGGTTTAAGTAGGGCCGATTTTCCACACTTTTCCGTGTTTGGCTGGTTTAGAAAAGGCTAAGTTATGGACAAACCTGCCTACCTAAGGTTGGCATTGTTTAAAGGGGTATACCACAGGGCACAATGAGTTAGCTGGTGTACACATTACTTACACCTCCTATGCTGGCCTGTGCAATGCTTAGCATTACTTACATTATGCTTTGCATTATATTTCCTTTTTGGCATTGATTTCTTATTCATTACATCGTATATATCTGCCTGGTATCCATGACTAATGTGTATGTACACTCTGTGGGATCCTTGTGTTTATTGGGGACTTCAACACTCTATTACAATTGCACCTCGCTTCTGGGCTTACTGCTGTACTCCAGTTCACATATTTATGTTATGTAGTGGGTTATGGAACATATGACTGTATACTGATTCCTTTCACAGGTTCAGTTTGTTTTTAGTATAGTGAAGACTTGTTTGCTGATGCCTCATTCTTCTGTACTTCTGTGATGGCTTGGTGGTTAACTACTGTGACTATGGTATATAGGATCATGGGATTGAGACCTGCATGGCTGTTTATTGTTTTGATGGGCAGAACAAGGGCCATTGGATAAAGAGTGATTAAGGCACTTTTGAGAATTTGTAAGCTGGTTTACACGGGTTTGCATGACGGTAAGCAATGCTAACCTGCCGTTACATCTGCTTACGGAGAGTTAGCTTTAGAACTGCTTGACCAGTGTAGGCATTGCTTACTGCCATGCAAACAGGCTTAAGCCTGTTTACTAGTGCTTAAATATGCTTACTACTGCTTATTTGTGCTTACACCTGCTTACTAGTGCCTTATTCATCTTGACACTGACACCTCACATGTGCATTTACTGCAGTACTCCAATTCATAAAAAATATGTTATTTAGTGGGTTATGCAATATAAATATTAATCATAACGTGCTTTGTCATGGAAAATGGAGTCTGCTGCAGTGGGACTCGAACTGGAAATGCCTGCTTTGCCCACTACACTATTGCTATGCTGCTTCATTTGCATATATCTTCCTTGTTATCCTCTTCAGCCATTTAGGCTGCATTAACAGTAGCTAAGCGATGGGCACATCTGCACACCTACAGTTAGCTTTCATGGGATTTAAAAAAAAATAAATAAAGGGTCTGTTCACTTTATTTATGTATACTTTTGCTGTTGTACACAAGGGGGACTGTTGGTGGGGATATGCAGACACCTATGAGCGGTCTCGCTCATTTCTTACCCCTTTCTGCCGTTCTTAATTATGGGGGTGTGTATATTCTGAGAGCTCTGCTCTTAGACATGCCCCCTGCACTCTTACATGCTCCATGTAAGCCTAGGAGCTCAGGCAGCGCACCCCATTATTATGCATGGTGCGCTGCCATCCTGCTCTTAGACGGCCACCTCCATGCAGGACTAAGCTAGTCCTGCATGGAGGAATAGTAAATCTGGGGGAGTATCTTTCATGAAGGGAAAAGGAAAAAAGTCTCGACCATAGGGGACATTCCGGAGGCCTTTAATTATCATTATGCAGAGCATCATAAAGATAAAATAAGTACAAATGAATGTGAGAAGTTAGACAATATAGTTCCCGACATAACAAGAATTCCTGAGGAACTCAAGTTAGATCTACAAAAAACCTATTTCTCAAAAGGAAATTATAGATGGGATTAAAGGAAGTAAGTCTAATAAAGCACCTGGCATAGATGGCTTAATTATCGAAATTTATAGATTGTTCCCTTCTTCTATAATCTCTCTCCAGCAATATTATTGTGATTTTATACTACATAATGAGTGAATATCTTTAAAAACAGTTTCAAATTCTGTGATTCCCAAAGAGAGATATGTAAAGTTTCATACTAAGTATGTGGGTATATCTGCTTATTTTAACTTGGGATCTGGATACATTTGGGGTTTACAACAGTGGCACAATTATGACCTTTTGGGCCAGTATTGTTTTTGATAAGGAGCATCACGCAATAACAGATTCTTATGCCAGGCCTGATGTAGCATGTAATGAGCAGATTAGTCTCAAGCATGCTGTGGGGCAAAATGATTTTTTGCCTGTATTCTGTGAGTGCTAAAATGTGTGATTCCTCATTTACAATTCATGCCTCAAACATGTACCATTTGTTGCCTATGCCAATTAAGTGAGCAATCTAGATGTCTTTTGCACACTATTGAGGCATATGTTTGGTTTTGAATTCTGAATTGAAGAGGTATGGGTTTTCCTGGGTATCAACTGCTGATTTAATTTGCAAAATGGACAAACAGAGTTTAGTTCGATTTTTTTTTTAAATGTGTATGAGGTTGAACTGAACTTGCACATTAAGCATTAAGTGATGTGTTATCTTGATAAGCTATGAAAGATACTGTGTCAAGTAGTTTAGGCAAAAGTTGGTGAAGTGGCTATTCAAGGTATAAGATACTGTACATGTACATATTTGTGACAGTTCTTGGAAGTTTTAGGAAAGTATCTGTGAGATATAAGCAGACAAAAAGAAGTAATTAAGTTAGAGTGATAAATGAGCATTTTGTGATGCAATACTGGAATAGATCTTTACATCTGTGTACTACCTATTAAATATTTGAATTTAGATTTAGTTAGTAGTGTATGAGTAGATGAGAAAGGTGAAACTTCCATTTCTAAGGCAGTAGAGTCGCTCAGTGATGTTATGAAGGAATTAATCATCTTTATGAGCTAGTGGTGAGTGGAACAGGTGATACAAGGCCCTTGTTTTCACCAAGTACTGATGACAGGAACAGCATAGAAAGGAAGAGTGGAATGATAAAGTTCTTGCAGGCAAAGCACAGAGATTCATAAGATAGGAGAGTAGAGGTAATAAGATGGGGGACAAAGCCACAGGTGCTACATAGGGCTGAAGACTGAAGCAGAGAATGAAGATATAGTAACGAGAGGAAAGACTGAATGTATGCATCAGTGCAGTAAAAGGGGTTTGTAAAGTGCTCACACTGTGCAAGAAGAGAATGACCATTTTTGCTGCAGCAAAGCATCATGCTAGAAGTTTTCTTTTTCCTTGTTAATGTATGCTTTTAAGATTTGTTTGGTTATTTGGTTAGGTGTTGTTAATTTGATTAATTGGACTGGTGGGTGGAACAAAGTGAATTACTGTAAGTGAAATGATATGAGGGTTGGTGAGTATGTGGACAGACTGACGAGTGTGGCATATTCAAGCATAGCAAGGCAATGTGGAGAATGGCTGCACTGACTAGGTATGGAAATTTCCAGAAATGATCTACTAACTGAGAGGTAAAGGCTTCAGGAAAAGGCAGTCTGCAATGCAACGGATCCCACTGTAGGGTAAAGCACTGAGGCCTGTGTACACAAACCAGAGGGTTCAAAGAATCTGGAACTGAGAACCATGGAGCTCAAGGCATGCAAGTCAGACAGGAGCAAGCCACATTGTTGAGTAATTGAGGTAAACAGTTTTTCACTTGCTCATAAGGGATTACACCCACAAGAGGTATTCTGCATTCCAGTAGTCAGATGTGGAACAATCTGTTTCTATGGAGGCTACAGTGACCATATGTGACAAAACTTTCAGACAGAAACTGTAAGCTATATGTGTGGCAAAGTAAACAAGGAAAGGTGGTAAACAGGGCTGTGAATCCCACTTTAGTGTGTATCTCCAAGCTCTACATAAGTAAAGCATATCCACTAAAGTAAAATAAAGTCAATATGCATGAGATATTTCCTAATATAAGTAATACAGCTCAGGCTAGAGGAACACTGTGCATGGCTTATACCATGCAGAGCATATGAAGTATATATACTTTCTGGAAGGGGGGATTAAGTATTCCATCTTGTGGCTGACAGCCAGACCACTAGCACTCTTGGTAAGGCACTTCTAGTTCGTTATACAATAAAAACTCCATTTCCCTTATTTAGAGAAAATTAGACCTTTTGAAAGAATATTCACAGGTGCTGGCTGTATGTTTACTTTTAGGACAGCTGAGGTTTCAAACGCAAGCTGCACTTGTTTTCTTTTCACTAATTAAAATGTAGCACACTAAGGGGATACATTATATGGACACTGCTCATTTTGAATCCGTTTTTTTTGCACCATTTACAAAGGTTAGTCATTCATTAAAAACAAAAAAGGAAAAAGGTAACATGGCTCCATTTACTTCTTTAGTATGCTACATTCTCAGACTTAAGTCAAGTCAACTAACTGCCAAGCATCTGTATTTATGGACACATGGCCCTGAATAAGATATAGTTATCTGTTTGACTCCTGTTTATATCTCTTTCTCAAATAGCTACAGGAATACTCAAATTGAAAATAAGTAGAACTGTTATCACAAAAACCTCACAATATTGGTGCTGTGTGATAAGGATTTTCAGAACATCTGATTGCAATTATGAAATGTATTTTTTGTACAGTAGCTCTAATGTATACCTTAAAAGTTTTCCCCTTCATTATAAATTATATCATATATATCATCTGTTAAAGAAACTACGTTTCCCATCAGCAGTCCAAAAAGGGTGTGTGTGCTGTCACTCTTTTAGTTGTGGTGATTTGGGGTTACTTAATTCTGACTCTCTAAAAAGAAAAACAGTTGCATACAAATGAACAAATAAAGAATGCATCTTGAAGTAATGCCCTTACCACCAAATATGTATTTTTTATTACCTCTGCCATTGCAGTATCATACTTTGAGGCATGATATACTACATTTTTACATTATGACGTGTATAGCATCATAAGAATTCCCAAGGCACTTCTGGTTATAAACAATTTCTCAAGGCTGTTCTAAAAGGACTGATGCAGTGCATTTATATTTAAAATCATATTTCTAGGCTCACCATTTATGCAATAAAACAAATTGAGAACTTTTTCAAGGTTAACCTATTTGATATTTCAGAGTTTTGAGAACCTTTGAAAAAATGTTTAAAATGGAAATGTGTTTTGTTAATTTCATTGAACTAAAAAAAAAAAATTATGAATCCAGGATGAGTGATGCGATTGTGTGTGTGTGTGTGTGTGTGTGTGTGTGTGTGTGTGTGTGTGTGTGTGTGTGTGTGTGTGTGTGTGTGTGTGTGTGTGTGTGTACAAATACGTCTGCATGTTTTTGTGCGTTTCATAAAAGAGCCATTTACAGTTGAAACATATTTAATCAATAAGTGGAAGGACAGCATCATGGCAAGAGACTGCCTTGGTTTAGATAGACATGAGGGAAAAAAAAGAAATAAGAAGATAGTATGAGTTCTATTTTTCATAAAATTGGTATGAGTGACTGAGTTGGTTGTGTGACCATAAGGGGTGAGTTTATGCTGCAGAGGGTTACAACTTTGTTCTTTGTATGTGATAATAATCATGCCAATATGAGCACCCGTTTGAGCTGAACTAATTTATTTTAAGTAAAATTTGGAATGAAAATCAGTAGTTACAAATCAAATGTTGTGGCTCTGTCCCAGAAAAAAAACTGCACTGTCCTGTAGGTGGAAAGGGGGAAGATACCTAGGTGGAGAAGTTTAAGCACCTTGTTATCGTCTTAACAAGTAAAGGTTGAGCAGATTAGTAGCATACCTCTCAAATTCTTAGAGCAAAATATCTGGACAAAGCCATAAATAATGGGAGGACAAAGGCCCAAAATTAGGGATGACTTTTAAATATCTCTCTTATGAACTTAGAAAGTTGATAGAATAACAGGTTTTCCATTAGAATGAATGTTCGGAAAGGTATGAAGTCTAAAATTCAAATGCCTGTTATTATTTTCTGGTTTCCAACCTCAAGGTTCTGCCAATCATTTGCCTGAAAGTCAAGAATTTATGGGGAATGACTACGAACATGTGGCAAAAATTTGGACATTCTGTGAAAATCTGGAGAGATGTGAGGCATGATTAGGAGACTGGGTGCAGATGAGAACAGAAGCAGCAGTACTGTTGTCCCTGTATTGTACTGCTGTGGGGAAGTGGGTGAATACTGGGTTCCCATTTTCACCTGTAGCTGTGAGCTCTATGTACCGACAGAATGGAGGGAATCACAGCTACAGGTAACAGAAATGAAGTCAATTTGTAGAGTAGCTAGCATCAGTGTTTGCTACAGAGTTATGAGTTGAACTACAAAGTAGCATGTTGGAGTGTAGGCACAAACACAGCTAAGTTTTCTGGTGTCTGAACAGTTCCTTGAGCTGGCATCCCCTCAACTTTAAGTTGAAGACAGAAAAAAAAGTAATTTTCTTTTGACAGCTGCAGCAAAATGCTTGCCATGTTACAAATTTAGTAAGTGGCTTTCCACAGATAAATACCACATGACATACTGATACCCTTCATCCCTGAACACAAATCCAGCATAGGTATTCATTTCTGAGTTTCAGTACTATATTACCACTTGAGTAACATCTTCTGATTATAACCCCTAATGCCTTGCACCTGGAGCAGCTAACTCCTTCACCCCACCTTAGCTACACCTCTGCTCCTTTGTGTTGAAAGGAGTCAGTTGCAGTGGTTTGGGTACTTTGTGAGAATGACCCTAACTGTCTCCTCCAGTAGGTGTACCAGACTCCTTAACTGTATCCTGTAAACTCTTCAACAATTTCCCTGTGTCGTAGTTATAAAACTCATAACTTCCTTTCACACACTTTCTTGTACAAGACTCCTCTGCTCCATGAATGCATATACTTTCACTGTCACTTCTAAAATGTTAATGGTGGTATTGTCTATATAAGGTTCACTGTACTGTTTGTTTTCAATTATGTATTACTTAGACATTGAATATCCATATTTATATTAAAAACAACATCTGATGACTATGCTATGTGGACTCTTGCAAAGTTCTTGGTCCAATGCTGGTAAAATATTTTGTACTCAAGGACATTGCTTCTCATTTGTCACTGGGTGCATCTATCGCATGTGTATTATAATCTACAAAACTTCTACTAGTTGTGCTAATTGATCACCGATTATATTAATTCCTGAAAACCTACAGTACTGACCAGCAACAGTATTAACTGTTCATGCTCTTCCCATTATTGTAAACTCATTTTATTTTCTCTACACTTTTTAAATTTGGGGACCATACTATATTGGCTAATTGCTTTACATGTTGAATATCTGATGTCTTTTTAATCTTTTTTTCAGTGTAATTTACTCTGTGCACCCAGCTATGTGTAAACTTTTCAAAATTTGTAATTCTTAATTTTTATGAGTGTTTTTATTGTGTTTTAGCCATATGACCAGGGATGTAGCTGAAAACTGCCTTCAGATCATTTCAATTACCCACTTCATTAACCATCACCGACTCCCCTTTTTCTTCTAATTTTCTACATGGGTCTGGGTGTTGCATCAGTTGTCATAATCTTACCCATTTATTGCTATTCCCTAGCTTCTTCGATGGTTATGCCTGACTGTCATATGACTTTTCTCATGCAAGGTATTCATCTCTTTTCTGGATGCCATAATTTCCTCTTGTATTATTTCTATCAATTCTAAGTCTTCTTCACCAGATTGTCTTCTGCTTTCTTACACATGTGTTTGAACCACAATAATCCATTCTCTTTGGCCTTCTCTACGTTTGAAGCTACTTAAACTTCTGCTCTGATGTTCTCACCACCATCCATGCCATCAATTCATGAGTGTTTGGCTTGAATCTAGTGCCATCTTAGCACGAATAATTATTGTATAGTATTTCTGCTACATTTTTGAAGTATTTATTGTATTTTTGTGCACTTTATCATTGTAAAATTCCATTGCTTTTCTCTGACCTTGCTGCTGGTTTCTCTGCATTGTAGTCAGTTAAAAAGTGTGTGTTGCATAGCTAGTTTGTTAGCTTGTCCTATTAGTTTTCACTTTGCACTATTTCTTGTGAGGTTTTACTTTGAGAAGGCTTCAGACTGTACTCTAGTGGTAGCAGAGTGTAGCCTGGTCTGTTCTGAACTGAGAGTCACATAGGAAAGCTCAAGTGAGATTTTCGATTGGCCAGCTGTCTGTTTTGTCAATTTTTGTTGTTTCTATAAAGCATGGGCACCGGAACCATAGAGCAAGGGGGGAGGGGAGTCCCCCCACTTTTGCAGATTTTGCAGATCCAGCAACTTTACAACTGACATACCTCTCAACCATACAGAATTTCTCAGTTCTTACCGGTTTTGAGGTCCAAATAATGGGGTGCCACAATTCCCGAGTGGCACCCCTTAATTTCCAATTTTCCCGGCTCTATTTTTAAATTACATCATCTCGTGTGCAATGACATAAGCCTGTGAGCCAGCCTGTCAGAATTGAAGCTCGAAGCATTTCCGGCTGTTTCGAGCGAGTGGGAATTACAACAAACTGTTATTTGCGAGCATCGCAATCACAAATAACTTCTTGAGCCAGGAAAGGAATATTTATTCACAATAGAGGATGTTATTTGCTAGAACTCAGGTTTTATTTGTGAGTGAACCAGAGGGAAAAGACGGAACCAGAAGATTTGTGAGCCAGGGAATTACAAGTCAAGTAAGTGTTCTGTACAGTTTGCAGTTCAAAGGACGAACCTGTGTGTCAAGGAATTAGAAGTCAAGTAAGTGTTCGTACAGTCTGCAGTTACAAAGGATGAACCTGTGAGCCAGTGAATTACGGTCTGCAATTACAAAGGGTGTGTGTGTGTGTGTGTGTGTGTGTGTGTGTGTGTGTGTGTGTGTGTGTGTGTGTGTGTGTGTGTGTGTGCAGTAACAAAAGATGAACCTGTGAGCCACGGACGTATGATCTGTAGTTACAAAGTGTGTGTGCAGTTACAAAGGATGAACCTGTGACCCAGGGACTTATGGTCTACAGTTACAAAGGTGTGTGTGTGTGTGTGTGTGTGTGTGTGTGTGTGTGTGTGTGTGTGTGTGTGTGTGTGTGTGTGTGTGTGTGTGTGTGTCTGTGTGTGTGTGTAGTTACAAAGGACGAACCTGTCAGCCAAGGGCTTACGGTCTGCAGATACAAAATGTGTGTGTATGTGTGTGAGAATATCCGATGCTAACTGCCCATAAAAGTTAGAGATGCAGCCCAGCCAAATTCATACAGCAGCAACAGCATTGTCATGTGTCAGACTTTGGTCTGGATTAAAATGTGCATTACCTATGTCCATTTAGTTTGACTTTTCTTATTTAAATTTGTTTACCAGTGTAAGCATGTAATCAACAATGTATATGCTTCAGCTAATTAAAGCTGTATGTTGTTTATGTTCCCAGATATATTTTTTTAATGTAATAATGTTGATATTTTTTTCATGACACACAACAGAAGAAATGTATTTTACTTGATCACTATTCATTCATGCTTGCCAATCTTAAAATGTAGTGACACACTCTGGCTGTTTGTATATGCAGAAAAAAATGTATATTTAGGTTTTTGTTCTGAATGCAGTGTGTGGGCTATTTATAAGGGCACATTTACAAAATACTTTAGAACATGTTAGAGTGGATTCACCAGGTAGGTGACATTATGGTAGTGACATAGGAGTAACTGCACTGTGTTGTACTTTAAAGGGAGTGGATGCTACAGTCCTGGAGGAGTTACATAGTAACTATGAACCTGTTATCCGTTTGCCATCCATTCCCTATTGCAATATTACTAGCTTATCATTTTTTAATGTAACATAGGCAATTTATCCTTCAAGGGCAACAGGCACTTTATTTGTAGATGAAACAATGAAATATAAAATTGTTTGCTAGCAGCAATCTCTCCATTAGTTACAGATCTCTTTACTGTGGAATTATTTAGATGACTTTACGTCTGCAGAGATCTTGCATATTTACTGATATTGGTGGATTGTAATGACAGAAGCATGAGTGGCCTTTTATGGTTGAAATTTTCTGAAATTGGAAGTTTTTTCATTGGTTGATACATTTTGTTTCATTGTTTACTAGAAGACTGTTCAAAACTACAAAGTTAAAACGGTTTACTTTCATTATTTCGAATGGCACTTGGTCGACCGCACTATGTTCAACAACGGAAAGTCAAACAACGCAATGTCAAACTTTAAAAGCAAGCCTAGGAACAGGTTTTAACATGGGTCAAGATAGGGGAGAGGTTTGTAGTTCGACAATAGCAGTGAACCCCTATCTCGACCCATGTTAAAACCCATTCCTAGGCTTGCTTTTAAAGTTTGACATTGCCGTGTTCGACTTTCTGTTGTCAAACATAGTGCGGTCAACCGAGTGTCATTCAAAATAATGATAGTAAACCTTTAAAACACATTCTAGCAAGTAGTGTTGTATTATACAAGGAAGATAATTTAATACAGTCAGGAAGGTGAATCAAAGAATGCATACACGTATGCATGGCCCTAAAAATGTGTAAGGAGCCTAGGGTTTGAAAACAACCCAGAGGTAAGCTTAGTCCTCCACTGGCCAGATGCAAAATGAATGTGGGTTTTCATGCCTTTTCAATGAATGTGAGTTTCAAGGCAGAGACCTTTGCTGCTCATGCTAAGTCTGTTTTCATTGCGAGACTGTACTGGTTGTCTAGCAAATGGCTTAAGTGTTTGTGCTACTTTATTTCAATTTTTGTAATCATTGTAAAAGTAAATAAGAAAACCATATGCACGTTGACAGATATGAACAGTGTTTATGGTAACCAAGGAGAAATAGCCAAGTAATGGAACACTGGAGTGGCACGGGAGGGGGCTGCTGCTAGAGCTGCAGGGGATTACAGACTATCTATTCAAGTAAAACAAAGCTCCTCCCTGTCCATATTCAAATGCAACTTGGATTTGAGGATGGCTAACAAAAAATGTACTCCAGTATTGCCCCTCATGCCACCAATGGATAGAAGCAGTTCCTAAATGCTGCATTCCTTACATAGGTCCCCTCAAATTATCTATGGTATGATCACAGTCATTCTCACTAGGGCTAATGTACAGTTATCAGCCATGGGATATGTAAGACCAATCAGGAAATGTTAATTCAAGCACCAGAAGGGAAATGGCTAAGCTTAAAATGTCCAGTAAGTGAAAATAAATGGTGGTAAATAATTGTTAAAAAAATGCCCTTTTTAGATCACTAAGTGCCCCTCTCACCCTCCATCCCCCCCACCCCAGTCTTCAACAGCTTCCGGCGCCTATGCTATAAATTTGTTGCATTTGTGAGGCTCTTGTTTAATTTCTCCAGGGATCACAAATGCTTGGTAACAACGACACTGATTCCTGAGTTTTCATCTTGAATTGAGTGCCTTCCTAGCACAGATGTGTACTTTAAATTGAATTTTTGCACTTTTATAAGTTGAGTCCTGCTGCTACTGCATTTTCAGACTATTTATTGTACTTTTCTATACTTTATCATTGTAAAGTGTCATTGTTTTTCACTAACCTTGCTGCAGGTTTCTCTCCATTATAGTCACTTAGAAAGTGTTTTTTCCTAGTTAGTTTTTTTTTTTTTTTGCTTATCCTGTTAGAATTCATGTTGGGATATTTCTACTATGGTACTACATTAAGAATGATTGGGACTGCACTCAACTGGCACTAGAGGGTAGCCTGGTCTTTTTTAAACTGGAAATCGTACAGGAAGGCATTATGTGAGATTTTTTCACCTTTTTATTCTGATTAGTCAGTTTTCTCTGACAATATAAAGCTGGCATGTTTACACAATGCTGCTAGCTGGATGGCAGATTTAAGCAGTGCCATGTAATAGATGCAGGCAGATAGAACTGACATTTTCCCTACAAAACTAACCTTGACATTTCCTTGAGTACCTGTTTGCACAAAGAGCAACTAGTCTGTGCATTGACGAGTAATGCCCCATGAGTCTAGTATTAAACCTGGTTTTACTCTATACTCTTACAGCAACAATCTACATCACACAAAATTGTCTGTAATCATGGATATGAACTTTCTTACTATCTCTGTAGCCAGCTTGGTGGATATGAGCATTTTAAGTCAATGTAGTAATTGGCTCATTTTTACTGACAATCAACTAATTCTTAAATAAACTGATAAGGTATGTGAGAAATGTACTTACACAATGCCACTAGAGGCACAAGGTTCTCACATAAAATCACTCACAATACAAACCAGGTTGTCAGTAATGCTCATACTACAACCACTGCACATGATAAGGACAAGTCATATAAACCCCCATATGCTCAGACCTTAAATGCAATCTTCATAAACCCAAAAGGCCCACTGCCAGATATTTTACCTATGATAAGTATCATCAGCAACCCCAAAAGCATTCTGCCAAAATAACACCCATACAACACATGAAGCCACATCTCACTGAGCCTTAACTTCTAACCCTTTAATTCATTACAGCATTTCTGCTGTTACCTCCAAAAATATTGCTTGCTCTTATTTGCATTAATAATTCCAAAACAATGCTACATATGAGGTATCAAAAGATTTCATCTTAAAGCATACATGATGGCAAACACAACTGTATTGATATTTGTCCTCTGTCTAATGCAGCCAAAGAGATATTGAATATTGCTTGCATACTGTTTATTGCATTGTAATAATTTTCATATTTCTCTTCTTCTTTTGGCTTTTCCCAGTTAGGGGACGCCACAGCAGATCAACTGTCCACTCATGATTGGCAGTGGATTTTTACAGTGTTGAGTTGCCAGCCTGGCACCCAAACTTCCACAGAAGGCACACACACACACACTCACACCTAGTGCCAATTTGGAGTGTCCAATCCACCTACATCATGTCTTTGGGACATGGGAGGAAACCAGAGCACTTGGAGGAAATCCACACAGCCACATGGAGGACATGCAGACTCCGCACAGAAGGCACTCCAGCCGAGGATCGAACTGGAGAACCTCTTGCTGTGAGGTGGCAACGCTAACTGCTGCACCACCGTGGCTGCCCAATCATTTTCATATTTCTTTAAATATCACAAAATTCAGGAAACAGAGGGAATTGCATAGCTTCTTGTGAAAATTCATAGCTATATGAAGAAAATCCTACTATCAGTATGTATTTTGCTCGAATGGTTATTGTGATATCATAAGCTGTTTATACAACATTACAAAATTATATTCACTGCCTTTATTTTAACTTATAAAAGCATCAAACTGAATGAATGCCATTATTGTAAAGATTAATTTATCTTGAATAGTTTCTTAGAGGTTCATATGTTAGTACTAGGCTAGATGCCCCTGCAGGCAATTTTAAGCCAATTTTTTTCAGAGGTGGTACTCAAACCTCATACCTTATGTCTATAAGCTAAACACCTTAACCATTATGCCAACACCCAGCCCTTTTAGCATTTATGGTTCCAGAGATAGGCATATTTATTTGAACGTAAAGTGATAACTTCATTTTTTTAAAGGTTCAAGCCACACCCACTAGGAGTTAAAGGTACACACTAAAAAGAGCTGTACTAGACGGAATGAGTTAAGGCAAGCCACCTCACAGTCCAATATTTTGTTCATAGAAGACTCCATTGTAAGACACACAGTTGTCCCTTTCACCAGAATGAGTATGGAGAAAGTCATGGTCAGTTTCCTATCATGAGCAGGATCTACCAG
The DNA here is from genome assembly GCF_019279795.1 of Protopterus annectens. NCBI lineage: Eukaryota > Metazoa > Chordata > Ceratodontiformes > Protopteridae > Protopterus > Protopterus annectens. The sequence goes on from NC_056738.1 coordinate 218,467,411, forward strand.
GTCACCCATTCACTCAGGTTATTGACCTACAAGTAGCAGTATAACTCAGTCATAGCACACATGGGTGTAATGCACTTCCTTGGACTATATGAAGAGAAACATGAAGGAGCTCTCAGACTATGTAGCAGGTAATAGTCTAGCACAGAACAGAATTCTACCTTTTTCAAGGATGATGGTACAATATTAACAGAAGATGATTGACTTTGATAACTGGTTTAGCTTCAGGTGACATTTGAAAGAGGTTCAGTATTTGTTAGCATGGGAGGATATTGTCATCAAACCAAGGTACCTTGCAAGGGATGGTTTGCTACTGCCCCTCTAATCTTTCAAATATTGGATAAAAAATTATTCTCCCCATAGTGCCATTTTTAGGTAATGCCAAAATGACAAATCTTTCGACATAGCAAAACCAACCAAAGAAGATCTAAAGGTGTTATTGCTCATCCTAGAAGTCTAAACAAAAAGCTCCATTCCCTCCAAGCTCTACTCCCTCAGTAGAATGCAGACATTTGTGCAGTTGCTGAAATATAGTTAAAGCTTTGGAGTGCCCCCTGGCAATGTAAGACTATAATGTCTTCAACACATTTACACCAGCTACTGCACCAGAAAGGACTAAAATTGGAGATGTTTTGGTTTACATAAAAAAATAAATACACCTCAAAGCTGGTTAAACAGTATGACCCACTTGAGATTCTCCACATTCAAATTACCATAGACAAAGTCCCATACTATATCCTTGCAAGCTATTGGTCTCCCTCTATGACCTAGGAAATCCATAACACATACTTGAAAGCAGTGAAGACACTTACCATTTAACCAAATACCATATTCACAGGCAAGTTTAACAACCCCTCTAAATACTGGGGGTCATACACAACCCCAGACTTGCAGGCCCAGAGATTCCTGGATGCTGTAAATGCAAACACCATGGACCAGTTAGTCCATATGCCCACTAGGGGTTGATACATCGTTAATCTGGTCCACATGGGAGGATGCTGCACTCTTTCTGCACAATAATGTCCACTCTGGCAAAGTGGAACCATAAAGTCTGCCTCCTTTGAAATAGAAATAAAACTCAGGACCCCAGCTAACCTTGAAACTTTTATGAACTATTCTATGGCAACCTTCCTACTATTAAGTGATACCCTAGCAAAATTCCAAGCCTCTCCCCAAACACTGAGAACATTGTTGCCTATGCAAAACTACTCACAGAAACCCTGTACAATCATATTAGTAGTTGCACAGTGACAGCTCTGCCTACTGGAAATAAGCAAAGAACAAACTCAAAAAAACAAGCCACCCTACAGGAATCTCAACATCAACAGTTTGTTTAATAAAAAGAAGAAAATCATGGCAAAATTAGGAAATAGAATGCCCAGCAAGAAAAACATTCCCTCATCAATTTAAACAAGCACCTCAGAGGGCTAATCAAGTTTACCAAAGCCAAATCTGAGATAAAACTAGCCTAATGGGCCAACAACAATCACAGAACTTTCTTCATCTATGTCTGCAGCCTCAAAGGCAGCACTCAACAATGTGTTGAAATAACTGCAACCTGAGCCACCTACAATGAGGGGGAAGATATAACAAATGTACTGACTGACAAACATAAGCTCCACTTTTATCCCTATCTACACCAGGCACCCCATAGGAAATACCATTGAGCATAACCCTCCCAACTATCTCTATTACTAGGGAAAAGGTCCTTAATGCACTCTCCAAGGTTAAGAACACTGCAGCCATGGGTCCAAATAATATTCCAAGATGCTTCATAAATAGCATGAAACATGACCTATCAGGATCACTAGAATCACTGGTTAGCCTAAGCTTCCAGAAAGACTTTTCTCCAAGCAAATTGAGAACTGCATCCATCAACCCTCTGCATAAGAGTGGGCCATTCTACAAATTCTGGTAACAACAGGCCCATAAGTCTGGCTAGTGTCATATGCAAAGCCATGGAAAGAATTACCATGAAAATGATCAGCACTGACATATAAAACCTTCTGACACTGGATACAACACAGTTTGGCTTTGTCAAGGGCAGGTCATGCCTACTAAACCTAGAGGACTTCTTTGAGAAGGTCAACAAAGCAATGGATAGACAAAATGGTGCATGCTGCCTACCTTGGGCATTGTAGACAAACTCATGAAATTTGGGATAAACCCCTGTGTTACCCATTAGATAGCCAGCTGGTTCACAAATAGGACCCACAAAGTTAGGTTAGAGCAGTCCACTTCTACAAAGAGGCCAGTCACTTGTGGAGTCCCTCAAGGCTCTGTGCTGGGTCTACTTCTTTTTGGCATCTACTTCTCTGGAGCCAAGTCCAAAGTCAAGCCCCTCTGACTGAACAACTTTACAGAAGATTGCAAACTACGTGCCATCACTGAATCTTCCAAAGGCACAAATACCCTACAGGAAGGCATGACACAGACCAATAACCAGTGTCCAAGTCACAGTCTAAAACTTCCTGACAAGAAATGCATTATAGTATCCTTTGAGAAATCTGCTACCCCTGGAAGCTACCACATTTATAACACACCCTAAGAGTAAACCCTGGTGTCACAAGTTTGGGGATGCATAGGCCAACCTGGATCTATGGTAGTTAGGAAATCGTATTATATTGCCAGACTTATAGACAAGGGTATGGCATCTTACTCCAAGTAATTATTGTTCTACTGTACTAGGCTCTCATGACACCAATCATCATACCTCTCAACCTCTTAGAACAAGAAATCTGAACAGAATCATAAATAATGGAGGATAAAGTTCCAAAAATAGGGACAATTTTTAAATATTGCTTTTATAAACTTAGAAAGTTGATATAATAACAGGATTTGTATTAACATGAATCTTCTGTAGGATATGAAGTCTGAAACTCAAACGTCAATCATTTTTTTACTTCAATCATCAAGAATTCTCCAGAAAACCAGAAAAAAAACTATGTGGAACAAACCAAAAATATCAGTCAAACATAGGATCATAGGAAGTTATTAGGCTATTGGCCCTGAGGCCCTTACAAACCTAGCCAAGAATTTAGTCCATGGGCTGACAAGTCAGCACCCAATAAGCCTATCCAGCAGGGACTCAGGAGGAATCCCAGGGGTGTATTTTCTGTTCCCCATCCAGTTATCCAGGTTGCGCTTAAAAAGGGTTAATGAGGTACTCTGCTTGACATGTAGAGAGAGTCTATTCCACAGAAGGGGGAGTCCCAGGGACACAAATCTGTTCTGCCAACAAGTCCAATTGATGTCACAACAAAGGTTGAGGTCATGCATGTGGGTTACTCGAGTGGAACTTGACTGCGGATATGCAGCAGTCCCATCAAGGCAGGGTCTGAGATTGCTTTGTATGCCAGACAGAAGTCATCTCTGAGAAGTCTGTATGAGAATGAGTCGAGGTACAAAGTCTTTAGGCTATCTGTGTAGGGTAGTTGTTTGAGCCCATGGATTCTCCTGGTGAGGAACCCCTGTGGTCTTTCCAGCTGCTGCATGTGCTTTTTGAGGTACATGCCGAAAGGGGTGTTGTACTCAATAATGGATCTTATAAGGGAAGAATACAGGAATGTTATTACCTCCTTGTCCTTGGATGAAATATCCTTACTAATGAGGTGGACCATGTAGAAAGTTTTCTGTACAACAGAGGCAATATGGTGGTCAAAATTCAGCTTGCTATCAACATGGGTGCCCAAGTCCCTCACGACTGATTGTGTGCTTAGGACCTTGTTATTAATGTGATAATTTGTGGGGATGTCACTCACCCCAAAAGGGATGATGATGCATTTTTTGGCATTCAGTTTGAGGCCATGTTTCTGATACCAGTCCTTTGTTTGGGTGAGACCATCTTGGACGATGTCTACATCACTAGGGGAATTGATGACAGCACCCAGCTTGCTATGTCAGCCATAGCCCACTAATTTTGGCCTGCACCTCAGAAAAGTATATCCCAAACAACAGAGGCCCCAAGACTGATCCCTGGTGTACACCGCTCATTACAGGTGTACTGCTTGAGGTCGCTTCCCCTATTTTGACTAGGTGGGTTCTATCAGTGATCCAGTTTAATACCCATCTGGTAGCATATGGATTGATGCCTAGTTGAGATAGTTTATCTATTATACCTGAGTGGGAATAATATCGAAGACTTTGGCCAAGTCAAGGTTGGTGGTGTGCATCGTCTTCCCCTTGTCCATGGCTTTGGTGAATGTCTCAAAGAAGTCAACCAAAGTTAACAGGCATGACATCCCCTTGACAAAACAAACTTTGTGGGATCGAGTGTTTGGAGGTTGCCAATGCACTTGTTAATGAGGTCCATGATAATTCCCTACATGGCCTTGCAGATCAAGCTAGTCAGGCTGATGGGTCTATAATTTCCTGGATCTGTGAATGGTCCACATTTGTGCAAAGGGATGAGAGTAGCTGTCCTCCACTCAGCTGGGACAAAGCCGGTACTCAGGCTTTGGTGGAATAGGATGCCTAATGGTGCTGCAAGTTCCAGCCTGAGTTCATGTAGGATGCAGTCTGGGGATGTTATCAGTTCCCATTGAGGCTGTATTTTTTGCCTTTGAGAAGGCAGTGATGACTTGCTCCCTAGAGATAAGTGGAGGAGGGTAGGGGCTGGGGATGTCCTGATTTACTGATGGGGAGTACAGAGGGGTATAGTTTTCACTGAACCTGTCTGCCAGCATGTTGGCTATGTCTATGGCATTTGTGTATGTGGTGTCCTTGATCATCAATTATGAGCAGATCTGAATGCTTCCTTTGAGATTGCGGACATATATGAAGAAGGCCTTATGGTTGTCTTTAGTAGATGTGGCCAGTTTGGACTTGAAGTTTTCTTTGGAGGATTTCACTAATGTTCTTGTTTGCTTGTTCAGGCTAAGGAGAGGTTGCTTTCAGTTAGGCATCTGCTAGATCTTGGTCATGGACAGCAATTTTTTTCCTTTTATTATAGAGTGTATTTAATGCAGATGTCCACCAGACAGGTTTACTCTTCCTTGAGGAGGATTATTTTGTCCTGTTGGGTATTCCAGGTTCCATGCAGCTATATAAATGCTTGTATAGTAGTTTGTTGTAGGTTTGGACATATGTGCCAGTTCCTATGGATGGAGATTGGGCTGTGAAGCTGTTTATACCTTCCCTCAGGAGGTCACAATCAGCTTTGGTGAAGTTTTTTGTTTTGAACCTAGCTGGGGGGGGGGGGTCGGGGGAGATTGTGACTTTGAAAGTGACCGCTTTGTGGTCAGATCTTACCAGGGAGGATGACAATGTAGGGATGCTGGGATGGTTATTCATGTTGATTAATACCAAGTCCAAGATATTTTCACCTCTTGTGGGGGTGTTGAACAGCTGGTCCAAGGCATTTGCATTGACAACATCAGTGAATCTCTGGGCATTTGTGTTTTGGCATGAGTAGTTCTTCCAATCTATGGTTAGATAGTTAAAGTCACCCAGGATAAGGGTAAAAGGTTGAATCTTGATAGATGCGAAGAGGTCCAGATAGGTGGAGTAGGCATCTTGAGTCCATGTTGAGAGCCTGTAGCTAGCTATTATTTGAATATGAGTCTTGTCAATTGTTAACAGCACCTTCAGTATCTCCTGTGCATTATATTGTATGACCAGCCTGGAGGTGTGTATGTCTTTTATAAATATTGCAGCTTCACCTCCTTTTGCTTTAATGCCCATGGTTTGTGGTTTAAATGTATGATAGGATGAGTAACCTGGTTTAGCTGGGGTACTCTCTACATCTTTGAACTAGGTTTCTGTGACTGCACAAATGTCAGCATCTTCCAGGGTTAAGAATGCTTGCAATAAGTGCAGTTTCATGGTTAGCCTCCTAGCATTTAGTAGCATTACCTTTAATTTGTGTTTTGATGAAATTTTCATGTTGGTAGTTTTGACCTCATGGCATTGTCTAAAAATGGCCCTATGGGGAGGCAAGAGAATTCACCAGAAGCCCGAAGCCTAAGGGAGACAGATGCAGGCCATCTCTAGCAAAGAATCGTGGTTTGTCAATCATGTCTTCCCAGGAGGTCAGCTACTGGATCCCCTTAGAATGACAACAGAAACTAAGCCAATTGTTAAAGTAAATCATTTTCTGTTTGTATTGAGGAATTATTCTGGGTGATGGTAGAATTCTGGTTTAGGCTAGGAACATATGTGCCTGGGACACATATTCAGTGAGCTTGCTCATGTCTCTCTTCATATTGTCTAGGGGGTATGTCTCAAGTTCTTCATGCCAACATGGACTATGACAGTCATAGCAGTACCTGTTGTTGAGAGACTTGAGTGCATGGGTAACATGGCATTTTCTGGCACCTGACAAACAACTAACCGTAACTTTCTTCTTATCCAGCCTGGTGGGGGCACATCTGGATGTCTCACAATGGAGTCTCCTATGACTAATATGTTGGGTTTATGTTTAGGCCTTAGGGCTATGAGACACAGGTGTGTGGACTTTGTGTGGTGTGTGGTGTGGTGGGCAATTGAGTTTCTGTGTGCGTTTGCCTTGGAGGTCTCTTTTGTTTGAGTATGTTTTTGTTGAAGACCTCCACATATGTGGGTGTGTGTTGTGTAGGTGTGGGTGGTGTTTGAGGTGTGGTGTTTGTGTTGACAACCTTCTCAGTGCTAGATATACTGGATTGTGAGGGAGAAAACATAGACTCTAGGTTCTTAATGTAATTGCATCTCTCACAAATTGTGTTCCTAGGTGGTAGCAGTAGAGAGTTGTCCATGTACATGAGGCAGTTGTTACACTGTCTCAGGATGCCCATATCAACCAGACTGACAGGAGAAAGTGTAGGAAATTGTCCATCCATATTTGTTAGAATCTGAGGGAGAAATAACAGAGAGAGCTAAGAGGGTAAAGGGTAAAGGGTAAAGGGTGGAAGGTCAAAGAGTAGAGGTCTATATTATAAGCATGAAAGACCTTTTCAGAGAATATGAAAACAGCGACATATATTGCGTGAACTGCGAAAACACCGAATGCCATATATACCGCAAAATTCAAAATCTCGAATCGTCAGTTGGCCAACCCCACCGCCTGCTACATACTACCTACCCAAACAAAATAAATAAACTACATACATACACTAAACAAAACCCTACTTCTAACCCTACACTAAACCTTGCATACATTAACCTGCACCCTAACCCTAAGTTCCATAACTATCGCACACTTACCTTAAGGAGCTATACCGCAGAAGGGCCAACTATGATGATTCGAGATTTTGAATTTCATGGTTTAGGGCATTCGGTGTTTTTGCGGTTTGCACAATATGTGTCACTGTTTTCGTATTCACTGAACAGGTCTTTCATGCTTATAATATAGTCCCAAGAGTAGTACTACCAGGTGATCACACAAGTGGTACTAAGGGAAAATTTCTAGCTGTAATACCTCACAAAGGGTTAAAAAAATGCAGCTGTGGTGCATGACATGCAAACAAGCCCAAACCAGCTCAAATGCAGGTTTAAATACCACAAAAGTAGAAGATTCTAGTAACGCAAAAATCTAGCCAATGTTCCTAGTCCCTGCTTTCTTTACCAATCAACTTGTGCCAGACAAGGTCAAGACAGCCCTGCTACTTTCACTAGGAGAGGAGATAGGCCCCTACCAACACAAGATGGCTGCCAGAAACACAGAAGGCAAACACAAGATGGCCGCCAGAAACACAGAAGGCAAAAAAAGCAGCTCTGGATGCAGCAAACTTGTATCCAGACTATGCTACTCAATTTAAGGGTTAAGAACACAGTGAAACTCACAAAAGAACACATATTGACCACTTACAGACAAAAACAGAACTCAAAGTAAGAAACAATACACCCTGGGATTCAGGAAAGCTAAAACTCCATGCAGAAACAGTGTAGCAGCTCCTGCACGGAGTTTGGCCACTGACCGATTCAGCAAACAGCTGATCCGATGTGAGCGAGCCTGTCTACACTGTTCCTGCATGGAAGACCATGTGACATGCTAATCATCTCATTTGCCTGTGAAAACCATGCAAATGAGGTAAATTAACGATTCAGGAAGTTGCCAGGTCTCCGTGCAGGAACAATGTCAGTGCAGAAATGTCTTCATTTACCAACTGAACACATTTCTGCAAAAAAGAAAATGGAGGCATGACAGCACAAATAAAAGCATGTATTGACATCTGTAGGCAGGCCAGTGGCCAAATATATGGCCAATGGCATAAATAAATGTTTAAGTTTAATAAAAAATATATTTTTTTGTGGTCGATCTCGGCCGTTTAAGCATAGCGCAGCAGTGTGCAAACACGATAGTGCCGAAAATAAAAAAAATATGGGAAAACTCAAGTTTAAAGAAAATCTGCATTTTTCCAATACAGTCTATGGGATGCAGAATCAAAACAATACCAGGGAACAGTGGTTGTCAAGGGGAAAGGCTCCATGTCAGTGCAGTATCTATGGGCTATGGCGGTGGGGTATGCAAAAGAGGGGAAATTTACTGAATAACAAAATATTCTAAGTTCAAAACCTGCACCTAACCATGTAGGTGCTAGAACAGGATTGTGTAGGCAGGAGGAGCAACTAACATGAAAAGGCAGCATGCCATGGTTGCTGTAAGCAGATTGGCGCTCTGTTGGCTGGGTTTGCGCTTAGCTAAGCACAGCTAAGTAAGGGGGTGTGTCTGAGGATGTAATGTCTTACACCATGAAATTAAGTGTGTGTTCGCATCCAGGGAGGGACATTTCTGCTAAAATGCGTTTAACTTAGCTAAATTGGTTTGCGTGGCTCGCACTGGGACTTAAATAAATTAAAAAAAACCCACAGAAAATGGCAGCACTATGTATATGTATGGAAGAGGATGTGCCAAGACTGTATAGCATTGTTTACCTTGCCTAAATGGGTTTGTGTGGTGTGCACCGAGATTTAAACCTCAAAAAATAAAAAAAATACAGGAAATGGCAAGTGGAACAAGAAGAAATAGGGAAATAGTAGAATAGAGGCACTCAAATACAAGTAATATAACTGGCAGGTGAAATGTATTATACTCACCCAATCACACTGGCAGCATCTGCAGCACACCACTATAAACAATGCAAACACCTTTCAGTTTGTTTTTTTCCCACAAAATCTACACCACCGGTGTACACAGACTGGGAAATTTTACCTGACAAAACTAACAAAATGTTAGGAGCTGCTGTCAGCCTCATACCTCAGTATGCGCAAGAAGCTGAGGGTGGTGAGGACAACAATGCTGACAACCACCCCAGACTTATGAGGAAGTGGAGAAGAGTATTCAGGCCCATGGTAACCTACCAGGGGCTACATGATCTGGAGACAGTAGAGCACTACAGGGTGGACAGGGACATACTGTAGCAAATTGTGGAGCTGTGCCAGCCTCACCTTACATCTAGAACAGAGGGGAACCCATCCCAGTGGAAACCAAGGTATGTGTAGCTCTAAGAATACTAGCTACAGGCACTTTCCAAAGAACAACTGGGGATATCATGGGGGTCTCACAGACATCTGAGTCCAGGATACTCCATCAGTTACTGGATGCTATGCGACCACATGCCGAGGAGCACATTAAATTACCCACCACCCGTGAGGAGAGAACCCGCAGTATGCATCTCTTCCACCATGCAGCAAACTACCTGGAGGTACTGGGTGCCACAGACCTCATGCACATCCACATCTAAGTACACCTGGTGACCAGGGTAGGGTCTACATAAACTGCAAGTGGTTCCACTCCATCAACTGCCAGGTCGTGTGCGATGTACAGGGCATTATCATGAATGTATGTGCTGGCTGTCCTGGAAGCTATCACGACTCCCACATCTGGCATTGCTCATAGCTGTATCAGTGGTTTGCCAGGGGGGATATCCCATATGGCCATTTAGTGGGGGATGCTGGCTATGCACTGGAGCAATGGATGATGACGCCCATCAGAAATGCACACACACCCACAGAGGAACGCCATAATGAGGCACATGCACAAACCAGGATCATTATAGAGCTTGTGTTTGGGATGTTCAAGTCATGCTTCCGTTGCCTTGACATATCCAGTGGAGCCTTGCAGTACTGTCCAGTCACATGTGGACACATGGTCATAGTATGTGCCATGCTACACAATATGATCTTGTGGAAACAGCTGCAGCAGGAACAAAATGGGGAAGGGCCACACAGCCCCCTCCACCACTGTCAAGGCCTCCACAGGCACAGAGGGACTCAGAGGAGGAACATCCTGAGCCTGCCCCTATAGGCAGATGGAGGCGTGACCAATATGCCCTGGCTTTGGCAAAGAGGCAACACATAGCACATACAATGACACTGTAGGGCCCCAGGGACTCATCTCTCTCTCTCTCTCTCTCTCTGTCTGACTCGGACACACAGTAAAATGGATGCCAAACATCACACCACCTATACCTGACCATGTATAGGCAGTGTATTGTGTGCATCTGACATAGTCAGCCCTCAAGCACCATTCTCACAACAGCTGCATGCACAAGGTAAGCCAGTCTCTGTAACAAATTAAACTAATGGAGTGGAATTTTCTAAAAGCATATATATGGTACTGATCAAGCATGTAAGGGAATGAGGTGGCTAACTGGGATAGCAGCAGACAGCTGAGAGCTCTGTGGGACAACAGAATGTGTATCCCAAGTACTGCCCTACCCACACCATGCAGTACCAACCTAGTTGACAAATACCACTGCAGTATATGTGGTGAGCCAAATAACTGGGTGTTTCATAGGACATATGCATGGATGTCAGATTGGGGGTCCCATATCCACCACCAACCCCACACAGCAGATCAGCTGTAGACAACCATACAGAAATGCCTGGCAAAGGCTCCCACATGACAACATCCATGAAATCCCTACCCACAGACTTTTACACAGTGATATCACAGCAGGTCTGGCAGTGGCAGTATGGCTCTGAAAGGTACGAAGTCTGAAACTACAAATATCTATGCCAGAACAATGTGACCTGTGGTTGATATGGTTATGCCTAATGTCTGAAAGATAGGGAACACCACTATGCTACATGTGACCAACATATTAAGCAAATATCAGCACAGTCTGTGCAGATGTGTATCATGTACAGTCATGTCATCCCCCGCATAGTCCCATAGAAATGCAGTAACATTTTCCTAGACTTAAGCAGCATCCAGCTTTCACCCAGAGTGATGGCACAATAGTAACAGAAAGCAATTGTCAGTAACCCCCACAGTCAACTTACTGGTGCCATTCCAGGGGTGTCTCCTGCCTGCAGCCTGGGAACATATGGTCATCAGAATGCACTGCCCTGCTACAGATGGCATGCATCTGTCACACCTGGCCTACAGGCCTCTGGAAAATGCCTATGCCTCACCCACAGTGCCCTTTAGGGAGTGTTATGGGGTACATAAAACCAGCATAACACAGTCCACAAAATGCAAAGAAAGGCCATGTTGACAACTGCTATGAGCAAACCTGCCAGCCTTAGGGAGCCAGAAATCGGGACAAAGCCATGAATACTAGAGTGATAAAGGTCCAAAGAGAAGGATACCTGTGAAATGCTGCTCTAATAATGTTATAAAGTTGATGGAATGATTTGTAGTAGCATGGAATGTATGATGGGTACAAAGTCTGAAACTGCAATGTCAACTGTCAGTAATATCTGACTTCAAAAACCAAAGTATTTTCATTGAAATGTTTAAGAATCAATTATTGTTTTTAATTTAATTGAATAATTGGCATTTTGGCATCAAAATGTGGGATATTTAAGGTGTAGTATTTTTACAGTTTAAATTATGTTTTTGAGGAAGTCAGTTATTGACGAAAGCGGTAATAAAGTGTTGGTACACTAACATTGTGTCTTTTTCTGTGGTTATTGGCCATTTGAATATGCTTGCTGGTTTTTGGTGGTCTTTTAGTCTGCATTGGATATACGAGTGTTTTTGGTTAATATCTGACTTCAACCCTGAATGACTTGCAAAACACTTTTGCTGGAAAATCACACTTGTTTGGGTAACCAACAAGATATATGAATCATGAATGTGGACATTCTGTGATACTCTGTACAGTCGACAGGCAGGGCTAGGAGTTTAAACATGGGAATGCACTCACTGCAGGCAGGCCTAACCCTGGAAGATGGTGACATGTCTGCACCCACAAAACCCTGGGCCACAGCCATGGGGAGGAACAAACCCCTCCCTGATCACTCATCCTATGCAACATCCTGACCCCAACATGTGGCCATCCAAGCAAAATGAGGTGGGCCATACCTATATCTGTGACAAACACACACCTACAGGCTGGTCAAACAGTCTGACACACACAAGACCCTCCAAGTGCAGTCAAACATTAAGGAGCACCCAATACAAAGTACTGGTAGCTATAGGAAAACATATCTGTCCAGGACACACACACACACCCCACATATCCTATCCCCTACAAATATATCTGGAGTCTGCCTGTCACCCTGATCCTGTCTGACTTATATTACCCAACTGTGGACTGGAAATCAGACCAAGCCATAACATAAATGCATAGAGATTCCACCATTGTAACATATCATCAAGGTGCTGGACCATTTCCACAGCATCAACAGTCAATTGCTTGTAGGCACACCCCTCAACAGGCCCTATTGTGCAATAATGCATAGCATTTGGCTCATAAACCTTGTGTGTGCATTATCCATCCTGTATTCCTCTGGTAAATCACTGTGATGATCTGAGGAGGTATGTCACCAGGTAGTGAAACAATACATGACAGTGTCAAAATGGCATATATGACACATGTCTGCTAAAACAAGCCCTGTAACCCTAGCAACCCATAAATTACTGAGAGATATTGTCACAGTCATTGTATGGCCCATTATCCCCACAATTGGATGGGCTATCTCCAGATATCCTGCACCAACAGGTTGAGAGGTATGGCTGTAGCACGAAACAAACCAGACTGGAGTACAACAATCCCTAAAATGGAGTCCCACACATACTATTGAAGGACACACTGAGCATGCTCATACTCTTAGAGAAATGTCAGTAGGATCTAGGAATGAGCAGGCCTTCCTCACCCAGTGCACTTTCCATTGCCCCACTTTAGCAGTCTTGCAGATGTCTGTCACCATAGAAGTCACTTTTGTTGGCCTAGCCCCATAAGCTCTATGGGGTGTGCGATAACTGCATAACACAATAATACAAATAATTAGTTAGGTAGGACTTCTAATCTCAGTCCTGGCAAATGTAAACATGAGTGTGTGTGTATGTGTGTGTGTGTGTGTGTGTGTGTGTGTGTGTGTGTGTGTGTGTGTGTGTGAGTGTGTGTGTATGTGTGTATGGTTACAACTAAAAGCGTATGGGTCCATTCCAACCCAGTACACTTCCCCTTTCCCAACTTTAGCAGTCCTGCAGATATCAGTCATTTTAGAAGTGGCTTCCATCAGGCCTCTACCCCATAATCTCTGTGGTGCATGTGATAACTTCATGACACGATAGTACAAATGACTAGTTAGGTAGGAGTTCTAATCTCAGTCCTGGCAAATGTAGAGGTGTGTGTATGTGTGGCAGTCATGTGTGTAAGACTGAGGGAGTTGTGATTTTGTTTGTTTATATGTGAAACAGTTTTATGCCATTCCCTCCCATGACACTTTGCAGTACCCCACCTTATCAGTCCAGATGATGTCAGTCCCTTATCAGCAACCTTGGCCAGCTCACAGCCCTGTAAGCTCAGCAATGCATGTAATAAATGTTTAATGCTATAGTGCAAATGACTAGTTGGGCAGGGGTTCTACTCTTGTATCTGGCAAATGCGTGTGTGCATATGTATGTTTTTTAGTAGAAGTATTTTGATATGTTCCCCACCCACTGCCCTACTGTATCAGTCCTGATGATGTCATTCCTCATATCAGCACCTTTGGCCAGCTCTCAACCCACTAAGTTCTGTAGTGTGTGTAGTGTGTGTGGTAACTGCGTAACACTATGGTACAAATTACTAGTTAGGTAGGAGTTCTATTCTCACATCTGGCAAGTGTATGTGTGTCTGTTTGTAGGACAAAGTATTTTGATAAGTTTAACAACTACTGCACTACCTTATTAGTCCTGCTGATGTCATTCCCTTCATAGGTTCACACGTATGTAGTAGGTAATGGCCCAGGAGCCTTAACAAGCCTAGCACATAGAAGGGCCCTGCCATTGTGCCACCTGATGTTATGGCCCAGTGCCTGTATCAAGTATAGCCACTGCAGTGATCCTTGGATTGAACTATTACCCATCCACTCATCAAGATTTCTGTGGAACAGTGTCAGTAAGGTACTCTGCTTGACATGTATGGGAAGTGTATTCCAGGGCATGTGAAGTCTCTTGGTGAGGGACCTGTCCCACCAGCATGTTGTGGTGATTGTGGTACTGAGGCAGAGGTCTCTACAGTGTGCGGTGTGGATGGATTTATATGTAGCATTTCTAAACCAGCTGGGTCAGACATGGCTTTTTAAGTCAAGCACAGATAACTGCTAATTAGGTGATATGACACAGAGAATAGCTTGGTTCTTCTGAGTCTGTCTGTGTAGGATGTGTGTTTAAGACATAGGAACCCCTTTATGAGGTGCTTCTGTGGCTACACCAGCTGTAGCAGGGGTCTAGTGAGGTACATGGAAAATGGGCCATGATACTTGTGGAGTAGTCTAATAAGGGAATAATAGACAGAGATAACTACCTCTGTCTTTCTGGATGCAAAATCCTTGGTAATGCAATGTGCCATATGGAAGGACTTCCTGACCACAGTGGCAATGTGATGCTTGAAGGAGAAGTTGCTGTCAACATGAGTCCCCAGATCTCTTATAATGCCTACAGTGTTCATTGGGCTCCCATTGATATGGAACTTACTGGCAACTGAGTGTTTTACCAAAGGGGATGATGATGCATGTTGTGGTGTTAAGCTTCTGGCCATGGTTTCCACACCACTCATTGGTCTCACTGAGGTCTTTCTGTAGGATGTCTGCATCACTTGTGGAGTTCAAGAAGCTCCCAGCTTGCAGTCCTCTGTGAACTTGGTCAGCCAGATTTCCTCTGTGTTGGGCTGGATTCCTGAGAAGTAGATGCTGGACAGGACATTATCCAGTACCGATCCCTATGAGACTCCACTCGTGACTGCTTGCCAGTCTGACTTGGAGTTTGCAACTGTCACACTGTGTGTTCTGTGAACCAGTTTGCAAACCACCCACTGATATAGGGGTTGATGCCGAGTTTGTTGTGCTTACCAGTAATCCCTGACTGAGGAATGGTATCAAAAGCCTTGGCCAGATTGAGATAGGCTGTATGCAGTGCCTTACTGTCATACACAGCCCTGGTGACTCACTGAAAGATGTCAACCAGGTTTAGCAGGCATGATCTGTCATTCACAAAGCCAAACTGTGTGGGGCCCAGAGCTAGGAGATCACTCATATCTTGGTCAATCAGGTCCCTGATGATGCACACATACCCATGCATAGTAGACTTTTCAAGCTAAGGGCCAATAATTTCCAGGGTCTATAGATGCTACCCCTTCATGGACAGGGATGACTATAGCAGTGTGCCATTTTTGGAAGGACAAAGCCTGATGTGAGGGTGTTACTGACCAGGGCACACATATTTGGTGCCAGGTCTCTTTGTATGTCATGTAGAACACAGCCACAGATATGTTGGGGTCCCATGGAAGCTGTATCCTTGCCTGTGGAGAATGCAGGTTTAACCTGGCCTATAGTAATGCTGGGTGCCTGGCATTCATCAGCCATTGTGATTGTCCCCTTGGCAGGGAGAGGGGTAAAGCTGGCACTGAATGTATTGGCAAGACTGTGGCCAATATCTGTTGTATCAGGATAGGAATCAGCATTGTGCAGTAACTCACAGCACTTGTGATTATTGCTGTCAAAGGCTTTTGTGATTGTCATCAGTGTCTGCTGCAAATCTGCCTATATTGCTGCCTGTAGGTGATTCCATGAGGGATCCCAAGTTGTGTTTGAGGCTAATAAGGGGGTTCACCAATCTTGAGACACCACCATTTTTTGAAACAGTGTCCTCCTTCTCTTGTACACATTAGTAATTGCAGGGGAGCATCACAATGGCTTCCGGTCTTTGGAGGACAGTGTCTGTGTTCTTTTGGTTATGGCTAGTACCATGCATCCATGTACCTGTTTGTGCAGTGCATATGTGTATGATATGACAGTCATGCAGCAATTTCCCATTGGCATGGGTGCAGTGAAGTCATCCACCCCTGTTTTTATGACTGCAATGTCAGCATTGGAGAGATTTTGCAAGATGGTTACCTTTGTGGAGGGTGTGGGCAAGATGTTGAGGTTCATGTTGATTACATCATGTTTGGATCTGACCATGTAGGGATTGACAACTGTGGTCGAGCAACAGGCCCATATGTAAGTAATCAACACAGGTCAAGGTTTTTGCATCCTCTACTGGGGGTCAGTATGAGTCAGCCCAGGGCAATGGAACTGATGAATACCAGGAAGCGTTGGGCCACCGTACTGGTGCTTGACTACTTTCCCCAGGTGATAGAGGGGTAGTTGTAGTCTCCTACTATGTCAGTGTTGGGTTGGTCCTTCATAGATATCAGAGTGTTGAGGAATGTGCATTGACAGTCTAGGGACATAGCTGGGGACTGATATCAGGCTATGGTATGGATTGCACTATTCCCAAAAGTCAGTTTTACTGGAAGTACCTCTGATGCATTATGCTGAAATACTAGTCTGGAGGTGTGCATATCCATTATGGATATGGAGACAACCCCACCTGTGGAGGTGTGGTCCATGCTTTGGTGCTGACAGCTGTGGAATGCGTCATAGCCTGTTAGTGCAGGGCTGCTGTCTGTTGCTGTGAACCACCTCTCCATTACAGCACAAATGTCAATGTCCTCTACTCTGAGGAGTGCTTTGAGTGACTGCATCTTGACAGTTAGATGTCTACTGTTGAGCAGCATGACCCTCAGATTGCATACATGTCTATCTGTTATGGTGATAATTTGATTTGGAACACTGCCTAATAAGGCACTATAGGGGTGACAAGACACTTACCCTGTACCTGGAAACCCTGGGCTGACAGACTTAGGACATCTCTGGCAAGGCATTGAGGTCTGTCAATTATGTTATCCCAAGCAGAGAGATACTGGATCCCCTGAGAATGACACACAACATGTAAGCCAATGTTGCAGTCAATTATCTGTTAATAGTACTACAGCATCATTCTGGGTGATGGCAGTATACTGCTCAGGGCTACTGTCACACCTGTCTGGACCACATAATCCAAGTGTTCAACCATGTCTCTTGTCACGTAGTTCAGGGAGGTGTGTCTCAGTTCATTCACACCCACATGGATGAAGACAGAGTGATATTTGTAGCTGTTTTGAAGTGGCCTGATTGGGTGTGTCTTGTGTTGGATGATGGCACATGATAGTTGGCTGTTACCGCCTCTATAATCAACAAAGTGAGCAGGACATCTGTGTGCTGCAGTACTGAGTCACCCATGCTCACTGTATTGTGCAATGTGGTCAGCCTTAGGAGCTAACATTGAGGGGCACACTGTGTAGGTGACATATGTGTCCTTTGACATGTGCTATGTCATGGGGTCTGAGAGGGTGTCTGTCTTGCTGGTCTGTGCTGTTTGTGTAAATGTCCATTGAGTGCCTCTGTGAAGGTGGGTGTGTGGCTTTTCAGTATATGTCAGGGCTATCATAGTTGGGGTTGTGGCGAGCTATGTGGTCCACATGGTGTGGTACAGGTGTTGATCTCATCCTCTTGACCAGCTAGTCCAGTCTTTGCTGGAGACTGCATAGTTCCACATTTGGTGATATAGGGGTAACTCTCACTGGTCTGAGTGTTTGGAGTTTAGATGAGAGGGTTGTCTGTGTACATGAGACAGTTGCAACATTGCCTCAGAATGGACAACTGCACCAGGTTAATGGGTGAAAGCACAGAAAACTGCACTTCAATCATGCCGGGGGAGTGGTCATAAGTAGTAACTACTGGGGCTAATTCCATGATGAACAAGTACTGTTGATGGCTCCCAGGTGTGATACACTTATTGATACAATAACCTGTTGAAGTGCAAAGCTGTAATGCTATTTGAAGTGCAAGACAGAAAGAACTAGCAAGATTTATGGGAGAAAATGAAGGTAGACTTCCTGCCACCTGTAATACTTTACCTCAGCTGTGCAGTTATCAGCACATTTGGCAAGTTGCAATTCCAGTAAGTTCTGTAGTGTGTGCAGTAACTGGGTAATGCTATAGTGCAGATAACTGGGTAGACAGGGGTTCTAATCTCAATAATGGCAAGTCTGTGTGCAAGAATGATGTACTTTGTGGGTTATACCATTTTGACTTGTGTACCACCCTTTACACGTCCCCTCACTCCAATTTAGTAGTCATGTTGATGTTATTCATCTTAGAAGTACCTTTGAACTAAGTGGAATTGTATAAGCTCTGTGGCGTGTCTGACAACTGTGCAACACTGTAGTAGATATGCCTAGATAGGCAGGAGTATTCATCCCAATACTAGCAATTGTGTGTGTGTGTGTTTCTGTGTGACAGAATCATATACTGTGTGAGTTATATCATATTGGACTTGTGTATCACCCTTTACACTTCCCCTCACTCCAATTTAGTAGTCCTGTTGATGTCATTCACCTTAGAAGTAGCTTTGGAGCAGATGAAATTGTATAAGCTCTGTGACACATCTGAAAACTGCATAACACTATAGTAAATATAACTGGATAGGCAGGAGTTCTGATCCCACAATTGGCAACTGTGTTTGCGTGTGAATTGTACCATTTTGATTTGTGTGCCACCCATTATACTTCCCCCCGTCCTACTTTACTACTGCTGTTGTTGTCATTCACCTTAGAAGTACATTTGGACAAGGTGAAATTGTGAAAGCTGCATTGCACATCTGCTAACTTTGTAATACCATATTGCAAATAACTAGATAGGCTGGAGTTCTAATCTCAGTATTGGCAACTGTTTTGTGTGTATGTGTTTGTGTGAGAATCATGTACTGTGAAGGTTATACCATTTTGAGTTGTGTACCACCATACTCATCCTAATTTAGTAGTCCTGTTGATGTCATTCACCTTACAAGTACCTTTAGAAGATGTGAATTTGTGTAAGCTCCATGGCACAACTGTTAACTGTGTAGCATTATAGTAGATATAAAAAATAGGTAGGACTTCTAATCTCAGTACTGGTGTTTGAGTGTGTGTGTTGATCATAACTTGTGTGTCTGATACCATTTTGATGTGTGTAGCATACAAGGCAGGTAACCACCTCCTGATGTCATTACTTTATATAGTGTGGTAATGGCATCTTCCTCACATGCAGCATGTGAAACCATTGTACAGGCCATAAAAGTCCTCTGTACAGATGTGTCTGGAACATCCAGATGTTTGGAACCTATTAGTGCTCTGTCTGCCTTAACAATGCCCATGTATGTGATATAGTTGCCAAATAGGCCACAGTGAGTGCACTGATATATATGGCAGCATCAGATATCATACCTGCCTGAAACAGCATACTGATACAACGACTGCTACCCTCACACTTGTCCAAGCATGTAGGTGCAATATATGAGTCCAAATGCTTGGTTTTACAAGTGAACTGTGAACCACCCTTTACACTTCCCCTCACTTCAATTTAGTAGTCATATTGATGTCATTTACATTAGAAGTAGCTTTGGAGCAGTCAAAATTGTATACGCTCTGTGGCACATCTGATAACTGTGTAACACTATAGTAAAAATAACTGGATAGGTGAATGTGTGGACTGACATATTGTGGTCTCAATCAGTATATACCAGAAACAAATGGTATCTTAACAGGTGTATGTATACATTTTGTATCCACTGTATAGCAATAATGTTTCACACATGTCCCTGCCTTAGTCTGTTTGTCCAATACATTTTGCTGGTGCCTGTCCAGATGTTTTCCACTGACAGATTGTGAGGGATGTTATATGAATGTTACATTCTCTTCAGATAGGTCTCTGTGGTGACCACTGTGATGCAATACAATTAACCCCACCACAAGTGAACATGCACATAAAGCAATATGGCTATTAGTCATAGTTGTGTGCATGGAAACTTGCATGCCCTCCACATACCTGGAGTATTGTCAAAGCACAACTGAACAATTCCATGCTCACCAGCTACAGGCTGCTGTCCTATATGCAGACCAGAGTGACCTATGTAGCTGTGGGAGAGAGGTACTGTCAGCAGACTCACATGTGCCCTTGGAAAAGGATAGATGCAGCATGCATGCACATTTACAGTACAACACCCAATACTTTCCCAATTTGCTTTCCTTCACCATATATTTGCACTTCTGTAAATTAGAAATCCCCATCCACAACTGCAATCATACCTGTCACATGCATGTAGATACTGTACAGATACAATTATGTCTCATATAGTAGTCTACTAATCACCACTGGGACCTTACTTGCATGCTCTTTGTCCATTGTGTGGGTGCCACCAACCTCCAGCAAGTGGGGCTTTGTACCCTGGTGTTGTACTGTGATGGGTGGCCCAAGCTTTGCAAGGTGCTCCATATTTGGTGTCAGTAGGGGATGCAAGGCTGGTCTCCCACCTGTGGTTGTGGGGTCTCTGGCCATGGCAGCAGCCATTTGCCAGGCATAGTGTATGAGGTTGTCGGCATGCTGTCGCACCTGCTCATATGTACGCGTATGCAGGCCCACCTAATTTACCCTGTGGACAGGGTCATCCAACAGGGTGGTCCTCTCCTGCAGATGTTGCTGGTTTCACCTCAACAGTACTATGTGGTTCTGTATTGTAGCTTCCATTATCAGGTTGCATTCCGCTGGTGAAAAGGTCTCCCACTGGTGATGTAACATTGCACCTAGCAAACACTAACAGAGAAACACATCCCAGGACCCCATACATTTGACAACAGTATGTCCAGTACCTGCACATGTACCTTGAATACCAGTAGCTAACACTCACAACCATACCATTAGCCAACACTCACAATCACACCATACCCCTGTAATCTAGCAGCACAGTATCAGCTTTCATTGCACTCCTGGTCCTGATGAGTCATATTGCCCGCAGTGAGGGCAAGTTGTTTGCATAATCCATCATTCTTCATTCAGGTCTGTGTAAATGGATGACATTAGCCATCTTCCATGCAGATGGTGTGTGGATGGTGCTGCGGCTTGGTGTGACTACAGTGTGTAATGCACCTAGGAGCACATGACTGATTTCATGTAGGATGCAGACAGAGATGATATGATGTCCCATGGATACGTACATTTGTTGCTTTTCAGTAGGCAATATGTACCTGCTCACTGGTGATGAGGGGAGGGCGTAGGCACAATACATATCCACCTATAGTGATGCTGAGGCAGGGTGGAATGTTTGCCCTAACCCCTATCTGCATCAGGTTGCCTGTAGCTATGTTATGTGTGTATGTCATCTGATTGGCCACCATTACAGGTTGTGTTGTTATGTTGCCTCCGAGATTGCAAACATATGGGAAGATGGCCTTGTGATTTCCCTGGTGGATGTCTCTGATTTGTAATCATAATTGGCCTTATAGTAATCTACTTGTGACCTTTATATGCTTGTTCAGACAATGGCCGACTTGATGCCAGGTTGGTTCCTGCCCTACTTTGGCCTGCACAGCCACTATAGGGACCAAGTCTATGGTTTGTGTAATGCTGCTGCTGTCCAGCAAAGGGGATTACTGTACATTGGTGGAGGCAGGTATGACAAGTAAGGTATTGCTGAGTCCACACAGCCATGTATGTGTTGAATCTGTTGTTTGTAGTTGGCATGGCCATAAAGTCATAACACAGTTGGACACCTCCTCAGTTTAGTAATGATAATCATGCTTACTGTACTAACCATGGCTGTGTCAGGGCAATGCAACAACCAGTAGCTGTAGAAATGTCACTCTTTTGGGTGCACAGTAACTAATATTACACATGTGTACAACATGTACAGCTCTTTTAACTGACATTTTGCATCCCATGTCTGTTTTCATGAGGTGGACACATACACCTACCCATACTGACATGTGCATAGCTAATACCTCACATACATCTCTGTTCTATATCAGTATGGCACACTAAATTCACATTCCTGCTGTGCAGTCATCCCTCTAAAGCTGTTACCACAGGACAACTGTAGGATGCCATGCATACATGGGTGTAATGGAACAAATTCAGTAACACTGTCTCAATATTGCTGTAACATACTTGAGTCATTCAATAGTACAGTAGCCTTTGCACTGAAAGGCATCCCCTTGGGGATATCCAACAGTCATATGGCAGGAAGAGAGAGGAATGGCTAGGAGGGTGGTATTGTGGGTAAGGATTGTTAATGCTGGCAATATGAGTGGTATAGAGACCAGGCTAGCTGATATGATGGCCAGGAAATGGTTGACATATTATGTGTGTGCAAGAGACCACATGGAAGGGGATTGCGGCTGGGTGTATGGTAGACAGGTCACAATTGTGCTATCAAGGTGTGGACTGGAGGTGGAAGGGTGTAGGTCTTCTGCTGAAGGAAAAGTATGCCACGAGTGCTTTTGGAGGATGACATCATTGTCTGATAGTGGGATGTTTCTAAAGCTGTAAGATGATGGTGTAATGATGACTGTTGTTAGTGCATATGCAATGCAAATTGGTTGTGCGATGGATGAGAAAGAGAAATGTGATGTCAGTTGGCTGACATGGTGATGACTGTACCCAAGGGTGACAAACTGATCATTGCAGCAGATGTCAATGGGCATGTTGGTGAAGGGAATAGAGGAGATGGGGAATTGATGGGTATGTATGGTGTTAAAAGGAGTGGAGATGGTGAGATGGTAGTGGATTGTGCAAGAAGGATGGACATGGCTGTGGTGAATAAGCACTATAACACAATGGAGGAGCATAGGGTGGCATACAAGAGTGGAGTAAGATGCACACAGGTGGAATATATCCAATGTAGGAGGGACAGTTTGAAGTAGATTGGAGACTGTAAATTGGTGACAGGGGAAAGTGAATTTAGGCAGAAGGGTATGTTGGTATGTGAGATGATGTTGGTGATCAAGATGAAGAGGAGTATGGGGGCAGCACCAAGGATCAAATGGTGTGAATAGGAAAAGTGCGCTTGTCAGGTGGAGTTCAGGGAAGAGTTGAGACAGGCACTGGGTGACAGTGACAATCTAACAAATATCTGGTTAAGTACAGCAGAGCTGGTAAGGAAGACAGCTAGATGGGTGCTTGGGGTGACATGTGGATGGAGCAAGCAGTACAAGGACACCTATTGGTGGACTGAGGAAGTACTAGAGAGTATACAAAGACAGAGGTTGGGAAAGAAGGAGTGGGATTGTCATAGAGATGTGGAAAGTAGGCAGGAGTATGAGGAGATGATGCTCATGGTAAAGAGAGAGGTGGAAAAGGCTGAGGATGGACATATGAAGAGTTCAATGACAGGTTGGACACTAAGGAGGGATAAAAGGAATTGAACCAATTGGCTGGACAGATGCAGTGAGCTAGGAAACATGTGCAGCAGATAAGGGTGATAAAGGATGATGAGGTATATGTACTAATAAGCAAGGAGAGTGTGTTGAGCACATGGACAGTGTACTTTGAGATGTTGATGAATGAGGAGAATGAGACAGAGAAGGATGAATAATGTGGGTATGGTGAATCAGGAAGTGCAATGGTCTACAAGGAGGATGTAAGGATAGCTATGAAGAGGATGAATACTAATAAGCCTGTTGGCCCACATTACACACCTTTGGAAGCATGGAGTTGTTTAGGGGAAATGGCAGTGGTGTGTTAGCCAGACTGTTTACTGATATCTTGGGAAGAGTGAGGTTGCATGAGGAGTGGAGATAAAGTGCTTGGGTGCAGTGTTAAGAATGAGGTTGATGTGCAGAGCTGTGATAACTCCAGAGGGATAACATTGACCAGTCACAGCATGAAGTTATGGGTAAGAGTAGTGAAAGCTAGGTTACGCAGTGGGGTGAGGAGTACTGGTCAGCAGTATGGTGTCATGCGTGGAAAGGGCACTACCAATGTAATGTTTGCTCTGAGACTGTTACTGGTGGAATACGGAGAAGGTCAGGAGTTGCTCTGTGTCTCTCTGGACGTACAGAAAGCATATGACAAGGTGCCTAGACAGGAGTTGTGGTATTTTATGATGAAGTCATGAGTGGAAGAGATACATGTAAGAATGGTACAGGATATGTATAAGGGTGGTGTGACAGCATTGAGATCTGCATTGGGATTGACAGATGTGTTTAAGGTGGAGGTGGGATGAAATCAGGGATCAGCTGTGAGCCCTTTCTGATTTTCAATGGTGATAGACAAGTTAACAGACAAGATCATACATGAGTCCTCGTCGATTATGTTGTTTGCAGATGACATTGTGATCTGTATTGAGAGTAGGGGACAGCTTTTGGAGACTCTGGAGAGGTGGATATATGCTCTAGGGAGGAGAGGAATGAAAGTCAGCAGCACTAGGACAGAATATCTGTTTGTGAATGAGAGGCAGGATAGCGGAATGTTGTGGATACATGGAGTACAGTTGGCAAAGGTGAATGTGTTCAAATGGTTGGGATCAACATTTCAGAATAATGTAGACTATGGTGGACAGGCATAGAAGAAAGTACAGGCAGGATGGAAAGGGTGGAGAAGAGTGTCAAGATTGATATGTGACAGACGATTACCAGTAAATGTGACATGTAAGGTCTACGAGAGGGTAATGAGACCACCTATGTTATATGGGTTGAAGACAGTGCCATTGACAAAAAGGCAGGGGTCAGAGCTGCACATGGTAGAGTTACAGATGTTATGTCCTGCACTGGGTTTGACACGGGTGCACAGGTTTAACAATGTGGATGAGACAGTGTTGGAGAGGCAGCATTACATCAGTTTGGACATATGCTGAGAAAGGGTGCTAAGCATATTGTGAAAAGGATGGTAAAGATGTAGCTGCCATGTAAGAAGAAGAGAAAAAGGCCTCAGATGAGGTTTCTGGATGTGGTGAGAGAAGACATGCAGGTGGTTGGTGTGAAAGAGCAAGATTCAGAGGACAGGCAGAAATGGCAGCAGATGATCCACTGTGGCAATCCTGAATGGGAAAAGCCAGCAGACAATTAAGGGGGCTGTTGCAATGTCATTATTTACAGATTTGGCAAGGATTTAACTGACATGACACAATGCTATGAGTATATGACTACAAATGTGGTCAGTGTGCAGAACACTGGACAATTGAATGGTATGAGCTCAGAATATAACATGTAGTTCAACACACACATCTGCATCAGTACTTTACTCTGTAGATGCTCTGTATAGTTAACTTATATTTACAAGAGAAAATGTGTATATGCACAGGTAACATATAGATATGTACAACATCCCAGTAGCTGGCCTAGTCACTACAGACAGAGCCACATGCTATGGATATCAGTGATGTTCAGCAGTACATCAGTACAGCAAGTCTTGTTGAGACATATGCTTTCAATCCCATAGTTTCCATTATTACAGACCACCTACTGCATTCAATTACATGCTTGCTTACTTGTTTCACATACCTTTTTTCTGGATATGTCACAGAAATATCCTTTCTTATTCTTTTTTCTCATACTACTTCAGCTTTGCACTGATGGACTGTCTATGACAGAGGTGATTTGAATAGATGGCAGCTTGTCTTTTGTAGGTAATGCTCATGACCATGTGATGGCCTGAGCACCAATTGGTGTTCCCCAGTTGCTGACTGCATGCAGAGCAGCTGTGTAGTTATTCCAAAAGCCAATGTCATGACAACTCACTCCTGTAATTGAATACTCCATGTGGGCATTGGCCCTTTCCCTTACCTGTGAATAAGAGATCCTGGAGGTGTGTGAGCTAGGGTCCCCTACAGAAGACCGACAGATCACAACACCAACACATGCATCATTGACACCAAAAGCCTGACACATGAAATACCGACAATGGGGAGACAGTAAGTCTCCACAGTGCGGAATGAAAATATTTCCATTCCTGCACTGTAGTGCAATCTCAGAGTTGGTATATTAAAGTTAAGGGGGGTATGGGGGCAGAGCTCCCCTACTAGTATAATAAAGGAAATGTTATTTTCCTTTTTTCTGCAGTAGCGCTGTTGTTGGTATTTCGTGTGTCGGGCTTTTGGTGTGAGCGATGTGGGTGTCGGTGTTGTGAGCTGTCAGTCTTCTGTAGGGGATCTGTGAGCTAATACCTCTTAGAACAAGACCTATGGTGGCAATCCAACTAAATGGTGGAGAAGATTCAAGACCTAGGGGCAGAATGGGAGTATTGCTGTTATAAATTTTGAATACTGTTTGTTTAACAGGGTTTGTCTGAACATGCTACTTTTGCATGGGTTTCAGTCTGACAAAGTTCTGTGTCTGCATAGCTCTCAACTGTAGGGCTATCCACATAATGGCCAGAGGTATGCCTGTTTATGTTTGGTCTGTTCCCCAGACAGGTGTTGTCCTTGGCAAATCAGTAGCATACTCTGGTGATTGCAATCAGTACATACCAACTTCCATTTGTGTTTCAGACTTTATATCCCTCAGAAAAGTTATGTTATAATAAACCCTGTAACACCAGTAATTCTCTCAGTGTATAACAGCAATATTTCAAGCATGGCCATGTTTTGGGGCCTCAGTCCCAAATTATGTCAGGCTTGGTACAGATGCCATACATTAGGAGGTTGATAGGTAGGGTCTACCATTTTTATGTTCTGTCATTCCTGCTGTGGGGAAAGGGTGGACAACCCATGGGTCTCTGTACATTCAAGAGGTTGGTGTATGGAGAATGCTCTTAAATGCCCTTTTAACATATTTTATGTGGGGGAGAGTAAGAAGTGTTTTAAACTAGGCTGTTAGAACATGTGACAGATATTACTGATGAGGAAGAAGACAGTTCTATAGCTGTACATTTCAATAATTCCTATCATGGGGATAGTAGTCCTGAAAGAAGAATTGTTATGTACAGAATCAGTTTAAATTATTACATGTGATACTTTATCCCCTAGGGAGTTGAATGTGTGGTGTAATTGGAGGCTGTGTATATGCATGTAATTAAGTATAGTGGGTTAAAGGTCCTGCTTTGGAAAAAGTCTATTTCTCAGTTTCTCAGTTTAGTCAAACAGTCATAAAAGAACAATTGTTATGTACAGAAGCAATGTGTGTTTTTAAATGTGATACTTTATCCTCTAGGGGGTTGACTGAGGAATGGAATTGGAGGCTGTGTATTTAAATGTATTTACATGTTAATTGCTTCTTCTAATTAAGGCAAGTATTTCTTGTAATGTGTTACTCCTTGAAGGCTTTGGCAAAGACATCAGAGTAAAATGAACTTGTGTGAATTACAGGCTGTTTGTATTTTTGTTTACTATCTTCACTCATTGTATTTTTGTTGCTAATAGATCACTGTATATGTCTGGCCATTGTGTATGGCCTATCATTGTTTTGTAGCAGCGTACTGTTCACTTATTATTTGGATGGGGGGCAGATGTGAGTGTCATGGGTCCTTTCATATCCAACTGTGTATGTTGCCCCAGTTATGGGTGGTCTATCAGCAGCATATGTTTGTATGGGCATTTAGAGACATGTATGTGTGTGTGTGTATATATATATATATATATATATATATATATATATATATTTTTTTTTTTTTGTATACATACATGTATCTATATCTACATATATATATATATATATATATATATATATATATATATATATATATATATATATATATAAATATCTACACGTCAGTATAATATATCTGTATATTGTTATACATATCTGTATCTCCACACATATCTATCTCTCTATATATGTACATTTTTTACCATGTATATATTTGTAGATAGCAATAATTCCTGATTGCACAATGTGTCTTTCCAATTGTAAACTAACTGTACTGCATGATATGTTGTAAAAAAACGTCCTAGCATCTCACAGCTAAGATGGCCTAGTGGTAAATTGCTGTGACAATGATGTATAGCATCCTGGGTTGAAGACTGAGTATGGGTGATTATTTTGTTGCTGGACAGAAGAAGTGCTGCTGGATACAGAGTGATTAAGGCACTATTAAGCAGTTGTAAGCTGGTTTGCACGGGTTTGGTGGTGCTAAGTGGTGCTAAAACACAATTAAACAGATAGGCACTTAAACTGTGTAGGCTTCTCTTACCGATGCTTACCAGTTTGTAAATATGCTTTGCAGAGCTAACTACTGGTTATTATTCACATGTAAGCAATGTGTCCACCTGCTAAGCATAGCTCAGCCCTGATGTTAGATGTTAGATGCTTGATGTAAGTGTTATGGCTCCTTTTTTATCTAACTGTTCATGCTGCTACAGTGTCTGCTGGTCTGTTGCCTGTATGCCTTTGTAGCGGCAGACTGAAATGTGCCCTGTACCATGGTCAGGATTCAGACTACACACAATTGGACCACTATATGTAGAGGATGTGTGTGACTGGTAAACTATTATGTATTTCTTCACACAGTCCATATACTCTAAGGTTCACCTGACCTACCTGTGTGTATGTGACTGTGACTATGGTGAAAATGGTTGTGGGTATGCACTTTTACATTGGTGTTTGATTTTTGGTGCTGTAACATCCCTGTAGTGCCTGACATTTCAAAAAGGGATGACAACACATTCACCGACATTAAGCTTAAGGCCATGCCTCTGACATCAGTCATTGGTCTCAGTGAGGTCTTTCTGTAGGATGTCAACATCACTTGGGTAGTTAATAGCTCCCAACTTGCCATCATCTGCAAACATTGTCAGCCAGAGTCCCTTCATGTTGGCATGAATTTCAGAGAAGATGATACCAAACAGGAGAGGACCGAGGACCGAACCCTGTGGAACTCAACACGTGACTGGTCAGCAGTCTGACTTGGGCTCAGCTACTTTCACACTGTGGGTTCTATCTGTGAAGCAGTTTACAACCCACCTACTGTTATAGGGGTTGATGTGCAGCTTAGTGAGTTTATCCATGAACGCTGAGTGGGGAATGTTATCAAAGGGCTTGGCCAGATTGAGGTAGGCTGTATGAACCATCTTGCCTTCATCCACAGCTCTGGTGACTGACTCAAAGAAGTCCACCAGTTTGATTGAACAGGCATGATATACCCTTCAAAAAGCAAACAATGTGGATTCCTGAGTCTGGAGATTCCCATATCCCTGTTTCTTAAGTCCATGATGATGCATTCCATAGCTTTGCATGACAGCCTTGTCAGGCTAATGGGGTGATACTTCCCAGGGTCTGCAGCCACTCCTCCTGTGTGGAGAGGGATAAGGGACAAAGCCTGAGGTGGGGCTGTGATTGAACAGGGCACACAGGTGAATTGACAGTTCACTCTGTAGTTCATGCAGAAGACAGCCACGGATATTGCCAGGTCCAATAGAAGCTGTATTCTTGGCCTTTGACAGTGGCGTGTTAACCAAAGCTGCAGTACTATTGGGTGCCTGGCAATGTACTGGTATTGTGACTGGTTCTTTGGGGTGGGAAGAGTGGTAAAGTTGCCACTGAATCTGTGTGCCAGTATATTGGCAATATCTGTTGCCTCAGTATAGCAGTTAACATTGTGCAGTAGATCAGAACATATGTTGACATTGCCATGGAGATTCTTTACATAAATATAGAAGGCCATGTGTATGTCTTTCCTGTGTGATGCATTTCTGTTTTCACAGCTAGCTTTAGAGTATTTCATGAGGAATCTCATCTTTTTGTTGAGGCTGATAAGGGGGTTTTCCCAGTCTTGTGACTTCACCTTATTCCATATCAGTTTCCTCCTTATATTGTAGAGTTTTTTTTGGGCAGGGCCCATGAGATTGGCTTCCCTTTTCTGGAGGGAAGCATCTTGTTTCTATTGTGTATGGCAGAATCCATGCATTTGTGTACGTGTTCGTACTGCATGGTGTGTGTTTGGAGGTCATGCAACTAGTCTCCATTTGCATGGGTGCCATGACATTAGCCATCTCTGATCTTTGGAGACCAAAGTTAGCATTGGAAAGGTTTTTCATGATGGTTACCTTTGCAGGAGGCTGGGAGTGATGTGGATTTCTAAGGTGATGACATTGTGGTCAGATCTACCCATGGTGGAGTTGACTATTGGTGTACAGCAACAGTTGCCCATGTTAGTACTGTCAAGGTCAATGATGTTGCTACCTGTAGTGGGTGTGGAAATGAGCTGGTCAAGGACATTGGAATGGATGCATTCCAGGCAACATTGGGCAAGTGCACTGATACATGGGTAGCTTTCACAGTTAATAGAGGGGTACTTGAGGTCAACCAGTATGATAGTGTTAGGTTGGATAGTAATATTTGTCAGGGTGCTCAGGAATGTGGGGTCTGACTCTTGAGACATGGTTGGGGACCTATAGCAGGCTACAACTTGAATTGATCTTTTCCCTATGTTAGCTACACCTGCAGTATCTGTGATTCATTATGATGGGCTACCAGTTTGGACATGTGCGCATCCATTGTGACTACGGAGTGCTTCAAGTGACTGCCTTTTGAGATTTGAACTTGTAGTGTTGAGCTGCATGACTCTCAGATTGCATTTGTTTGTAGCTGTTATACATTTAGGTATACATATGTATATATTTATCTATACAGTTGCATAAATATATATAGATATATTTATATATATATGTGTTTGTGTATGTATTTATATACTTTTCTATATATATGTGTATGTATATATGTATATAGTTTACATGTGTATCTCTATAGATATATTTTGTCTATATTTGTCCACATATATGTATCGCCATACATAATACATGTATAGATAGAAAACCTGACTGATTCTACAGAATCTTTTCCCTACTGTTGAATGACTCTACTGAATGTTATGTCTGGAAAAGCTTCAGTATTTTGCAAAGCTGACATGGTTGTAGTGGTGTGTTTGACTGTGTTGTATAGGGTCCTAGGTTCAAGAGTTGGCAAGACTGATACTTTTGCTGCAAGGCAGATCAGTTGCTGCTGGAGAGAGAAGGATAAGGGCAATATTTCAAAGATGTCCTTATTTTGAGGCCCTTGACCCCTATTTGACATCATTTGGACAGATTTGTAACAGTAAGAGGTTTGGGGACTGGATCTGATGTGCAAACCCAAATACATATATATGTAAACATATATATATATATATATATATATATATATATATATATATATATGTATATATATGGATATGTCTACATATATATATATATATATATATATATATATATATATATATATATATATGTATATATCTATATGTACACAGATATACCTGTATGCACTGATTTACTTTTCTATCTATACATGTATTTCTAAATGTATATATTTCATATTTATATATCTACATATATTATGTATTTATTTGTCCATATGTATATGCATCTCCATGCACATATACATTTGTAGAAATAAATAAACACATAGGTTCCAAACACAGCGATCCTTTAATGAAAATGACAAGATAAGCGCTTTCATGGATCTTACTCCTCTTCTTCAGACCAACATAAAGTATGCAACAACAAGCAAAGTATTTAAATATACAACAGCCAATGGAAGTAAGGTTGCAATTAACTACTTTAGGTCTGCATAAATACATGGATCTAAGGTACACTAAGCCAATGCTCACCTGAAAAATGTCTATAGAATAACATATAAAGTCAAGTTAAAAAATAACCATACAACATAGTGATACTATATAAAACCTATAAAAATATATATGTATATAAAAACCTACATATATAAAAAAGAGAAATATATAGAGAATACATGAAAAGTCAATAAATATCATGACTAAAAATAACTTAGCGATGTTTCAAAGCTCTAGCTTTGAGGAAAGATTTAAAACAGACCCTACTATTTAATCCTGGGGGCTTGTCAGCTTGAAGCTGTAAAATCCATTTCTGTTCTAATGCTTCTGTCTTATTTTTGAGGTCACCACCTCTAATACTAACATGCAAGAGTTCTAAAGCAAAAAAACTAACTTATGGTTAGGGCCTTCATTAGCCACATGGAATGCCAAAGCATTATTCTTTTTGGTATTTCTAATATCTCTGAGATGTTCCAAAATCCTGTCTTTGAAGGCTCTATTAGTCTTGCCTATGTAGTATGAAAAATATACTGTACAGAAGCAGAAGTATACTAAGTTCCTGGTATGGCAATCTGCATAAAAACTGGTATTAATCTTGAAGCCAAGTTGTGGATGTGAAAAATTACCCTCACCATGTATGCACACACATGCCATACACCTTCTGCAGGCATATGTACCCTTTCTATCAGACAGAGCTTGGATCCTAGGGTTCAAAAGTCTATAGCATAACTGAGTTTTAAGGGATTTGTTATTTCTAAAAGTAAAGTCCGGTTTATTCCCTAACACACCATTTAATTCTGGTACAGTTAATAAGATGTCCCAGTTCATTCTAATGACATTGCATACCATGCCAATGTTACTTGCAAAAGTCAAAGGCATTCTGACCTTTGTATTAACACTATTGTTAGTGCAACCCTGATTGTTAACATCATATATGCTTTCTGTAGAAGATTGATTCAAGGTACAATTAAAGTAGGGTCTACACCTGCCCATCCTCTCCTTCCAAGCATCAGATATCTGGGCATCAATGACCTCACTTTTATACCCTCTTCATATAAATTCCTCCTTCGATGAAGCCAAGGCCAATGTCAATTTAGCATCATCACTATGTAACCGCATCGTACGTAAAATGTATCCACGAAGTACATTAAGTTTAGTATAATTAGGATGCATACTGTTGTTATGTAATATATTATTCCTTCTAACATTCTTTCTAAACACACAAGTAGTCAAAGTGTAGAGAATCATTACTAATTTCAACATCTAAGAATTCAATCAAAGTGGAGGAATACTTATAGGTAAATTTAAGGAATTCATTGACCTCATTATCCGCGGTGGTGGTGCTGCGGTAGCGTTGTTGCCTCACAGTAAGACGCTGTCTGGTTCGATTCTTAGTTAGAGCGTCTTCTGCGTGGAGACATGCGTGAATGGGCGTACCTTCATTGAAGGTTGTGCGTCAGGCCTGGCAAGACGGTATGTAAAAATCAACTGCCAACTATTAGTGGACCGGAGTTCCACTGTGGCGACCCCTAACCGGGAAAAGCCGAAAGACACAAACATTGACCTCATTCATGTATTGTAGGAATTCCAGTAAAGATTGTTCAGTATCTTGCCAAAGCAGAAAAATATAATCCACGGATCATATATACCATCCAACAGAAGTACCATAGCTCTCATTAGAGAGAATATATTGTGTTTCCCAATTAGCCAATGGTAGATTGGCATAGCTATTGGCACAAGCAGGGCCCATAGCCATGCCAACCTTTTGTATATAATAGGAATCCTTGAACACAAAACATTGTTCTCTATGATAATCACCAAAAGAGTACAAAGAAGTCTAATTTTATCAGCAGAAATTTTATGGGAGTGTAATATCTGCCTGAAATTATCAATCCCCCAATCATTAGGGATGACTGTAAACAGGGACGCAATGTCCAATGTCACAAAATAACATGGTCCTGAGATAATATCCAGATGGTTACTAAGCTGAAAAAGAAACTCTCTTGTGTCTGTTAATACAGTCTCACATTTATCTAATACAGCATGGAGATTCTTCTCTACAAATAAGGATAACAGTTCAGTTAGCCAGCCTCTACTGGATACAATAGGTCTCATAGGAGGCTTGAGCACATTTTTATGCACCTTGGGGAGGCCATAAAGTATAGGAATAACAGGATTGTCTACTTTAAAGTAATCAAACAATGGTCCAGATATATAACCAGTTATTAAAAGATCAAAGACCAAAAACTGTACTTTGTCTATAATTCCTTTAAGTGTAGCATATGTTATAGAGGTATAGGTGTCCTCATCCTCTAATAATTCAAGCATACTAAGAACATAAACACTCTTGCCAAGCACGACAATGCTGCGCCCCCCTTATCAGCTGGTCTAATTTCAATACATTTCATATTTTTTTCAGTTCAAATAAGGCCTGTCTTTCTAAATCTGATAGATTAACAAAACAGTTATTACTCTTCTCATTAAATTTTGGTCTTAGTTGTTTGTCACATATGTCTACAAATAACTAAATTGTGGGATTTACAGGGGGGACAATTGTGCTTGGTTTCTTAAAAATACACTCATTACTCACAGTATTGTTAAAAATAGTTTTGAGT
Organism: Protopterus annectens; assembly: GCF_019279795.1. Classification (NCBI taxonomy): domain Eukaryota; kingdom Metazoa; phylum Chordata; order Ceratodontiformes; family Protopteridae; genus Protopterus; species Protopterus annectens. The sequence goes on from NC_056738.1 coordinate 218,501,592, forward strand.
GTAAGAGTTCTACCAAACATCCTTAGGTCTTGCAAAACATCTGTTAGAGCAGCTTTCTGTGCAGGAACAAATGTAAGTCCTCTGTTCAAGACAGATAGCTGCATGTCAGTCAACTGTGCTGCAGAAATGTTATAAACTAAACCTGCTTCAGTCTCTTCCCGGTTCTTGGTGTGTCTTCCTCACTGTGTAGGCGTCGGTTCCTGGAGTTGGTATACTGATTCCTGGACCTGCCACATATAGGTAGAGGGTCCTTCAGTAAAAAACATGCATCCAAAGGACTAGGTACAGCCACATAATTCCTAGCCTCTGGTAAATCAACAAAAGATATTATGCCTGTCTTTGGTCTGACTGATGCATCACTATTATTAAAACTAGCAGAATTTGTTGGTACAATAGCGTCTCGGTCACTAGTGGAAGCCATACCCCTCTTTGACTCAGATGATAGACATACAGCATTCGGTACATCAGTTTGAGTCTGTAGCATCTGCTCTACATGAGAACGTACAGGTTCAACTGCATGAGCAGTCTCAGAAAACCGCCTACTTCCTGTTGGGCATTGCAAAGTGGGATTATTCAAAGGTCTTTCTCTAGACCAAGAAAAGACATTCTCATTCTCAAAATCAATTTGGTCTCTGTGAATCTTTGTAGCTTTTACAGCTGAGAGTCTTTTATCATAAGCAGAAATGTTCTCAAATAGAATATCCATTTTGTCACCAATGAGATCCACTGAATATGTGTCAAAAATGAAGTTTTGCAAGGTCCCAATCTGTTCTTGTAACTCCACCTCTTTAGGTCTAAAGAATTCAATTAATAATTGCATGTACCTCACACTGCATTCTAAATTAAGCAATTACCATTGTCTAAGTAGTTCTGGATATGTAGAGCCATAAGTAGGCATGGTTAGGACCCTAAGTCATCTTGTAGCTATTTTTAGTTTAATTGAGGCTTCTAGATGAAAGCGCTGCCACTGCAGATGCTTGTACTTATAAAGCGCATTCTCCAAGGAATGATAGTCCTTATTAAAAGCCTCAGATAAACCATAGTCACCTGCATTACTCACAGATTGTAGAGTAACAGTCCCATTCAATAAGGGGTTAATTTGAGAATCCAGAAGTAAGCTAAAACAATTAAAGCCATGTCTATTGGCTTTTGAACTCATAGATAATGGTGCAGTCTCACACACATCAACAATTCCTTTAGCCATGGTCGATTGTGAGGAAAAAGAAAAAGTCCAATAGAAAATAGAGTACCTCATTCTCGATAAAGGAACCCAACTGGTGCAAAAATAAATGTAGAAATAAATAAACACATAGGTTCCAAACACAGCAATCCTTTAATGAAAAATTACAAGGTAAGCACTTTCACGGATCTTACTCCGCTTCTTCAGACCAACATAAAGTATGTAACAACAAGCAAAGTATTTAAATATCCAACAGCCAATGAAAGTAAGGTTGTAATTAACTACTTTAGGTCTGCATAAATACATGGATCTAAGGTACACCAAGCCAATGCGCACCTGAAAAATGTCTACAGAATAACATATAAAATCAAGTTAAAAAATAACCATACAACATAGTGATACTATATAAAACCTATAATATATATATATATATATATACCTACATATATAAAAAAGAGAAATATATAGAGAATACATGAAAAGTCAATAAATATCATGACTAAAAAGAACTTAGCGATGTTTCAAAGCTCTAGCTTTGAGGAAAGGTTTGAGACAGACCCTACTATTTAATTGCACAGGACACTAAGGATAATCACAAAGCTTTCTTAGTTATGTTAGGAACCTGGGTGGGAATTCCCAGATATGCTCAGAATTAGTCCAAAATGACAAAAAATACATCGAACCCACAGACATTGCCAACATCCTAGCTGACAGGTTCAGTGCAAACTTCTCCCCCCCTCCCCACCAAAAGGGCAAATATCTATCCCAGCAGAGTGCTGCCCCCCTGACATCTCAGATGCTCAGGTAAGAGCCGCCCCCTCCAAAGCAAAAAACACAGCATCAATGGGATCAGACGGTGTCCCGGGCTGTGTCCTACATGAATGCCAAGAAGTGCTAAACCCAAACATAAAACTACTGTTCAATCTCAGCCTTACTACAGGATATGTACCCAAAGAGTGGCGAACAGCAACAGTGGTCCCTCTCCGCAAAGGTGGTGCCTCAACGGATCCTGGAAACTATCGCCCCATAAGCCTGACTAGCTTGGTCTGCAAAGCTATGGAAAGGATCATCATGGACCTCACAAATAAAGATATTGGGATCCTACCCAGTTCGGCTTTGTTAAGAGCAGATCCTGCCTCTTAAACATGGTCAATTTCTTTGAAACAGTCACCAAGTCCATTGACGAGGGGAAGGTGGTCTGCACAGCCTACCTGGACCTCGCAAAAGCCTTCGATACAATACCCCACTCGGGCATTATAGATAAGCTCACCAGCTTAAATATAAACCCCTATGTCACTAGATGGGTTGCAAACTGGCTCAAGGACAGAACCCACATGGTTAGAATTGCTGGAGCCATGTCAGACTCCAAACCAGTTACAAGTGGCTTCCCACAAGGCTCAGTCCTGGGACCTCTCTTGTTCGGTATATATTTCTCGGAGGTACAGGCCAACACGGAAGGACTGTGGCTGACCAAGTTCGCAGATGACTGCAAACTGGGCACCATAATTGACTCTCCAGCCGATGCAAGCATCCTCCAAAAGGGCCTCATAGAAACAGACAACTGGTGCCAGAGCCATGGCCTCAAGCTAAACGCCAAAAAGTGTATAGTCATCCCCTTTGGCAAAAACAAAGTGCCCACAAATTACCACATAGGTGGTAATCCGTTAAGTACAGAAGAAGTAATTAGGGACCTGGGGACCCAAGTTGATAGCAATCTCTCATTTGACAACCACGTGGCCAAAGTGGTTAGAAAAACATTTTATACAGCCCACCTAATCATGAAGGGATTTACATCTAGATCAGGGGAGGTCATCGTGCCTCTTTGCTCATCCATCATCAGGCCCATAATTGACTACAATGCCCCTTTTGGGATGTACCTTACCAGACACCTGCAGCAACTGGAAAGACCCCAAAAGTACCTCACCAAGAGGATCAAAGGGCTCAAACAGATGCCATATGCTGCCCGGTTAAAGAAACTCCAGCTCTACTCAGTGGCATACCGCCTGCTCAGAGGCAATCTGTGCCTGACGTATAAAGCCATGTCCAACCCGGAATTAATGGACATGCTGCACCTCAGAAAATCCAAATCCCATCAAGCTACGTGCTCGAGAAACTTGAACCTCAGCACTGAAATAAATAGGACATGCTGGAGGGACAGATTCATAACCCAGAGGCTCCCTTCACTCTGGAATAAAATCCCAGTCCAGGTTAGGCAGAGTCACTCATTGACTCTCTTCAAGAGGAATCTTGATGAGTGGATGGGAGATCGTAGGTTTACCCCGGGTATCACTTCTGTGTCACTGTTCGACAGAGGCACAGTATACTAACCTTGAAAAAGGGAATAGCAAAATTCATTTAAAATAGGTGGCGAAAGCCAAACACACTCTGGCTGGGCTTATAAATGCCCTAGGGCAGATAGCCTAGTATGAACCTATGAACCTAATTCTGGGGGCTTGTCAGCTTGAAGCTGTAAAATCCATTTTTGTTCTAATGCTTCAGTCTTATTTTTGAGGTCACCACCTCTAATACTAACATGCAAGAGTTCTAAAGCAAAGAACTTAAACATATGGTTAGGGCCTTCATTAGCCACATGCATTGCCAAAGCATTAGTCTTTTTGGTATTTTTAATATCTCTGAGATGTTCCAAAATCCTGACTTTGAAGACTGTATTAGTCTTGCCTATGTAGTATGAAACACATACTGCACAGAAGCAGAAGTATACCAAGTTCTTGGTATGACAATCGGCATAGAAACTGGTATCAATCTTGAACCCAAGTTGTGGATGTGAAAAATGACCTCCACCATGTATACACACACATGCCATACACCTTCTGCAGGCATATGTACCCTTTCTATCAGACAGGGCTTGGGTCCTAGGGTTCAAAGGTCTATAGCATAACTGAGTTTTAAGGGATAAGTTTAAATTCTTTGCTTTAGAACTCTTTTATGTTAGTATTAGAGGTAGTGACTTCAAAAATAAGACAGAAGCATTAGATCAGAAATGGATTTTACAGCTTCAAGCTGACAAGCCCTTAGGATTAAATAGTAGGGTCTGTCTTAAACCTTTCCTCAAAGCTAGAGCTTTGAAACATCGCTAAGTTCTTTTTAGTCATGATATTTATTGACTTTTCATTATTCTGTTTATATTTCTCTTTTTATATATGTATGTTTTTATATACATATATATTGTTTATAGGTATTATATAGTATCACTATGTTGTATGGTTATTTTTTAACTTGATTTTATATGTTATTCTATAGACATTTTTCAGGTGAGCATTGGTTTAGTGTACCTTTGATCCATGTATTTATGTAGCCCTAAAGTAGTTAATTACAACCTTACTTTTATTGGCTGTTGTATATTTAAATACTTTGCTTGTTGTTGCATACTTTATGTTGGTCTGAAGAAGCAGAGTAAGATCTGTGAAAGCACTTACCTTGTCATTTTTCATTAAAGGATTGCTGTGTTTGGAACCTACGTGTTTATTTATTTCTACATTTATTTTTGCACCAGTTGGGTTCCTTTATTGAGAGTGAGGTACTCTATTTTCTATTGGGCATATACATTTGTGTGTGTGTATATATATATATATATATATATATATATATATATATATATATTGACTAATTCTACAGAATCTTTTCTCTACTATTGAATGACTCTACTGAATGTATGTTTGAAAAACATCACCTATATCTACAGCTCAGGTGGCTTAGTGGTAGATTGCTGTAGCTATGGTGTGCAGGGTCCTGGGTTCAAGTGCTGATTATTTTGTTGCTGGACAGAACAAGGGCTGTTGGATACAGAGTGATTAAGGCTCTTTTCAGCAGTTGTAAGTGGGTTTGCATGGGTTTGTGTGGAGCTAAGAGAAGCTAAGTGATGCTTATGTTGGCTTACATTAGCTTAGCTTCACTTACATCCACTTAAACCCACACTAATTTTAAATAAAGAAAAGAAAAAAAAAGGAAGACAGGAAAGTGGCGAAATGAGTGCAAGCAGGGGGTAAAACAAGATGAGAGGCAGCTAGGGATGTGCAGGATGGGTGTAGAAAAAGACCATAACTCTGCATTTTTTGACAGCAACAGCTGATATGACTGTAAGCAATTTAGAATTTAGAGCCTCACACCCCACAGGGAGGGGTGTGGCAACATAAAATGATGATAATTAGTGAGGTAGATTGAGTAAGAAGACCATACCTTTGCATGAAATGCAGAGCTATATATGGGACGTAATTTTTTTTTCTTGGGACAGATGCCCTTTTTTTTAAGGTAAGAGTGGGATGTTGGGGAAGGAGTGTAGGTAAGTCTGGGTAGCACCATTTGATAGGAGAGGTTACATTTGCCGACAGACAAGACACAAAAGACAGAAGACAGAGATGGTGTGTGACACATGGGGGGGAACACGTTGGACAGGAAGGGTTGTTGGGAATCAGATGCCCATGAGCCCCCTAGATGGTAGTAGTGGGACTGATGTCCCCACCCAATGGCAGTAACCACTACTCCTTCACATCCCCAAAGGTGGCTGTGCTGGGGTCTGAGCTGGTGGGGCCAGCTGCCCCTCAAGCTGCATCAGTCTGCCCTCCACCTGGTGCAGTCTTTCATCAAGGAGTCCTGGAGGACACTGCGCATCATGCCACGGACCGCTTGTCGGATGACAAGATCCTCACCGCACCCATGTGCAGAGGGAGGATGATCCCCGTCCTCTGCAGCAGTTCCAGCCAAGAGTGATGCAGAGCCAGCAGATGAGAGAGGTCTGAGTTGGGTCCCAGACATGCTGGGACCCAGTGCCTTTGCCAGCTGGGGTGGGAGAGGTGGATCCGCCAGGATCGACCTTCCCGAACATGCTATAGAGTGAGAATTAACAAGGTGTATTGGTTAGTCATGAACAAAACATTTAAACATTAGCTGACACAGCATGCATGGGTGCTCCAATTTATCCAGAACAGTGGAATTGTAACAGTGGCATGGCAAACTGAACACATGCAGAAATGGAATGGCAGTCAGGATTGCAACAGCATGCCGGTTATATTTATGGCAACAGGCCAACAACAATGGTTATTCAACAAGGTATGTTAATATACACACAGTTTCAAATATAATAACCAAAGTGGAACACAAGGTCCCAACAGTAAGTTTTGGAAACAACATACCCATATTACATTTTGTGCAATTATTGGAGCAGATGAGCGGTGGGGGAAGAGAAAATAATTCCTTTAACAACTGCAATCAGTGATACTTCTCAATACACTACTGTTCAATACTCTACAGTTCTGCCCTCCCTTAACCTCTACCTGGGCCATGCAGCTACTACAGCACATACACACCTGTACATATCTGCACCTGGAGTACTATGCAGCAAGGTATGACAACTCTACATACATATGTATAGGGGACTCATACCTGTCATACTTACTGGTACAATAACAATGTTTTCCCTGTCCTGCTAATCTGTAAGTGTGCTTTTTCCATACTTGTACTGTGATGTTATCTGGGTGCAACTTTCTTGGCAACAGCGGAAACTATCCATGACAGCATGACACTTGAGAGGCTTGTATTGGCCAGACTGCATAGTGTAGATGGCTAGCCTACTTCTATTTGTAGGATTGGGGCTGCTCAACAAAACATTTGTACACATTTCATACATCTACCCATCATACTGCTTCTGCAAATATTTCTTTACCTGTGGGGAAAACATCTGTTCACAATAGATTAGTGTTTCTACCAATATTCAAGTTTACAGCGGTAGAACTAGACAGACATGTTAGTAGCAGTCCCTGGATTCAAACCATGGTGTGTGTGTGTGTGTGTGTGTGTGTGTGTGTGTGTGTGTGTGTGTGTGTGTGTGTGTGTGCAAAAGGGAACTACAGACAGTCTTTATCAGACTGAGCTACTGGTGTCTGTTACTTCTAGTACATACTTTTCTAAACACTTTACTTTTGTTATCAAATGTCTTTTTATTTGTTTTCCATAATAACTACAACAAAAATCAGAATAAAAAAAAACTGTTGATGTTACTGTTTCCACAATATGAGCAGATTATTAAAACTAGACATTTGGACATTTTAATAAAACATACTTCAATTTAGAATCAAGTCAACACACTCTACTTTTGCAGTCTGCACCTGTTAGTATCTCACATATTCCTGTACATTCAGGACTACATACAGCTGAAATGCAAATGTTAACACAAGGCAATGCTGGCAGGAACACAGTACAAGACATTACTGAAGAAAATATTTACGTTTACATTTTGTCAGTTATTTCAGATCCGCATTCTGAACTATGCAGATGAACAGTGCTACATCACTTCACATCAGTTACTGCATGCTGCAGCAGCTAAACAAATGTACTTTTCAGATAGAAGGCAAATGAAAGACAACAGTTTGCGGTAGTCAGTTTTGTTATTTTTGACATAACAACACATTCTATAACTCAGAAATCCACAGTTAGCATTACTGCATGATCTGCACAGGAGGACTGCTTCTCATTTCTAACTGTTACAGTAGCCCTGACACAGCAGTTTCTTAGCAGGTTCTTTCAGACAGCCTAATACATATCCAACTCTTCCTCTCCTCAATTGTACCTTGTTTGCTACAAAACTCTGTATTACACAGCAGCTGGCACTACTGAGTTCTGACACATGCATTTATTCAGTACAGCTAGAGCACAATTATATATACAAACAGTACTACCTTTCCTATGTCTAACTTATTACAGCAGATAGTATGAATATTTCTGTACTCACCAAACACTTGGTGCAGTTGGACAAAGTGTTGTGCATGAGCATCAATATTTGCACCCCTCTCAACGGCAGCTGTATGGGGAAAGAACACATATTAAGGACACCTGTATAGTAACATATACAATTTTTAAATAATTATTTACAAATACACAGACTGGATACTTACAAACTTCTGGGACATCCTCCACTCGTGCCTCTTGGATCCACTGGGCCAAGAGCTCACCCTCCTATGCTTTAGGTCGTCATAGTGATGACGCACCTGCTCACTAGTTCGGGGAATACCAGTGGCACTGGTGAGATCATGTGCCAGATGGTCCCAGGCCTCCAATTTGTACTGGGAGCCCTGGTACTGGCCCTGCAGCAGTCTAGCTTCATGATCTTTGATAAGGAGTCCAACCATGACCCTGGACTCCTGGATGCCCCAGCGTTGTGTCCGAAAGTGAACACCCTCTCCTATGCCTGTCATTATTGCTGCCCTGATCATACTCAAGGAAATATGGCTGTATTCCTGCCTGTGCAGTTTAAATAAGGTGATTTGCCCACACTTTTCCATGATTGGCCGATTTTCAAATATGCTAAGATATGCTTAGTTCCGCGGAAATCTGCTTAGAAAGGCTTAAACCAGCTAAGCAAAGCTTACAGTTCCTAAAGATTGCTTATATTTTCATGCTTAAGGATTCCTTAGCTAGTTTCAGCAAAGCTGTGATAGGCTTAGCTGGCCGCAAACAATTGTTTAAAAAAAAATAGAAACTTTTTTTACATTTCCATATGGCATTTTCCTAGCCCTACGCTACCATACGTGAGGCATATGACTTACAAATATCATAAAAGTTAATTTACAACTGCTTCCACACATAAAACATGTTGACCAGAGCTGGGATTTAAACTGTGGATGTTTTATTTGTGAAACCAGAGCTCTAACCACTACGCTACATCAACAACAAGGGTGCCTTCTTCACAATTCTATTTGACTCTCAAGCAGCATTTAAGCTGGGCTGAGCAAAGCGCCATGGCATGCAAACCTGCTGCGCTCTGCTTAAACTTTCTTTTTTATTGTAAAAAAAAAAAATAAAAAGAAATATTAAATTATTGCATATATTTATTAGCAGGTTGCAGGCATGTGGGACAGGGATCTGGCTATTCTGGGGGACAGTCATGTACTGTGTGCACTACTTCTTAGGGTTTGTGTGCTTTTTTTTTTTTTTTGTTCTTATTTCAGTGTCCACGGACACTGACATGCTCAGTTTTACATTTCAGTGTCTGCGGACACTGAAATAATGCATAATATTAGAGCCAGGCAATAATATGCTACTTCCTTGTTTGACAGTGCTGTACAGCACTTTTTGAGTGAAGAGGGCATGTTTAAGTGTCTGTGCAGGACTTATGCACGCCCCCTGCATGCATACATGGATCATGTACGTGTAGGAATATAAAAGCATCCCCTCATTAATATGTAGGGTGTGCTGCTGCTGTATTCCTACACAGAACAGTCTGTGCAAGAATAGACTATTCTTGCATGGACTGTTCATGAATCCGGGGGACAGTAAAACAGTAATGAAATGCAGTAAAATGCAGTTAAACAGCAATGAATTGCAGTAAATAGCAATGAAATAAAGTTAAACAGTAATGAAATGCAGTTAATCAGTAAATTGCTTTAAACAGTGCAAATGTGATAAATTAGCTCACAATCATAACAGTAAAACTCAGCTTAAATAAAGCAGAAATTCAGTAGAATGTTGTCATCAATTTAATAAGACTACCGATAAACAGTAACAAATGTGGCAAGCTACCGACAAGCAGGAACAAATTCAGTGAACTAAATGCAGTTGAACACCTAAGCACAAGCAGCAAAATGAAGTAGGAAGAGAAACAATTTTTTTAAGTAGAAAGTGAGGAGACAGAAGACAATTCAAGGTTAAGAAGCTAAAGGGGTGGGCCTTCACAACTAATCTCACTGTACTCAGTAGAATGAGCTTAGGCAATGGGATTGGGAGGAGTGTCCAATATCAAATTTATAGTATAGGTGAGCAACTCAAAAGCCACAAAGTTTTAAGACCACAACAGCAGTTAGGTGGATGGGTGGGGATACAAGATCATAACAGAGAAAAGGACTGAATTCACTAAGTCTAAAAAACAGCTGCACAGTTTAAACAGATATCCAGCAAATATTGTTTTAGTTAATCAGAAGTGCAGGAAACAGTTGAAAATAAGCACTTATCTTTTGTAGTCTCACACCATATTTTTAAAACAACAAAGCAAGAGCAGAAGGCCTAACTGCAGCTTTGAGCAAACAAGCACAAACTGTTTTAAACACTAGCTATTTAAGGTAGAGAAACAGGAACCAGCCAAATTTTCCAATCAAAAAACAAAGCCCTGTAGCAGTTACTCTAGCCAGATCAGACCAAACTGAAACCCATTCCCACAAAGAAATAGCTAGGCCTCTCTAGACAAAAGATTAACTGTACTACAAGCTCCAAGGGTCACAAACAGTACTAGATTCAGGCTCTAGGCTATTGTTTTTCAAGTGCAACAACAAGTAAAATGAACAGAACAAACACAGAAACAAAAAGGAAATAAAGATCAGAACAGAGGTAAGGACTGAATTCACTAAATCTAAAAACAGTTGCACAGTTTAAACAGATATGCAATAAATTAGTGTTTCGGTTAATCAGAAGTGCAGGAAACAGTTATTTTGTAGTCTCATAGCAGCAGCATTTTTTGTAAACAGCGGAGCAAGGGCAGAAGGCCTAACTCACTGTAGCTTTGAGCAAACATCTGGACATTCTACAAAAATCTGGGCAGGTGTGCCAATCACTGATTACAATGCCCTCTTCATTTTGCACTTGAACAATCACATGCAGCAATTGGAATGTCCATGGAGTTCCCCTACAAAAAGAATGCAGGATATAAATAATTTGTCCTATGGATCACCTCAAAAGCCATGTACCTGTACTCTATCTCCTAAAGAATGTTGAGGGGTGATCTACCTCTGGTCTAGAAGACATCCTCACGTCCCACTCTGATGGGTCTACTGCATATCTGCAAAGCAGGTAGCCTCATAATTACCCACTCTAGAGACTAAAACTGTGTCGGTAACATAAATAGGACATGTTGAAGGGACAGGTATACTTCTCAGAGACTACTCTTTTTCTGAAACAGGGTTCCCATCCATGTGAAGAAGAGTTCTTCCCTAGTCCTGCTCAAACATAACTTGCACCAGAGTATGTGGAATTGGAAATTAACCTTTGTTATGCTATCTACAGTAGCCCTAGCCTAAAAAACTTAGGATACCACAACTTTTCAGATATGATTGGGAAACATGGCTAGGCTTAAAAAGGTCCTTGTGTTTGTTAGCATAGTATTCACCTGTTTCTTTGACTGATCCATGATGAGCATCCTACTATACCTCTCAGCCACTTAATCTCCATTATCTATAGCTTTTTCAATTGCTGTGTCTTTACTGCCCAGGTTTCTGTACCTTACCATAATACTGGTCACACCACTGTTTTGTATACCTTACTTTTCATCTTCTTTGGCATTTTTCTGTCACACACTACCCTGTACACTCTGTGCTACTTGGCTGCTGCCCCTTTGATTCTTTGATTATAGCTTTGATGTCCTCATTCAACCTTCCCTTCTTCTCAACCACACTACTAGATACTTCAAGTTGTTTAGTTGATGCACTATTATTTCTTCAATCTAAGTTTACAAATTCTTCTGATTTCTCTCATTTGCTGTTATGATAACTATCTTGCCCATACTTTGCTCTTGTGCCTTTATTCTTGCATTCCATTCTTTTATCGTTTGCCGAAGTTCATATTCAGAATCCTGTACTCTGCCTCCTTAAGAGTGTTGGGGGGGGGGTGATCTATATCTGGCTTACAAGGCATCCTCACATTACCAGAGTGCCTTTTTTAGTCTGCCCTTATTCTATTAATGTTTCCAAGGATATGAACCATCATAGGACTGCATAAATCAGCTTTCCTTGGACCTTGGCATTTGCTTTCTCCATGTACAGGAATGCTCATCCGGACTCTTTGCTCATCTCTAACTTCTTTTCAATTATCTGTCTAACTGCAAACATCAGGTTGCTTGTGCTGTACCATGATCTGAATCTGAACTCCCTTTTACTTTCTACTACTCTGTGTATTCATTTATCAATCACCCCCTCCAGCACTTTCATGGTGACATGAATATGATGACATTATGTTGCCCACAGGTATGAATGTTTCCTTTGTTCTTGTTCACTGGGACTAGAATGTTTATTCACCAGTCTTATGGAATAAGTATTTCTTTCCATACTGTTACAAGAACTCTCTGGAGCCATTTCTCTCTGTCTCCTCCTACATCTTGATCATATCTACTGTGACTTTATCTCCATCCCTGACTTAATTTTCACTAGTGCTGTCCTTACTTCTTCTAGGGTGGGGCCTTCTTCATCTTTTACCATTGACTGTGTCTAGGGCAATACATCTTCTGTGGGGTTTTCTGCAGTCAGACACTGCTGGCATCACTTTATTAAGGGTTACATGGGATAGCTCTGTTGAGCAAAAGCTGGATGCAAATCCAGTCAACCTGGCAATCATGAACTAAGAATTGTTGTACTCAGTACAGGTTCACTGATAGGAGCCTGGTGCTTTCCCCTGACTAAATTAAATTTAACAAATGTAAAATGTGCCATCTTCTAACTCATATTCCAAAAGCTGTAGAGGGCCTCTGATACTGTGTTATTTGTTTATGAAACTGCTCTCTTAGCCTCTTCATTAGCCAACCAGTTTCCCTTCTTAGCCTGATTTGCCTTTCCTGTCTTTCACTTTTTCCTGCACTCCTTCCTTTTGATAACTTCCTGGACTGATGGATTGGTGCTCTCTGTATAAGTAGATTTCCTTACCTACCTTATTTCCAAACCTGGCTTGGCCACATATCTGTTCCATAGACCTCAAATGTTATTTTGAGATGTTGTTATGCTTCTTCAAGTCCTCCTATTTCCTCTTCTTCCTGAGTTGAAAGAATTGAGAATTTTTTCCCTTGTATTTTTGTGTTTTCTCTCCAGTTAACTTTCAGGTCATCAGCTTATTTTGTCTTGACCCTAAAGCCTTGTCTGACTACTTTTCCAGTAGACTATGGCAATCAGTGGTTTAGGTAGTGGACTGACTGTTTCACTAGGTAAGACTTTAAAACCTCTGACTCTATCCTAATGCCCTTTCCTTACTAAGAGGAAGTATACCTGAGTTGCATATTGGCTATTCTCATATGTGATCTTATGACTGTTTCTTTTGCTGTCCACCATCAAGCCATTTGTCAGAGTGAAGTCTAGAATGGCCTCTTCTTCTTTATTTGTGATGCCCCACTTATGTAGACCCAGGCAGCTCTCATATCCTGTTTTGTCTTTCTCAGTATACACAATCAGGTCCCCCATTATCAATACCAGCTCACGGGCCCCTGCTTTATCTAGTGCGTAACACAACTACTGCACCATGTCCCTCCCATGACAACCCTAGTGTGGAGCATATTCAAAATATTGCTCTTTCTTTTTATTAGAGTCTTATTGCCATGAATCTATCAGTAATTCTGATAAGATCTCTCAGTTTCTTCTGTAGCATCTCCCTCAACACTATTTCTAGGTTGTCCTCCTCCTGTGAAGAAAAATCTGGATCCCAAGCAAATTGATTTTGCTGCACTCCCCTTCCATCTTGTCTCCTGGCTACACAAAATGTTCAGCCTCCTCCTGCTTAACATCATATCATCTACTTTCAAGCTGCATTGTGCCAGTGAACCTATGCTGAGTTTTACAAGTCTTTGTTCATTTTTGTCAGGTTGATTGGCTTTACAACCAGCCGTTGTTCAACAGAGCTATCTTAGTTAACCTAAGTTGGGCAACTGGGCACTGGCTGTCCAGTAGCTGATTGATCCCTAGCTTCTGGATTTTTGGTCAGGTGTACAATTTTCAAAAGAGACACACAGGCCTATTGTACCATCAGCATGTGTCCCTGTTGTAGGTCAATGTAGGCCAGGTCCTCAACCCGCTTATCACTGGTGAATAGTCATGCCCTCTTTCAGCAACATTATTAAACATGACCAAGTCACCTAAAAGTAACTTTTACACCATTCATTAACTAACCATCACATGGCTCACAGTCTGTGATCCACGTTCTCCAGGAGGATACTCTGCACACCACAGTTGATGCCTAATACAGTTGGCCTATGCAACTCTTTCCACCATAGGCACCACCTATGCTGTTGCCTATGATTCTATTTAATTCTTTGGTGAGCTTGAGGTGGAAACATCCAGCATGTTTTTGGGAGGTGGGAAGAACCCCACAGAGACACAGTGAGAACAAGAAAACTCAACACAGGTGCTTGGCAGAGGTCAAAATTGTGCCTTGTACCTTGTGCTGGGAGGTGAAGATCTTAGCTTTTATGCTAACAGTACCCACTATACAGTTAACAGATGAAAAATAAAATAAATAAAATAATTAAATATGAATGGCCTACTACAGGAGACTGCAGGAAAGATCCAGCACTGGAGGGATTATGTTTCTCAGCTTGAATGGAAATGTGTAAGGTTCCTACAGTACAGACTGAAGGCTGCAACTGCTGGCGGTAGGGAATTCTTGTCACCCTTGCCTGACCATCTCCCACAATGACTATTACTATGACATACACTTTAGGTAATGAATGAATAAATGAATGACCCTTATAACATGATTTTTTACTGGAGTATCTGCATTTGGAACACTGTTAGGGGCTGTATCATGGAAATGAGAAGGGAATTCATGACAAGTCGCTGAAGGTAATTTAGAGAATTGAAACTTTGTTGAAACTATCTTTGGCGAATATTGCAATTTTTTTTTTAGGGAACACACCTAGCATCCCTCAGACTTATATATACCAACTCCAAGGTTGCACATCAGTGAAGAAAAGGGCATAGTCTTGTGTCAGTGGAATATATTAAGTGAATAGTATGCTTTCTTTCAGAGTTTACCAAAACTTCCTTTGTCAAAGTGGCATGTCCCCATTAGCAGGACCAGTCCTTCAGGAAAATGTCTTGACCTAGGATCAGTAGGTAGTTCTGAAGATCAATAAGTCCAAAGTGGGCAAGATGGAAAATGATAAAATGCCCTCCTCATGGGCCAGAAAAATATTTATTTACTTTGTTTACTGAGATAGTCTGACTGTTATGCTATTGCATCTATGAATGAAGGGGTGGAGCAAGTTGTATATTGAGGGTTGACATAATGACTACAGTGTTTACCTCACAGTCACAAGGTGTAAATATTGATTCTAATCTTTGAGGAAAATTGTCTAGGATTAAAAGAGCCTAGTACTTATGTGAAAAGAAAGAATAAGATTTTGGTATTTTGATGTAACTGTCCTAATCAATGATCATTTTAATGTTTCATGATGAAAATTGTTAGCATGCTCAATTAGTGAGGGAGGACAGATTTGTTAGACTAGGAACATCACTTTAAGGGCTAAAGTTACAGGGTAAGTAGCATTTACAAATAAAAAAGAAGTGCATAATGTTGGAAGGTTTTGTCCTAAAGGCATCATTAGCGCTAAAACAATTTTCATTTATTTTACCGTGCAGTGTTGAGAGTGGACTAGCTGGTGACACCCATTTCTCCAGTGATCCTTTCACAGGACCCAAGACAGGAGTTATTGAAGGAAAACCAGGAACCAAATATAAAAACCTCTGCTCAGCATCAGGATAATATAATCAGGATGGTTTTGACCATATTTGTTAACACTTAATGATTATTAATATATATCTGGTATTTTGATTTTACATTTTTGTGTAATGATGTGCAAAACATAGTGACTATTCATTTACTGATATTTACAGTGAAAGACTTACCTGGAGTCTGAAAACAGTAGCTTTACTAACTGGTGATTTTTGCCTAGCAGTTATGCACCATAAGGAATGAAGACATGCCAGGAATATGATAGCAAAAGGCAACGTGGACTGTCAATGAACAGGAAAAGAAGAAACAAAGTTATATAGAAATGGGGCTTTGTGATGCATCACAATTTCACACTTGGAAAATAAGAGGGCTTTATAGAAAGTAAGTCAGACGTGCTTTCATACATTTCTTTATATCTTTTCAACTTGAGATGTCAGAGACACTACAGAAAACAGTTATTGCCTTTCTAGGAAAAACTACATTAGAGCACCTGCAGTGCCAGTCTACAAAGCTAAGACCTAAGCCAAGGGGGGGAAAGGACAACCTGGGACAATAGTTTGTGACTCAGATAGGTGGAATGGAGGCAAACCCCAGTACTTTGAGCTAAAAAGGTCATCTGGTGATGCAAGTGTGCCACAAATTAAGTAGGCATGGCTGACAAAGGACTAACGGAGGTTTGTCAATAGTAGCAATAAAAAAGGCAAAGAGGTATCTAGCAGATGGTATGTATCCAGGTTGTCTCAGATGACAAGCAAGTCTGACAATACGGTATGTGAAGTATAAAGTGAAGAAGGAAATGTAGTTGGACATGATGCTTAACTTATATGCCATTTAGTAAGTTATTAATACCTATGATGCAGATAGAGAATGAGATGAAAATAAGTTAGCGAAGGTGAGAGAATACAGTTTAAATGATGCACACTCACAAAACGGCATCAAGTATATATAGCTGGAGCAAGATGATGGGTAGAAAAGGTGATGCAAAGGGTTTCTAGGCCTTTGTAAGCCTAATGTGAGTAAGGTGTCAGCACTTCCAACCTGCCATTATATTATATGGCAGGTGCTCATTCTAAGGTAGACAAAACCTTGTTGCTGGAGGAAGCCACTCACCATCTTTAGTCCAAAAGGTCCACTTTGTAATGTTATATTAAAAAAAAAAAAACATTACCAAAAGGAATGGTCAGACTGAGAAATATAAACAAATGTAAAATAAATAAAATAAAATAAATGAATAGGTGGAGTTAGCAGGATAGTAGTGAGTCTTCAATACAAGCAACTCTTACCTTAGTAATTGGGTGTAATGTGAAATAATGAACAGCATGTAGAAGAATCAAATGCTTATTTTGGTACTCAATAAACTGTTTATACCATTTACATAGTGGTTACTAAAATTAATCTAGAATAATATATTATTTTGAAAAAAGAAATTATTTTGTGTGTGGTTTTGTGTGTGTGTGTGTGTGTGTGTATATGTGTGTGTGTGTGTGTGTGTGTGTGTGTGTGTGTGTGTGTGTGTGTGTGTGTGTGTGTGTGTGCATGTGTGTGTGTGCGCACGTGCACGAGCACTATCCTTTAGGCTGGAAATCTAATTTTTCTCAGTACTAGGTTACATTGCCTTTTTGCATATACAAAACATATATACATATATGGGTTTAGGACAGTTGGTCAAGTAACCTGCTTCATTGACATCTGTATGGTCGACACCATTTGGTCGACTCAAACAGATGGTCAACAGGTGTTTGAGATTAACAATCCCTAGGTAGGGAAATATTGCCCTCCTCTAAAAACATTTGCATTTAGTTTACTCTGTTCCGGAGCATAATATATCGATGTTTGGTGTTTTGATGTAATAACTCTGATATTCCTGTAACTTCAAACTTCATATTGAAGTTTTGAAAGTTTGAAACTTCAGTAAAAAAAAATAAAAACATGTTTTTTTTTTTACGTTTATGCACCCCCCCACTCCATGCTAATTAAATATGCCAATTCCAAGATTGCACTACAGTGAAGAGAACATTAAATTTCCCATTCCTCGATGTACAGCAATCTCCATTAAAACCATTCAAAGTTTCAAAACTTCAATCTTATGATCTCGATCATATGAAGATTGAAGTTCTGAAACTTCAAGCTTCCAAAGTAGACACACACACACACACACATATATATATATATATATATATATATAAATATATATATATATATATATATATATATATATATATATAAATATATATATATATATATTTATATATATATATACATATATATATATATATATATATTATATAGAGAGAGAGATAAATATATATATATATATATACATAATATTTTGTGTGTGTGTGTGTGTGTGTGTGTGTGTGTGTGTGTGTGTGTGTGTGTGTGTATGTGTGTGTGTGTGTGTCTCTGTATGCATGGTATTGTATACCACACACACATACATACAGACACACCCATACAAACAAGCATGCTTATTACAGGAAATGAATTGCAAAATAGACGTTTGAACTCATTTTAGGCATATAACAACTTTGTCAGCGAACTGTGTAGCCAAGAGACAGAAATTGTGCTAATAAAAATTCAGATATCATAAAAGCCTAGCACATTTATGTTTCTTGCTAACAAAATCTAAGCTGCTGATATGCACTTATCAGTGTCAAGAGAAGCAAAACAAGCCAGGCTTGAAATTTCTACTGCACAGTTTATTAGGTAAGGGGCTCAGTGGAATGTGAATATAAAATTGGCAGTTCCATTTGACAGGTCACTTCTAATAAAGCATGTTTTAAAGCCTGCTCTTAATATTCTATTTACCTGCATGTAACATTCTCATTCTTTATTAAGATATATTAGTTGTGCAAATTATACAAATCTTATCAGTGCCTGCTGTCTATTCATACCCATTTATTACGCGTTTGTAACATGCCTGTCCCTCTCCATCTTTTTATCTCAGTGTGGGTTAACTGTGAATTTATTCAACTTTCTCCTAAGCTCAGGAATTGCTGTCACATATGAATACATTTATATGAGGCAGGCATGAATGAAATGTGGTAAATCCAGTTATATAATTCCATTTGCTGCCCATATAAATTGCATTAAACTATTTCTGTTATCTCTGATAGCATTTCTGTCTGAGGTGATCAAGTGCTGACAGAATCAGTGGAAGACCATGACCATGCAGTTCTTTAAAACTAGAAATAACAGTCTGCATTTAAGTTATAAGTAGATTTCAGAAAGGTAAGCAATACACTGTAAAAACAAGTTGTCTTCAAATATTAAAATAAACCAAATATTGTGTTAAAAGGTTTTTTATAGTGGCTGTCAGTAATTTGCCACAGGGATATTAATGGTAGACCTGATATAAGGGCAAATATGTATATGTTTTAGTTTGTAAAACTACTGCACACTATAGTCCTTTTGCTTGCAGTATGCACACATTAACTGAGAATCAGAGAATACCTTTTCACAGGTGAACTAAGGAATAAGGTTTGTGTTACATGTCACACTCCTCTTCCACATGAAAGTCAGCAGCTTACATCGCATCTCTTTCTTTTGGATTTTGTTCCTGCTTTGATGTGTATTACATTAGTCTGATGACTTAAACAGTTAACGAACATACTTAGGCTTTTCAAAATCCTCGTCATATCATCAGTATAACCATAATAATTTGGAGGCACATTTATAATGTTCAGTATCACTCTTATAAAATATTTATATCATTGTCATAATACCATCTAAGACATTAACCAATGTTATATATTTAAATGTGAATACAACTGAGGATCATCACCTGTTACCATGTCAACAAAGATTTTCTTCTCATCTCATTCCACTGTTTTCTTTCAGCAGACTTATTTTTCTTAAAAGACCATCTGATAGACAAATCCTTAAAACCATTATAACTCAAATATTATATGACACATTCTGAATGCATTTAAAAATGCTGAATACAAGGAAAGGAGATAACTGTTTGCACCAGTTTCTAAGCTTATATATAAAGTAGCCTAACAGGGGCCATTGCTAAGAATCTGTCTGTTCAGCAGGCTCCATTCCCCGATGCATGTGGAAAACTAGAGGCATCTGACTAGGATAGCACTTAGGTAGACTTAAGCTCTTTTCTATAGCCTTGTATTTCGGAGCTAGACTAACTCAACAGACTTTCAGAGACTAGCACAAATTCTATCCTTCGTATTACATAGTATTCTGAACTAACTTGTATTAAATACTGAAGTATTGACTTAATGAACTCCTCTACTCCAAACACGTGATGCACGTTTCTACCTCAGATGTAAATGAAGACTGCAGAATGGTGCTGTAAGCTTAATGCATGTTTTTTTAAAACACTTTGATTAAATTATCACTTAAGACATAGGCATGTATACATTAATAGAAAAAAATCATATTAACATTTGTTTCCATTTACATACATTATAGATTGCATATGTTTTCTTTCTTTATAGCAACAACCATACAGTCTAGCTTTACATAAATTGCTCAAATCCTGCCCTGTTTTAAACCTACTCCTGCTTTTGAACATTATACCACATGTATTCTTCCCACGCATTCTATTTATTTGTGTGCAATTTGCTCCTTCCATTTTCTATAGATCCTACTTCCAGTTATTTTATTAATTTTGCAATATCCAATACTTCAAACACAGTTTGTTTGCTTTGCTCTTGAGATGAATTTCTTGGCATCTTTGTCTTGAACACATAATAAGCAAGTTACAATCAGCAACCCAGTCATAATCATCTGTGTTACACAGTTCTAGCATATTCCTAAAGCTTGACAATCATTTCACCCAAGCAAATTATTTCAAAATTGCACTGCATTATAAATGGTGCACTTAAAATTATAATTATTAGTTTACTTTCTACATCCTCAGTGACTACCGATATGTAAACTTCTATTCCAGTTACATGCTTTACTTGCTGTGAGTCTTTTCTTGATGTTGCCCTAAACTGCATTTTATCAAGCATGCCTCTCTATCCCAGGAAGGAAACCACTGTCTAGATTTACATTAAGGTACAGAGAAGAAAGATGAGATGGCATAAGCCCATATTTTATGTCATGTTGGCTTATCTGTTAATATGTAAGTATGTTTATAAGTCAAAAGCACTGCATAGATGTATTGTGGAACATCAGTACTACTTGCATATTGAGCTATAGTCTTGTCCACTATCTTGCATGTGTAAGAATACACTATAACTTCATGGGTGCAGATAACTGATTTTCTGAGTTACTGAATTTACCTCAATCCCTCACTCGATTATCTGTTAATGTGCAAGTATGTTTATAGGTCATAAGTACTGCATAGATGTATTGCAGAACATCAGTACTGCTTGCATATTGACTTATAGCCTTGACCACTATCTTACATGTGTAAAAATACCCTATAACTTCTCAGGTGTGGATAACTGATTTTCTGAGGTACTGAAATTACTCCAATCCCTCACTCAAAAAAGAGAGCTGGCCTCAGCTTCAGCCTTCCTTTAAGCAGCCATATGCTTCGTCTTCCTCTGTGACCTAGCACTACAAGTACTATTGCCACACACAGGGACACTTCATCAGTGAGGCTGTTAAATCAGCATCAACTCCTTTTCCCATTTTGTACATGGGGTGGGGTGATATATCAACAGTGACCATCACTAAGAGCCAATGTTCACACAGGCGGGTGGCAAGCCTTGCCACTGCTCATCTTTAATTGCACTGCAAATGACATGATGACTGAAAGTACATTTCAGAAATCAGAAAGAAAAAAAATCTATGCCTTTGAAATATTTATTAGTTTTAACAGATGTAAAATAAGATTGGAGAATAGTATTGTCTAATATGGCACAATAATTAAATAAAAATGATTATCCAACAATCATACAACACATATTAATAATGATATTGTAGTAATAATTGGGGTTAAGCTTAAAATACTACAAGCTGAGAAAAGGTCTATGATACATGGAATAAACTACTGGAAAATTATGAGAAAGGTTGGAGAGATGAATATGCATTACACATGCATAGCAAGGAAAATATTCATAGACAATACTAACCAACTTTTATCTTGCTAGTTAATTAACTGCAGCCATAAGTTAATGAAAATATGCTATACAATAGTCCATCTATTGCATATTTAACTTATTAAACTCTATGATGCCAACAGGTGTTTTCTAAGGGTCAGCTAAGTGAAGCCTCTGGCATCTTATTTTTCCTGTTCATATTAACATTAAGTACCAAACGAACTGTACACCCATGTTACATGCATGCTATTGAAAGACAATAATTCATTACTTATAATATGGACAAAACAACAGCCAGTGTAACTTGACTTAATCTGAAGCAACTAGAGTGACACAAAGAAAAAAAGTAAAGGAAGTAGCTTCTTTCCAAATGACAATCAAAATTTATTACAATGGAAAAAAGAGGGTCTTTCTGTTCTTTTAGTATGAGAATGTTTTCAGACTGTTTTGCTTACTGAAATTTTCATAAAAAATCATTATTATAACTTATAAAAGCAAAGAGATTAAAGTGAATTAGAAATGTCAGATAAACAAGTAAATAAGTTAATGAATGAAAAGCAATAAAATGTTTTAAATAAATAAATAAATAAAAATATGCATAGCTATTTAATAAAATAATATACTTGTGTAAGTAGAGAAATTAATGTTTCAGTGGTTTATTTTTGTCATACATTTTCAATCCACTATATTATTCAAGCACTGGGTTAAGTTATTAAATCAACATCAACCCCCCACCCCCTTCTAACAAGACTAATATTCTCCTCTGGTTTACAATACACCCCAATTAAAATCAAGCTTACCTTCTCTAACATATAAAACGCTAACTTTTTAAAACCAGGTCAGGCCTTACATAGTCTAAATAAAGCTATGACATAATACTTGTATTTTATCATAGAATATTGCTCATACATCTTAACAGATCATTTTTTAAATTCTAACAGACAATTTTAGATATATGTCGACAATGCAGAAAACTAAACAAAATATGCATTAAACAAAATAGACTGGATTTGCAAACGTGCAATTAAAATGCACCTTGGGCTAATAGACTTACTTAAAAGTTTGCTAATTTTCTTTTCTTCTTCTTTTTGTTTTTTTCTTTCTTATTTTAATACTTTTGTTGACTGGGTTATTCCCAGAAGGCTAATGGCCTCTTTTAAGGAGAAACTTGTGGTAGAATTTATATTTCTGTGGGAAATTTAGCCAGGGCACTGATGAATATCTCTTACTCATTTCAATGACTGCAGTAGAATTGTATACATTTACCAGAGCAACCACCAACTGAAGCAGATGTGACCTTGGTTTAAGATCTCATCCAAAGTATGGCAAATACAGGAAGGAGTGCAGCACCACATTGCAGTGTCAGTAATTAAAAAAAATTCAATCACCTAGAGTGAGAATAGAGCTTTGTGATCTTCCAAAACCAAAAGTAAAAAGTAAAAGCATCACTTGTTGAGCCACTGAAAATAAGAACAACTATTTGTCAGGAATCTGCACTGGCTGCATAAGTGAAAAGCATAGATACCTAATAAGTCTTATGAAACAAAATGTTATCCATTCTGTAATTAGGCTCCGAATATAAAATTTGGTTTAATATTTATTTTATTGAAAAAAGAAGGAATATTCTCAATAACTTGCTCCAAATTTATAAACACGGTCAAGGTATCCCAATTATTTATGTTACATTTAATTCTGATTTTGAATGAAGGTTGTGAGGGCTAAACATGGCAAACCATCTGGGTTTGTTAAGACTATTCTTATTATTACTACTACTATTGTCACATAACTGTGTGCTATCAAATCCAGGTACTGTACAAATGTTTTATTGCAACTATAACAAAGTTAAAAAAGAGGCACTTCTTCTTAAAAAGTGGATAAATATTTTTAACTCCAAATAGCCAATGTATCAAACAAGTTACATCTCAAGGACACCATGAACAAGAACATTATTAAATAATATAAGCTTTTGTACAACAGTGCTTCCTCATATATATTAAAAAGTTTGACTAAAAGAGCAACAACTTTTAAATATATTCACTCTAGGCATCACATGACCAGAATTAACCAATGACAATGCATAACACATCTAGAAGAGACAATGCTAAAATAACTTGTGATTTGAACAATAAGACACCTATTTAATGGATCTACACTTTAAAATGGGTTTCAGACTGCATATCCCATTCAGTTCTGGAGGACAATCAGCCTGAAATCTACAAATCCAATTATACGTTTTTCTCTTTCTGCAGAAATTAACCCCCCAACCTTTGTGCTAAAATGTACTAGTTCTAAAACACTAAACTAAAAATATGTGTACTATCAACTTGTAATATATGCTTATATAAAACATTTATTTCTATGTATATCAAACAAGTGCTCACACATATGATCTTTCAGTTTTCCATTGCTTTTGCAAATATAGAAAGAGATGCATTCTGTGCACATCACTAGATATATAATATATTTCCCCAGTATTCGGATGTATAAATTACTTATTCTTACTAATATATTCACAAAATGCATGATTAAAGCATGGTCTAGTACCGTATTTACCTGTCATAATTTTTGTATTTCTTTGGTCTTTATAGCATAACATATGCCTCAAATTAACAGAATTCTTGTAATGTGTATAAATTTATGAATAGAAGGAATTTTGTACATTAAAAACCTCCATAAGATCTTAAAATATTCCAATGTTCTCTACAAATATTAGAAATACAATTAGTATGTGCATTATATGCAGTTGGAATAGACAAAGCAAAAGCCCCATTATCCAGGCTAACAAAACCAATAGTGGAATTCATATCCCTGAATACAGATTTAGCTACAGAAGTGCTTAGCCCATCTATTTGATTTTTTTATATTTTCGAATCTGTTGATACTGTAGCCCCTTCATTTAAAATCCTTTATAAGGCTCTGAATCACATTAGCATTTATATCTTCATCAGTAGTCCTAGACATCTTAAAGTTCTGGCCTTGTACTATGTTGTAAAACATATGCCCAGGATGCCTACTAGTTCTGTGAAAGTACATAACTTTTTTAATATCTTTTTCTATAAACAGAAATTTCAAAGCCACAGCCATTATGTATGAATAGAATACCTAAGAAACGTATCTCATGCTTAGACACAGTTGATTTAAACCTCAAAAAAGGCAGTGCAGTTTATATATTTGACAAATTCCTCCAACTGCTCACAGTGTCACTGCACAGCACAAATATCATACACAAATGCTTGTAATGCAGCACATTATCATGGTGCAACTTACAATTTTATAGATAAACTCACTTTCCCAAGCAGATAGAGCTAAATTGGCATATGTATTAGCCATGGGCATACCCACTGCTACCTCAGATTGTTGCGAATAAAAATTTACTTTTTCTGACTGGTTCCTTGATCAGCAAATTGTAGGCTATCTGGATCTGTCACTGATCATGTCATATTCTGGGCTAGCTCTCCTTCTTCTTGGTCCTGGGTCGCCTCCTGTTTGGTATATATTTCTGTGACATAAAGGCTGATATCAAGGGACTTTTGGTAACCAAATTCGCTGATGATTGCAAACTGGGAGCTGTTATCAAATCCCATTCCAATACATAAATTTTCCAGCAGGGGCTTGACAAAACAAATGATTGGTGTATTAATCATAGGTACATCCTTTGCAGAAAGAAAACGCACATATTTTCCTTTTGTAAATCTAGCACCTCTACTATTTTCTATATAGGTAGCATTCTACTTAAAGTTGGCACAGTCATTGAGAACTTGGGTAAATATGTTGATAACATACTCTCCTTAGGCCACTATATCTGTGTTGTGGTTAGACAATCCTTTGACATTGCACAGCCTATTTTCATTCCATCTCCAACAGGTCTAAACAAGTTATAGTCCTACTTTATTCATCTCTTATTAGGTCCAACATTGAATAAATTGCATCCTTTTTGCATGTGCTTCACCAAGCACCTAATCCAGTTTGAGAGACTTCAGTGTTTTCTCACCAAAAACATCCTATGTCTCCATACCCTTAGTTAATCTTATATGCTAAAAGATCTGTCTCTTAGTGCTGTACAGACTCCTGAGGGGTGATTTATGCTTAACTTTCCATACTATGAATAACACAGCACTCTTTGAACTCCTTCATATAAATAAAACATTTGGTATAGCAGCACTTGTTTGAGAGACCTAAACCTGCACTATCACATCAACAAGACCGGATGGTGTGATAAATACCTAACCCAGCATACACCCCATTTCTAGACTAGGCTGCCATTATCTATCAAGCAGAATACATCTCTAGCAAAAAAATGGTCGGGATGAATGGATAGGTGATCACAAGGTTTTCGTCAGGAATATTTGGAGAAAGGCTACTTATTGGTGGCCATTGCTAGTTTTGTTTCTACCAGTAGTGGCTGATGTGGCTTAGCTTCTTGATGGTGTCTTTTGACCAGACGTTTCGTAAGAAATTATGAACTAGTAATCCATTGTCTATCATGCACATGTTGAACCTTTTCCTTAGCATCGTCAGATAGAGGTAGACAATAATTGGTTGAATTTTGGAACCCATGCACATCACGTGATTAAATTATTCTCTCAGACTCTTAGTTGGGCACTGACAATTCCTTCTGCTGATAGTCATTACTTTGTAATCTTGCTTCTGGTAACACAGACAGATGTTTCCTGTTTCTTCTGTAGCTCTATAATTCTTTCCTTAGCCCCCAATAAGGTGTCTTTATACCATAACATCAAATCACTGTACAATGCATTTTTACTTTATCACCCAGTACAGCTTGACTAACTCTAACTATTTCTCTGCCTTTTTGGATACAGAATCATTTTAGTAATTTTGTTAAAGTAGAGCTTTTGTTTGGATTGTTTCTCTTGCAATAAATTTACTGCCTGGTAGACTTGTTGTTTGCATTGTCTCTTTTGCAATAAATATATCTCCTGCCTCATTAGCAACTTTAATAAGAGGTGTCAGTGGCTCAGTATTTAAGCTGGAGATAATGCTACACATTACAGTAGTGTTTTCCTCTATTATTCACGAATGAATAAGTTTCAGTTACAAGATTTTGAGTAAGTACAGTTTCACGAATAGTCACTCCCTGAGCCATATGATTCACTTATCTCTTACCCTAAGGATATATAAGATTTCATATGACGTGCTAGAATTCAAATTGTTTCTCAAAGCTACAAAGGTCTTTGCTCACACACTGTGGACCATAATCTGATATTATGATATTACTTTATCAGGAATATTATAGCTTTTTATAATAATAAAGTGCAGTAGTGGAAAATTGACTTGCTGTGTCACACGAATGTTCTAATTCAGTGAATTTTGAATAATGATGTAGACATAATAAAACTTGAGTCACTGTATTAGGATAAGTTATATAATACTTTTAACCAAGAAATAAATTGAATTTCATTAATTGTTAATTCTTCTTCTTTGAAAGAATTTGCTTAGCCGCTTCGGTACTTAGCCATTTTCCGCACTGTAGTGTGGTCTCAGAGTTGGTATGTTTAAGTAGGGGGTGTGGGGGGCGAAGCACCCCACTTAATGTATTGTTTGAACTTGTTTTTTATTTTTTATTTTTTTGTTAGAACAGCGATTTTTTTCCCTTGGAAAAAAATTGCTGTTCTGACACTTTGACATTGTAAGCTTTCACTTATATAGGGTAAATTAATCACCATTCACTTTTTTAAGCATTCGGTAATCTAATATAGACCCATATTCATTCCTGTTTTTTCATGCCAGGCTTCAGCATGTGGAGGAACATAAGTAGTCTCCATGCACTGACGAGGATAGAAGTAACACCATGCAGGCATTTGATGTTATAAGCCATTTCAGTTTGGTGTCAGGAGCCACTGCCAACACTCACATTGCAATAAATGCCCTACCTGGGGAACAGAAACAAATATATGTCAGTTGTAATTGGTTCCATTCCATCTCCTGTCAGGTGGGTTGCAGCCCACAGGTATAAATATACAATGTGTCAGCAGGCCATCCAGGCAGTGCCTATGACTCCCACACATGTGACTTATATCATCCGCTTATGCAAGGTGATTTTTCATAGAGCCATCTTATTAGCGATACTTGATATGCCCTGGAACGATGGCAAATTACATTGGTAAGAAACCCACAGGGAGACTTCCAAGATCGCTGCACATTGATCACCAGTTTAATTAAAGCTCTCCTGGGGGGGGTGCCATAATAGTTATAGCACCGGATTCACGAAACCTCCGTGTAAGACTTAATATGTCTTACTCGGAGGCTGCAGTTGAACGGTATGACGTCAGCATGTCATGCATATTCATGAGGGCATGCTGAATCATACCCTAGTCTAACACAGTCCGTGTAGGAAAGTAGGGGGCGTGTCCGAATGCCGAGTACTGCAAAGGGACATGCCCCCAGAGGAGTCAGAGTCATGGAAGTAAACCCCCATGAGTGAGTCCGCTGAAATGTCAAGAACACAACACCACACATCCCCACAGACTAAACCCTACTGAAAATGTGTAAAATGTAAAAAATAGCAGTTTCATTTTTTTTTTTATAATTTCCAAAATATTTCCCAACATTTGCGCTCGTTTGCGCGGGTGTGCCCTTCGCTCAGCCACAGTTAGCACACATTGAAAAGTATATAAGATCTACATATGCAAATTAAGCCAAGTAGCAATAGCATAGCGGTAGAGACGTCGGCCAAAAAGAGGTAGTCACGGTTCGAGCCCCCACAACTTCATTCTCCATTTTTATTTAAATAAGTATGAAACAATCCCCTGACATATATATATATATATATATATATATATATATATATATATATATATATATATATAACTATAATTTAAGTAAAATGTAAGAAAATGGCCCATGTATTTGTGAACAAAACCGACATAATGAATTGCCCATAGCTTAGCAATGCTTTAACAAGCTTAATATGAGTTCCCATAGCTCAGCAGTGCTTTAACAAGCTTAATATGACTGCCCGTAGGTGAGCAGCACTTTAACAAGCTTAATATGAGTGCCCATAGCTGAGCAGCGCTTTAACAAGCTGAATATGAGTGCCCGTAGGTGAGCAGCGCTTTAACAAGCTTAATATGAGTGCCCATAGCTGAGCAGCGCTTTAACAAGCTTAATATGAGTGCTTGTAGCTCAGCAGCACTTCACCCAGCTCAATATGAGTGCTTATAGGTAAATAACGCATTACCCAGCGTAAGCCGTTTGCGCAGAGCTGCACAGCGCGCCAACCAGCTCACCGTCGGGCAACGTTGGGCAAGCTGTAGCAAAGTCGCCTTTACACAGACACACCTCCTTGCCTGACTAGACAGTAGTAAAATAAAAAAGCAATGCCAAGGGTCGAACCCGGGATACTATGCACCATAGTCAAAGTACTGAACCACTAAGCCATGACAGTTGCACTTAGAAATACAGTAGTATAATACATATAGGAATAAATGAAAATAGAAAAATGACAAAGCAGGTTTGCTGTAAGCTGATAAATATCCAAAATGGCCAATCTCAGGTAAGTGTGGGAAAACCGGCATATATAAGCCCCATAGGCGGGAATACACACCATAACTGATTGTGTTACCTAAATTTCTAACATATGCACAGCTATTGCTGGTAAAGAATTGGGCAGCTATGGGCCTTCCCTACATCCTTCCTGCACATCCCGAGCTTGTTTTCCTACTGTCCTACCTTCTTTGTGCCCCCTTTTTCACCACTTTCCTATTTCCCCATTTTCTTTTCTTTAAAAGAAAATAGCACGGATGTTAGCGGGAGTAAGCACTTTTAAGCAGTTGTCAGCAGGTGTGCGCTTGTGTGCGCTTAGCTAAGCGTAGATAAGCATAGCTAAGCATCGCGCAAACTTGCGCAAACCTGCTTACAACTGCTTAAAAGTGCCTTAGTCACTCTGTATGACAAGGCCTGTAGTCTGCTCATCAGCAGAATAAAATACCCTTGTCAGTCTCGAACCCAGGACCTTGGAAACAGTAGACTGCATGAATTACCACTGATCCACAGCAGATATACAAAAACTTGGTGCTGAAAGAAATATATCATGAAATACAAGGAGGGACTGTAAAGGGAAAATAGGAAGGCCATTACACAAAGCTTGTTCTGTGTATCTTTACTGGCAATACTTGTGGAATTGCATTACATTAGTGTGATAAGAGAAACAGCCATGCTAGTAGGTAATAATGTTACAGTAGCACCTTACAAACCCCACACAGTATCAGAGCAGGATAAACACCACCATGTTTGAATAGGTAAGAGACCAGACCTCCCAACTGTGACTGATTTACAGGGATGTCCCTGATTTGCAAACAAATGTTACCTGTGCCCCACTGACTCCCTGTGAAATGTACTCACAGTAGGCAGAAAGGTGGGGAATCCCATGTAATGGTAACTGTCAATAAGTTACAGTAGACACTACTTGCATGTCAGAAATGGTGTAGTAATACATATGCTCAAAATATCCCACAGTCACACCTGCAGAATATCTGAAATATATCACGGGTGTATCCCACCCCATTTTATAGCAGTGCCCTGAAATCACAGTGAGAACTGCAATTCCCACACAGCAGGCTGCATGCAATTACTAAATGCTGGCCACCAATTGGTACAGAGGCCATCACATGCACATGTGCGGATACCTACAAAAGCAGCCTGTACTGCCATTCCACACATGCAATAATATCATTGGAGCAACTGGAGAGAAAGAGAAAGAGAGAGAGAGAGAGAGAGAGAGAGAGAGAGAGACCAAAAAAAGACAGCAGGCAAACCAGCAAGCCAGCCAGCAAGCCAAAAGAAAAAAAGCTGTCAGAGACAAAGGTAATGTAAACTACATAATGTAATAATCTACATACTGTGAACCCTCCATATGTGTTAGCAGTCTGTATCTATATGTATATGCAGATGTGCATAGGGCAAGAGACATACTGCAACTGTTAGTGAAGGCTGGACATACATATGTAGTTGAAGGTTGCTATGTGCACATATCAATGTAGGTTGTAGTGTGTGGCATTGAAAACAGCATGCAGTGCAGGTATATGTCATGTGGTGGTGAACTTCTGTGGGCTTCAGCCAGTGAGGCCTGCTACAGCTATACGACCTGAGGACAGCATAATGCATTCTGCACAACACTGTGCAATATCATTACAGAATGGTATGTCTCACAACTGTTTCAAAAGTGATATTCCCACCATGAAAGGTGGGCAGTCTATGTGCCTACATGTGCATGTATATGTACAGCGATGGATGTTTAGAAGTGTGTGTGTGTGTGTGTGTGTGTGTGTGTGTGTGTGTATATATATATATATATATATATATATATATATATATATATATATATATATATATATATACATATATATATATATATATATATATATATATATATATATATATATATATATATATATATATATATATATATATATATATATATAGATAGATAGAGAGGTATGTATAGATAAATAGAGATAGATAGATAGATAGATAGATAGATAGATAGAATATGTATATACATATAGATATAATAGATACATACATTCATAGTTATATATGTAGATACATACATATATACATATAGAAATGAATGTCTATAGATATGTATATATATATATATATATATATATATATATATATATATATATATATATATATATATATATATATATATATATATATATATAGATATAGATATATATATAAATACATATATGTAGATATGTATGTATATTTACATATATATATATATATATATATATATATATATATATATATATATATATATATATATATATATATATATATATATATATATATATATATATATATATATATATATATATATATATATATATATATATATATATATATATATATATATATATATATATATATATGAAGAGAGAGTGAGAGAGGTGGACATGGGGGCAGATGTACTGCAACAGGTGCCTGGTGACCAAGGCATGGACTGGACTAAACACCAGTGTTAATATTGCAGTACCATACCCCATTCCAAAACATGTTACCCACTAACTACCACATAGGTGGTTGCCTGACTACCACTGGAGATGTCAGAAGGGAACATGGGACACAGGTGTAAAATAGCCTCCCCTTTGATATCCACAGTGGCACACTAGTCTTGTAATCTCTGTACATGGTACGTGTCATCACAAAAGGTGTGTCAGCTAGGGAAATGTAAGTCAGTGTGCCCCTCTACACCTCACAATGTCCTATGCAGTATGTACCTTCCATGAGAACTACAGCAAGTTGAAAGGCCACAGACATACCTAACAAAGACTGATAATGCCCTCAAACACATTCCCTATGCAGACTGACTCACAAATCCACAGCTAGAGTGCCTTGCATACTTCCTACACAGAGGTTACCACTGCTGGACATACAGAGTTATGTCACACCCATACCAGTCAGCCAATCACCATGTCAACACCTCACAATTTGTCCAGCCTACATGACCAAGGGCCCTAATCCTTGTCACCACACTAAACAGCACATGCTGGAGGTACAGGATTTTATACACAAATATGCCATACCCTGGACTAAACCACCCAGCATTAACAAACAAGGCTCCTTATTAGTAGATGTCATACATACCCCTGATGAATGTTATGGAGATAGGTAATATGCCCTGTGAGTACCTCTGTGTAACCATTTCACAGGAACAAGTAAACTCACATTACATGTGTCCCAAAGGGCAGGGTAGCATATGGCTAGGCTGCCCTAGGCCCAGGGCCAGTAGCATAGTACCTACCTATGACACAATGCACACACATATGTACTCAGTGCAATACCAGCTATGTGAGGTTGAATGAGTGTGACACTGACTGTGTGCAAGGTCTGTAAAGATGTGATAGCTTAGCATGAGTTTGTCTGTCATGGTAGTTTGTGTCATAGGTGTGAGGCCAGAGAAAGATGTGTCAGTTATCGGGATGCAAACATAGTAGATTGGCATATGTTGTGCTGTAGTTCCCTGTGTATGACTGCGGTGTCCCATCGTAGGCAGAAGCAATACATGTATGCTCAGTAAGAGGTACTGCTGTTGAATCCAGCTCACATATGAACTGTTGAACTACCTGAAGTTGTAGGCCTAAACACTACAGTATGGTGTATGCTCACATTCCCTGGTAACACTGTCTGGTGTGTTTCCTGTAGTCTGCACAGATTCCATACCTCATGCATAGGTATCTGTAAGTAGGGGCACACAGTACTATAAGGTACACAGTTAATGCTCATCTGTGTCATCATACATTTGTGTGTTGTATGTATGTGTAATGTGTGTGTAATGATGCCTGTACCATGGCCGCAATCACATGTGTGTTACAGGGTATGTGTGTGTACCTGGCTGCATGTATACTCTGTGACAGCAGTATGCTGGCTATATTAACAACTGTGCACATATGTCAGGTAGGGGTATGGCATCAAAGACTAGGGTGGATTACCATTTAAACTGTAAATGTGCATTGCATTCATTGCATGGGATGACAATATTCTTCATCCATTAGCTTGATACATACCCCCAGTGTGAGGTTGTGCATTGTATCCCA
Source organism: Protopterus annectens (assembly GCF_019279795.1). Lineage (NCBI taxonomy): Eukaryota > Metazoa > Chordata > Ceratodontiformes > Protopteridae > Protopterus > Protopterus annectens. Next base: position 218,534,774 of record NC_056738.1, read on the forward strand.
AACAGTGTGCTGAGTGCTGGTGTATACTAGTTTGTTGTATGGAGTGTGGCAGGCACTGTCAGACAGTTGTGGGCTGAGCACTGATATGTGGTATTGAACATGTGTATCCCCTAATAGACAGATGCTATATATGGCAGATAAGTGATATCAGTACATTAGAATATTAAGTGTGCCACATGACTTGCTCACATATTTTTCTTTTCCTTCCAGGGTGATGGTGCATCAACGTAACCCACCTTATACAGCAGCAGAGGATCAAGAGATTCACCAGATCCTGGTGCAGAATTTCTCTGTGCTGTTTTCCAGGACCAGCCAGAACCAGCATGAGAGGGCTGCACTGTGGCAAGATCTTGTCCATCGGGTAAATGACATAGGCATGCATAACCGGACATATGAGCAGGTACGCCATCACTGCAGTGATTTAATTAGACATGTCCGGCAGCATGCATCTGATATCCACAGACAACAGCTTGCCACAGGTGGTGGGGTACCTATCCACCCCCCCTCACCAGTGTGGAGGAGCACCTCCTAAGTGTTGTGGCTCCAGGTCAACAACAACAACATCCACAAACATGTGTCATCATGGAGGCCGGAGCCACCCAGCATGTTGAAATGGAGTGTGCAGGTAACATGCCATATCTGTAGTTGACTGTTCTCTGTAATGGTAGTTTGTGCGTGTGTGAGATATGTACTGTGTGTGTAGCTGTTAACCTGCCTATTCTTCTGCAAGATTGATATTCTGAGCATAATCTGTACACCTGTGAAAGCCACCTGTTGTACTACTGTACTTTATCATACTCACAGTATCAATGGCACAGTTGTGGCCACTGGCAATCACTGTCATATTTTTGCAGGTCCCTCTGGAGTGACAGCAAGGCAGCCAATCCATGCTGGTGAGTTTGTAATAACAATACTATTGCTAATGACATGTGCATGTCATATGGAGGTGTAGTGTGTGCACATGTAACACCTACGCATAATGCATGCTGTGCATGTTTGCTGTGAGACTATGCATATCCCATTATTCTCAATAGCTGCCTCACTCACATGCAATACACAGAGCATGACACACATGTGTGGCAACACAGTACTGGACATTGTATAGGCATACCTGATACACATCTACACAACACACACATGTTTGGCATAGACGCTACACCTTAGCCTGCTACACATGTCCAATTATGGCACCTGCTGTATGGCCACCCTTCAGTATCGCACTTATCCTCTATGCAGCACACATAATATACCTGAGGTGTAGAGGCCTACCATGTCTTTGTGCAACAGTCTTGAACAAATAATACATTCATGTTACGCAATGCTCACTACTGGCCACCTTACACACCCATGTAACAAGTGGCTGTGTAATTGTGGATGTAGTCATGTTACTGCACTTCAGGTACAGCATGCTAGCTGCCTGTCTGGCACACATTATTATTGTTGACTGACCACAAGAAGCATATTGATCATGGCTCATGTTACTACACCACATCCAGTTCCACTGACCACAAAAGTACACATAGTAGTTATTGCATAGCACTGTCATGTGTTGTGTGTGTGTGTGTGTGTGTGTGTGTGTGTGTGTGCAAATATATGCACCCACAGCTTGTAACACTTGCACAACATTGTTATGTCCTTGTACACATTGTGTCTCAGGGTGGAGACAATCACTGAACAACTACACACAAGCATCAAGTACACGTATACTGTTATTAACAAGGGCTGTCTACACTTGCACTGCATGTTCCTGTGCAAAACATAATCTGCATGCTGACACATGTGCAGTGATGTTTTTCCTTGTGATACTGTCACCCACCCTAAAACAGTATTGTATATGTGTTGGATTGTAGGTGTGTCTGTGTTTGTATCTGCTGTACTGAGGAGTGTGCCTGTGTGCCTGTGTGCATGTGCGCCTGTGTGCCTGTGCACCTGTGTGCCTGTGCGCCTGTGTGCCTGTGTGCATGTGCGCCTGTGCGCATGTGTGCATGTGCGCCTGTGTGCATGTGTGCATGTGCACCTGTGTGCATGTGCACCTGTGTGCTAACATCATGTACACATTTGTAAACTGTGTTTCCTTTCTTCCTCTCACAGGTTCTGATGTTGCTCTAGTGGAGTGCAGCAGGGAACCTAAAGCCACTGCTGGGGATAGTGATAATGATGATACATGTGTATTGGCACAGGGAGGTGTGACAGGGTCTGTCGTTGGTCAGCCAATCGACACTACACAGCAGTCAACCCCATCAATGCGCACAGTCATCCTGCCGATACATTAATTGTCACCAATGTCCTTAGCTGAAGGACAGCATACAGTGGGCATTGACCAGGGTAGTGTGGTATCATTGTCACATGCATCCCCTTACAGCAGCCATGGCCAGATTCCTGACATGGTACCACACAGGCAGATGTCCAGGGGTTCTCGTGGGAGCATCCGTGGTCATACTGCCCCTGTCAGACGTGCCCACAGAGGTCTTTCAACCTCAGCTATGTTCCGGGCTGTAATGCAGGTACAGGCACGTATGGAACGATACACCAGACAGGGTCTGAGGGAGCTTAGAGCACATCGCACCACTATGAATGATGAGGTCATTGATAGACGTTGGGGGGGACACATTAGATCTCTTCCACAACTACATGTCCAGGAGCCAGGACAGTGCAGGATGGTTGAGGCATCAACGTGGAGGTATGCCAGCAACATCATCAGCTGGCAGTCATCGCAGATGACAACAAACCCGCAGCCGCTCCCATAGTGCCAGTACCAGCCCCAGCAATGCTGGGTCTGTGCTGTCATTAGACCGTCCTAGAAGACCACGTGCACGTGGCTCTGGACGGTCCCAGAAGGAACATGTGTCCAGTCAACAACCCACTGCTTCTGATGACAGTACCCAGTCTGGCTTTGTACCTGATACTGCCGTAGCACCCCTGCCAGGCACAGGTACTGTGTCCGTGGCCAGAGACAGTGATCTGTATGACCTGGCAGGTACAGTCTGTGGCTGTCCACAAACACCTGTATATGGCAGCCACGTGGTGGAACTGTGTGCATGCATACACACACACATAATGCTAACACCTAGGGCTAACACATACACACACACACACACACACACACACACATCGCATCAACATTGCCCCATGTTGTACTGTTGTCCCTCACTAACACACACACATACACATACATGTTGATTGGATGTGTCAGTGGCAGACTCTGGCAAACCAAGTACACACCCTGTGCATATGATGAAACTGTGCCACCTCCTGCCATCTGTAACATTGATGCAGGAACAGGATAGCATGGTGCTGATGCACAGGGTGACTACATAGCACTGTAGTACTAATATCATGTTGTTAACAGTACAGTGTAATGATATCATTGTGGTTATATTCGAGCATGCATGATGCATTAACTATGATTGTCATTGTAGTTTTGTATACACCAGTGTTAATGCCCAAAGTGTACTGTCTGCACATGTGCCACATGGCTGTTGTGTGTACCTGTGCCTGCATGTGTTGGGGTGTGGACAGTACATGTGTGATGTTTGCAGCACAGAGTTGCAGGTGTACATTTGTGAACATGGTTAGCATGGAATATGACATGGTTTGACAGTATGCTGTGGGTGATACGGTTTCCAAATGTCAATGGTCTGCATTCTGGCACTATACACAGCCTACATAGCCTGACATTCAGTGGTTATTACATGGTGTCTCTTCAACTGATACACAGATGTAGGAACCTGGTGTCAGTGATATCCCTGCAGTACTAGACTATACCAGTAGCCATTCTTACTGAGCCCCACACATCCCTGGGAACAATACTCTTTGGCATATAGCAGTCTCATGTACATGTCAACACACTATGGATATGTCCATCCATGACTGCAAATGCATACAGTGGCCTACAATGCATTCTACACATGACACACCTAACCACCACAAGGGTATCATACAGACAGATACCTCTTGTCCAAGCCATGCTGTATTGCTGTAACGCAACTGTAGCATTGTCATCAGCATGTAGTTAACATAGTATTCCAACAGTACCATGTAGGTGGTAGCACCCATCATGTAGAATGGGTAATGGTGTGTACATGTGGACAACTGTTATCTTGTCTCTCCTGTACTATTCACATTTCCAAAGGTATTCTGCAGTCCCTTGGTGTATCAGCTAAGCAAGAAGATGTCTGTATGCATACCGGCAACAGTTGCCATACACCTACACTGGATGTCCATCACTCACAGACTTTGCTGTGTTTTAACATGTCTGACATATACTCCAGACATGAACCCTCACCCACATTAATCTATCAAAGCTTTCATGGGTGTGTGTCACATAGTTGACCTAGGACACAGATCACTGCAGTAGCCTGCATTGTCACCAACATACATGTATGGCCTAAGGTCTGGTAAGCTGCGGCACATGCTGGCAAAGGTAACAACTGTATTTATATGAGGCAGGCTTCACACATAAGAACTATTAAAGGTCACAGGTACATATCTGTATGTGGCACACACATACCTGATGTGTGCATTGAAATTACTGTTATAATAATATGTCATACAATAATAAAAGCAAAACACACAACACATTGACAAACTGTATGACAAACACACACATGGCATTTGTAGGATTCAAACCCCTACCTAACTATGTTATGACACTTGAGAGAGACGCATTAGCGCAGCGCACTATTCGCATTACTGGGTGATTTCCCTTCTCCTGCTGTATTTATATGGTGCTGACATCATCAGTCTTTCCAAAGAGGAATGTACATCTTTTAGTGTGTTATCCCAGTCTTCAAAAAGGGCCATTCCTTTCACAGAGAATTGCATACAAACACACACCCCGCGCTTGCAGGATTCAAACCCCTACCTAATTATGTTATGATACTTGAGAAAGACACATTAGCGCAGCGCGCTATTTGCATTACTGGATGTTTTCCCTTCTCCTGCTGTATTTATAGGGTGCTGACATCATCAGTCTTTCCAAAGAGGAATGTACATCTTTAACTATCCCTCAGTATGGGGGATAACAATATCTGTGCATTAACAGATGCCTAGTTCAAGTTCACATATGCACACTGGCACTGGCAGGTTATGTTCTATACCATGCTTCGTGACTACAGGACTTGTAACACACAACACAAGTAGGGGGTGTATCCATATACATCACATATACACACACCTCTGGGTTGGTACCACTGCACTAAGCATGACAGGCCATACATATACAACTACCATTGTGCAAAACTGCCTTTTGGTTTGGTGTGTAGTTCAGACCCCCCCCATACCCAGGAACTGCACTCGACTTTCCTGGGAACAGTGTAGGATATGAAGGTCTTCACACACACACCATTATAGTGGTTAACTTCAGGTACACAAATATTGACTGGGGATACTACTTAGGCCGTCAACAACATCATCCTACAGCCACTACAATTTGTGAATCTATGTGCTATGGCACAACCAGTCACCACACCCAGAAGGAGGAATACATATTGGACCTGATCATCTCCAACATGGGGACTCTATGTTCCACACCAGAGGTAGAACCCTCATTGTTAAGATCAGACTATAAACAACTTTCCCTGGACATCCATATCCCGTCCACACCCCCAGCCAAGGAAATCACTGTAAAGAATTTCTCAAAAGCAGAATTTGCAGTTGTGAAGACTGGGGTGGAATACTTCAAAGGCCCCGTGCTGGAGGATAATACAGCCCAATCTGCAGTATCCTTTACAAACGCATTGTATGAGCACCTGCAGGTATGCATTGATCATGCTATCCCAAATAAAACCATGACTCCTCCAAAACAGGAGACCTGTCTGGTTGACCCCTGCCATATATAAGCTGTACAACAGAAGGAGGAAGCTACTACATAACAGAGCAATATCCCACAGAGGGAGGACATCTCTGAACAGTATTGGCAAGACACTTCAATCCCTCATATAATCAACACTTGCACATTTTGACAGTGAAATTGACCAGACACTACAGATAATCACAAGTCCTTCTTTAGTTATGTCAAGAATATGTGTGGAAACAACCCAGATATGCTCTGAATTGTTGCATAACAGCACACAATATGCCAAACCTATGGACATAGCCTACACCCTGGCAGACAGAGTCTGCACAAACATCCCCTCCTTACCCCCCAAGGGTGCAGATGCCCATCCCAAATTAATGTAACCTCCCTGACATCACAGATGCACAGGTGAAAGGTGCTCTCTCCACAGCAAATAACACAGCATATGTATGGGACCATTCGGTGTCCCAGGCTGTGTCCTACATGAGCTCTGAGTAGAACTGAACACTCACATTACGTCACTGTTCCAACTTAGCCTTACTACAGGATATGTACCTTGAGAATGGCATACAGATACAGTGCTCCCACTCCACAAAGGTGGTGCCACAACGGACCACAGGAAGTATCACCCATAAGCCTGACTAGTGTGGTAGAAAAAGCTATGGAGCGTATTATCATGGAAGTCATAATCAAAAACATTGTGAGCCTCCAGATAGTGGATCATACACAATTTGGCTTTGTTAAGAGCAGATCCTGCCTCTTACACATAGTTCATATCTTTGAAACGGTTACTGAATCCATGGATGAGGGCAAGGTAGTTCACACAGTCTATCTGTACCTTGCAGAAGCCTGCAACACAATACCCCACTCAGGTATCATACATATGCTTACCAGCTTAAATATCAACCCCTATATCACCAGATGTGTTGCTATCTGCCTCAGGGATGGAACCCACATGGTCAGAATTGCAGGTGCCATGTCCAATTCCAGACCAGTTACAACTGGTGTCTCACTGGGCTCAGTTGTGGGACCTGTCCTGTTCGGTATGTCCTTCCCTGAGGTTCAGACTAACACAGGGGGATTATGTCTAACAAACGTCACAGTTGACTGCTAACCAGGGGCCATAAGCAACACTGCAGCTGACACATGCTTCCTCCATAAGGGTCTCACAGAGATGGATGCTTGTTGCCAGAGCCATGGCCTCGTGCTAAATGCTAAGACATGCATAGTCATCCCCTTTGGGGAAAACAAGGTGCACACAAATCACCACATACGTGGTAAATCATTACGTACAGAAGATGTATTTACAGATTTGGAGACCAACATAGATCATAACCTCTCCTTTGCTAATCACATTGACAAGTCATTGCAAAGACCTTTATATAGCCCTCCTTATCACATGGGGGTTTGCATGTAGATCATGGGAGGTCATTGTGGCCCTCTACTAGTCACTCATCAGGCCCATGTTTGACTACAATGCCCCTTTTGGGGTGTACCTTACCCAACACCTGCAGCAACTACAGTGTCCACAACAGTACCTCCTAAAGAGGATCATGGGCTACACACAGATGTCCTATGCAGCTCAACTAAAGGATCTCCAGCTCTACTCAGTTGCTTAATGCCTACTCAGAGGTAATCTATGCCTGATGTACACAGCCACGTCAAACCCAGAAGTAATGGACATGCTCCACCTCATAACATCCAAGACCCTTAGAGCTACACACTCCAGGGACTTAAACCTCAGCACAAAACTAAATAGGACATGCTGCAGGGACAGATTCATTTCCCAGAGGCTCCCCTCACTCTGGAATTGAATCCCAATTAAAGTTAGACATAGCCCCTCGCCAACCCTCTTCCAGCAAAGTCCAGCCGCATGGATGGGACATTGCAAATTCACCCCTGGGATCTCCACTGTGTCCCTGCTTGACAGAGGCACAGCAAACTAGCCTTAAAGGGTGCCTTCTGTGACCTACTTTACAGAGGCACAGTAGGCTACTCTACTGGGGAGGTAGACACCAAATACACTCTGCCTAGGCTTATGAATTCCCTAGGGCAGACAGCATAGTATCGACCTCTGCACCTATGTTTATGTTGGGGATGCACAATATTTGTTGCTGATACTGTTTGCAGGTCTTTATTGCCGTAGCTTTCCCAGTTTCTATGAACAACTTGTGTAGCTGCGTAACATTTTTGATCATGACAGGGTTCCAGTATATTAATATATGTGTCTGTTGTCATTTAACTGTGTGCCCAGGGCAGATTGCTAGATCGTGGGAAGTTCCTGGCTTAACACATACAACTGCCAGATATGTGTGGCTGACTGCTATACTCAGACATGGCCTAAGTGTGTGAGCATGCCCAGTTCAGGCTTTCCATGGTTTGTTGCCTGACATATGTCTCATTTATCCAAGTGTGTGAGCATGCCCAGTGTGACCTTTCCATATGTTGTGATCTGAAGTCCACTACATTTGTGGCTGTGTGTGAACATGACCACTATTGACATTTATACTGTTGTGTATTGGACGTCATGTTGTGTTCTTACTGCCAGACTCCTTTGTGTCATAACTCAACAGGGATTGTGCTGTGCCTGCAGGGTTTCCATGGGATAGTTTGCAAAGACTTGTCAACATTCTTTCATACTGGCTGAACACTGCAATACTGTCATGGTGTACTGGTTCAGTACTTTCACTATGGTGCATAGTATCATGGGTTTGAGTCCCATCACTGCTTTAAATGCTCATACTGAGCAGACCAGACTGGTTAAGGGCCAGTTGGGCAACTATGAGCATGTTGCATTTTGTTCAGCTATGGCCTACTTAAACCAGGCTTGTCCAACATTGCTGTGTATTCACCAACTTGGGTGGACATTGCCAAACATTACTCCACATTGACCGCAGTTGTACTAGTTGGTGTGTGTGATTCTGTTCATAGGTTCATACTAGGCTATCTGCCCTAGGGCATTTATAATCCTAGCCAGAGTGTGTTTGGCTTTCAACGCACATTTTAAGTGGAGTTTGCCATGACATTTTTCAAGGTTAGTATACTGTGCCTCTGTCTAACAGTGACATAGAAGTGATACCCAGGGTAAACCTACAATCTCCCATCCACTCATCAAGTCAATGAGGGACTCTGGCTAACCTGGAGTGGGAGTTTACTCAAGAGTGGAGGGAGCCGCTGGGTTATGAATCTGTCAATCCAGCATGTCCTATTTATTTCAGTCCTGAGGTTCAGGTCTCTTGAGCGCGTAGCTTGATGGGATTCTGATTTTCCAAGGTGCAGCATGTCCATTGATTCCAGGTTGGACATGGCTTTATACATCAGGCACAGATCACCTCTGGGCAGGCGGTATGCCACTGAGTGGAGCTGCAGTCTCTTTAACCAGGGAGCAAATGGCATGTGTTTGAGCCCTTTGATCCTCCTGGTGAGGTACTTTTGTGGTCTTTCCAGCTGCTGCAGGTGTCTGATAAGGTACATCCCACAAGGGGCATTGTACTCAATTATGGGCTTGATGAGGGATGAGTAAAGAGGCACAATGACCTCCCCTGATCTAGATGTGAATACCTTCATGATTAGGTGGGCTATATGAAATGTTTTTCTAAACACTTTGGCCACGTGGTTGTCAAATGAGAGATTTGTCTAAACTTGAGTCCCCAGGTCCCTTATCACTTCTTCCATACTTAATGGGTTACCACCTATGTGGTAATTTGTGGGCACTTAGTTTTTGCCAAAGGGGATGACTATACACTTTTTTGTGTTTAGCTTGAGGACATGGCTCTGGCACCAGTTGTCTGTTTCTATGAGGCCCTTTTGTAGGATGCTTGTGTCAGCTGGAGGGTCGATTATGGCACCCAGTTTGCAGTCATCTGCAAACTTGTTCAGCCACAGCCCTTCTGTGTTGGCCTGTACCTCCGAGAAATATATACCAAACAAGGGTGGTCCCAGGACTGAGCCTTGTGGGATGCCACTTGTAGCTGGTTTGGGGTCTGACATGGCTCCAGCATTTCTGACCATGTGGGTTCTCTCCTTGAGCCAGTTTGCAACCCATCTAGTGACATAGGGGTTTATATTGAAGCTGGTGAGCTTATCTATAATGACCAAGTGGGTATTGTATGGGAGGCTTTTGCAAGGTCCAGGTAGGCTGTGTGGACCACCTTCCCCTCGTCAATGGCCTTGGTGACTGTTTCAAATGACTCAACCAGGTTTAAGAGGCAGGATCTGCCCTTAACAAAGCCAAACTGGGTAGGATCCAGTGTCTGTAGGTCCCCAATATCTTTATTTCTGAGGTCCATGATGATCCTTTCCATGGATTTGCAGACCAAGCTAGTCAGGCTTATGGGGCAATAGTTTGCAGTATCCATTGAGGTACCACCTTTGTGGAGAGGGACCACTGTTGCTGTACACTGCTCTTTGGGTACATATCCTGTGGTAAGGCTGAGATTGAACAGTGGTTTTATGTTTGTGTTCAATTCTTCTTGGGGTTCATGCTGGACACAGCCCAAGACACCGTCTGGTCCAATTGATGCTGTGTGTTTTGCTTTGGAGAGGCTGGCTGTTACCTGAGCATCTGAGATGTCAGGAGTCCAGCACTCTGCTGGGATAGATATTTGCCCTTTTGGTGGGGAGGGGGGGGGAGAAGTTTGCACTGAACCTGTCAGCTTGGATGTTGGCAATGTCTGTGGGTTTGGTGTATTGTTTGTCATTTTGGACTAATTCTGAGCATATCTGGGAATTCCCACCCAGGTTCCTACCATAACTAAAGAATGCCTTGTGATTATCCTTAGTGTCCTGTCCAGTTTTTATCTCAAAGATGGCCTTAGATGATTTTATGTGTGGCCGTAGTTTTTCAATAATACTGATCAGAGATGCCTTCCCTTTTTGGGATTTTGCTCTATCATATAGTAGTTTCCTCCAGGTATTGTATGTTTTTTTATGGCTGGGGTCCACCAGACAGGCTGCCTGCCTTTGGAGGATTGGATCTTGGTTTTATTTGGGATTGCATGATCCATGCATTCCTGAAGGTGTTCATAGAATGCATTTATAAAGGGTTCTGAGGTCTGGGCCATATTTTCCACAGGCACAGGGGCTGTGAAGGATTCCACCTCGGTTTTGAGGAGTGTGACATTTGCTTTAGTGAAAATCTTTCACTGTGGTTTTCTGGCCATGGGCTGGGGTCGGGATGTGAATATCCAGTGAGATTACTCTATGGTCTGATCTTACCAGTGAGGGATACACTTCTGGTCTTGGGCATAGAGTCCCCATGTTGGTGATGATCAGGTTCAGTATGTTTTCCCCTCTTGTGGGAGTGGTAGCAAGTTGTTCCATAGCATTTGAGTTTATACATTCTAGGAACCTTTGGGCTAGGGTGTTGCAGCTAGGGTAATGCTCCCAGACTATGTTTGGGTAGTTGAAGTCACCCAATATAATGGTGTTTGGGGAGACCTTCATATTTTCATGTGTTCTCCAGTCAGCCAAGTGTGGCTCCTGGGTTTAGGAGGGTGGTCTGTAGCAGGCTATGAACTTGAAGGCAATTTTACTCACTGTTAGTTGCACATGGATAGTCTCTGATGCTTCATGCTGTGCCACCAACCTGGGGGTGTGGGTATCTTTGACAAATATTGACACTCATCCTCCTTTTGTAGTTTGTTTGTTTGTTCCATGTTTTGCGGCTGTAAAGCATGGTAAGAGGTGTAACCTGTTAGTGCTAGGGTGCTCTTGGAAGCCTTGAACCAGGTTTCTGTTACTGCACAGATATCAACATTCTCCATGCTGAGGAGAGTTTGGAGTGCATGCATCTTGCAGTTTATACTTCTGGCATTGAGTAGCATTACTACTAGTTTCTTATCCCTTGTGATACCTATGGAGGTGGGTTTGTCTTTTGAGCCTTAACTAAAAAAGGCACTATGGGGGTGAGAAGAGCCTTTGGCAATATCCAAAAGGCCACAAGTGACAGGTGAAAGCCATCCCTAGTGAAGCATCATGTCTTGTCGAGCATGTCATCCCAGGCTGACAGGCATTGGATCCACTTTCACTGACACCAATACTTAAGCCAATTGCTGTAATTGATCATCTTGTCTTCATATTGTGGCATCATGTTTGGTGAGGGTAGGATGATACTCAAGGCCATCAGGTTTGCATATACTACATGGTGGTAAATGCTGTTTAGCATTACCTTACATTGCTTAACACATGGCAATCATGCCTCAGGTGCTGCTGCAGGGCTGCCTATGTTGGATGCACATACTACACTCCCTGCACATGTTTGAAATCAGGTTGTGTCAACTTAGGCATCCATTTCACTATATGTGGGAGTCAGAGAGAGGTATAATTTCCAGGGTTTCTACTGAGCCAGTGTATGTGCTATGAGTTGCCTCTTTGCCAAGGCCAAGGCATACTGGGCATGCCTCCTTCTGCCTACTGGGGCAGGCTCACGTTGTTCCTCCTCCGAGTCATGCTCTGCCTGTGATGGCCTTGGCAATGGTGGGGGGCTGTTTGGCCCAGGCCTATGCTGGTCCTGCTGCAGCTGTTTTAGCAGAATCATATTATGTAGCATAGCACATACCATGACAATTTGGGTACATGTAATTGGTGAGTATTGCAAGGCTCCACCAGATGTGTCCAGACACCGGAACTGTGACTTGAGCAACCCAAACACACGCTCAATTACATTTCGTGTTTGTGCGTGTGCCTCATTATGGTATTCCTGTTCAGGTGTGTGTGCATTTCTGATGGGTGTCATCAGCCATGGCTCCAGTGCATAGCCAGCATCCCCCACTATGTGACCATGTAGGATGTCCCCATTGGCAAATGTCTGGTACAGCTGCGTCAGATGCTAGATATGGGAATCATGGTAACTTTGCATACTACAGACTCCAGAAGATCATCCTCTCCTATAGTACTCCCTGATCCAGACAAGACCTTTGTGTTTACTGCAAATCTCATTACCAGTCCACCGGTCTTAGTCAGTGGTGGTGTTGCCACCTTTCTCCCTCAAGCAACAAAGAGAGTCACTGTTCTCCACAGTCATAGCCCATCAAAGGAGACTATTTTAAATGCGAATGGACACATCACCCATGAGATCACACCATGGAGGGCTGTGAACTACAAGGCTGATTGCAGGATGGCCCTTTACAGATATAGATGACAATCATCTCTCCCAAAATGTAAAAAAGTAGTATTGATGTGTCACACAGAGTACTGCCCACTGGGCAGCTATAACCCTACCTTACAGGGCGTTGGTTAACGCGTTTGCAGCAAGAGGCAGCAATTCTCGGATTCTCGGCTGGGGTGGAGGGGTGTGTGAGTTTGCATGTTCTTCCTGTTTTGTGTTCACGTCCTCGGTCCTCCTCGTTTCCCACACATTCAAAGACATGCATCTGGAGCATTTCTCTTTCCCTGAAACGCTGAAAACAGGCTCTGTGGAACCTAGTCGGACTTTCCCGGTCAACAAATGATAAATAAATAAATAAATAAATACAGGACACCACAGTATATATGGCAACATATGTGAGTTACACAGAATCAGACAGAACACTTCACAAAATCTGGATATCAGAAATGAGTAGTACACACACAGTTGTCAGACTAAACCATGGCCTTTGTTTTCACATACTACAACACATGCCAAACCGTGTTCTTTTGCAGATAAACTGGGTAACATTACCTGCATCACACCATGTCAGAAAAGCCTATTCCTTTTCATATTATCTTAGAGAGAGTTCTCCTGGTTTTAGCTATACCCAGTTCTTCAACCTTCTGCTATAAGACATTTTCAGGTAGTTTAGCAAACAAAAGACAACTACAGCATATGTAGAAATCATTAACAATAATGTGCATACACCCGCCCTGATGACTTTAGTCATGTGAGTTGTGTAACTGACAAGAGGTTCTGCTTTTACACTTTCCCAGTCACTCTACAGGTTACTCAAAAGCAAGCATCTGTTCTGAGATGAGCGCAATAATGGCCAGAGCTTTTTTTTATTATTTGCTTAGTTTCAGGGATCCTAGAGCAGTCATTATAGTAATGAGCTTATTTAGAATGAATATTTCTGAATCACACTTTTATTGTATCACACACTTCACCAAGGTCTCACCATGAGGTTAATTCCACATCATGCACTCACACGAGTATCTTAAAAGTGTAGTGTCCATTCATGGGTGGGTCAATTACCCCAGTAGGAAAACGGGGAAAATCTATCAAAATATTATGGCCTCTAATGGTATTAAAGTCAGAAATTGAAACATATTTAGGTATAGTGCTGCTGTTACACTCCTTGCATGCCACTGTTTGCATCCTAACACCATCTTGTCATGCTATGTACATTTGCTGTAAGCTACAGTGGCACCACAACTTGTCACAATAACAATGTGCCCAAAAGTGAGTGTCACCTGTTGACAGTTGACAGTAGCAACATGCACAGATGTTGACCCATCATTTTTGCCTGGGATGTGACCTGGTATGTGGTGATGCCTTTTGATGGCCCTGAAGGTGGCAGTACTCACAGAAGTTACTCTAAATAAAAGATTTCTGTATCTGATGTTAAAGACCACCAGGAGTGTCTGCTATATGACTCTTATGAGGATCCCCAGCATCATGTAGATGTCAGGCATAGCTTTGCAGGGGTACTTACTGCTGCTACTGACATTTTCTGCTATATTGAGAAGTGTGGGCACCATTACAGAGACCTGAGGAAATGCCATCTTGACCTTCTGTGCCAACGGGAAAAAGAGGTCAGAAAGAGAGAGAGGGAGAGACCTCCTGAGATGTACAGTAAGTATGCATCGCAGACCATTTAATTCATGATGCTTGTATTTCTTGTTAATTTTTTTTAGTTCAGGGTCAGATTTCAGAGAACAAGCCGATGTACTTGCCAAGGATGGAGCTTCTCTCCAGATGTAGTGGAGAGTATGATTACTGTCATCATATATGTAAGTTCTGTATATCATAGCAGAATTGTCTTACACACTGTTATAAATCTGCAGGGGTTACTGTAACAATGACATGTGATGCTGTCCCATACAGCTTGACACAACCTGTATGCTTAAGCTGGCATTTTAACCCATGTGCAAACATGCCACCTCAATGTGCCTATACATCATACCCATTGTTGCATTGTGCCTGACATGCAGAGAGGTCAGCTCAGATTCATGCCACAAATCAGGCTTTCCTGCATCACGCAGGATATGCCTCCTGTCACATTGATTTTGCATCAGCCCATCAAATGCCTGTGTATGTACTACTTCCTGTTAGTATACCCTTTACATTTACAACAACTTCATCTAATAGTAAGTACATCTCAGCTTAGATTACAGTGGCTGCCCAGCATCTGCAGATAGCTGCCTGTATTACCACTACTGTCTTTTCCATTTTGATACATTATACTGGCACCATATACCTTTTGGCCTACATATTTAGTACCATAGTCCATGTCCTCATGGCCTGTCTTTGTCCCAGAATGGCATGCCAATACATACTCAGCAACACACACCTTCTATGACCTCTTACAGTAAAAAGCCCTATCCTTATATCTTTGGTACCCTCCTCCAAAAAATGTTGTACAATGCTACTGCACACTTGTATGCAAAGCCTCTAAATGGATCACATGATATCCTATTCCTAGACAATATTTTGTTCCCTGGCACAGTAACATACTTAACAACTGTTTAGTCCACTGTCCACCTACAAGTACAATCTTTAGACACAGGCAGGACATTACTTTTTTTTTGTTTCTCTTTCATTGTTATTCATCTTATTTTATATTTTTATTTGATGTCTGTTGTATTTTTAAGGATAAAGAAACCCAACAGTGCTTTGGCTGAACACACTGTAGAACATCCAGATCATACTTTTAATTTCTTTGTAACTGACAACATTTTACTAGATGAAAGAAATGGACTGTGATGCCCATGCCCCAGCCCAGCAATCAAGAAGCCTCAATCCTCACCACTAACACAAGTGAAGGGAGTCTCATATAGGAGGAAAGGATAACAAATACACACAGTAAAGTGCAATTTCCCTTAAGAACACACAGAGATCACAGTCAGTCTGGGGCTGGTTGCTTCCTTGCTCTCCAGGTCCCCAATAAGACTCCCCACTGGCAAAGCTATAGGGTCCAGATCTCAGCCTAGTGAGCAAGTTAAAACTTCCAGCACCCTTTCTGTCCAACCAGTGCTTCATGTCCCTCTCCAAGTAGATGACACACACACACACACACACACACACACACACACACACACACACACACACACACACACACACACACACACACACACACACACACACACACACACACACACACACACACACACACACACACACACACACACACACACACACACACGCACACTTTGAGAAGAGTTTATACAACCGCACAGACACTCCTGGAATAGGTTCTCCAGCTGTGCCCCTTTTTCCCAGACTATACGGTAGTACCAGCTGCCACCACCCACTAATATTTATTGGCTACTCAAAGGCCCTTAAAAGGGTGTCCAATTATTACTGTGCAATATTATTATCCAATTGGTAGTATAGCCCAGGGCTAAAGCTATTGAAATGGCTTTGTACAATTTACCAAAGGCATGCAAGTACTCTAAAGAGCTTAAATTATCTCTACAAAAACAGCCACAGTTGAAAGGGTTTAAAAATATTTAATAACAAATAGTCAAAACACAAGACAATACTTTTACTACACAGTGCTAGTCAAGAGTTCAGAGATCACAGAGAAATACTTAAAATAATTCAGTAGTACAGTTCTGACATCACAGAAAACACTTAGTCTAATCTTTTTAGTTTCTAGCTATTTCTAAGAGAAAACACAAGTCTAAGATAAACTTACATATAGAGCAAGACAGTGCCGGTGAGTTGGATGGTCAAGACAAAAAATGCTTAATGCTCTCTAATTCTGTTTTTAAAATCACATTCCTGGTTCACATTACATCATTCTTCACACTTCCATGGGTTCCCAGGCTAACAGAAACTAAATGTACATTCTTCACCTCTAGGCAGAAACCAGAGCAATAAAGGACATTTATGCATGCACATTCTGGCCATTAACTCTGGCCTTAAAACAATAGGCAGGAGGCCTCACTCTAGACTTACTGACTCCAAGTTTTAACATCAAAGGCTCACATCATGCTTTACTTGGTCAGTAGAATGCACTGTTAATCCATTTTTTCCAGTTCCACATGTAACACTGTTTTTACCATTTAAGACAACAAGCTTGTGGTTTACTTTAATATTTACAGATCTCAAAAATTCTATCTGGCTAGGCTGGCAGCCTTCACATATCTTCACTCAATCTTCACACGGGCCATGGACTTTAAAAATGGAACTGCAGTGGCAACTGAGATTCAACTCTGCCAACAATATCTTAATGAACACATCTCAACTGCTTGTTTATTAAAATTAAAAAGACAGGACAGATGAAAGTCTGGGTTTTATAATCATAATAGTTTAAAAAAAATAATGCTTCCAGTACTTGTTACTTTTTCCACCTAACCTGTTGTATTCTTGGTACTTGTAAATCAAGAACTGGCTCTTTAAGATTTTAGTCCAGTCAGAGGGGCTCGCCTGACATGTGACTGGTTTGATTCCTTTGATTGATCTACAAATTAGGCATGGGTTTTAAATGCAGTATCTGAAGAAGTTTTCAAGTCAAGATGAAAGAGCTCATTGATATTTTTCATTTTGGATTTTAACCTTATTAATGGCCTATCTCATCAGTAAAGGTTATCAACAGTTTTTATTTTGGATTTTAATCTTATTAAGGATTTATCTCACCAGTAAAAGTGAGTTTTACTTGGTCATTTTCTCCTGTTGTTCCTGGGCATATTTTATGTTTTTCTTGCTGTTTGCATTTTGGACTTTGGTATATGTATGTATATATATATATATATATATATATATATATATATATATATATATATATATATATATATATACTGTGTATATATGAACCATTGTTGCACCAAATCAAAGAAGAGAGATATCCCCTCCCTCTCCATAAAAAAATTATGATACACACTTAGAAACTGAGACAGTAATGATTTTGAGTGGAAAACAGCATTTGGCATATTGCCTTTTCTTTGTGTTATTGACAATTAAGCAACTGTACCTTGAGCAACTATAGGGATGTAATTTTGAGTATATTCTTATTTTTTTTTTTTTTTCTTATTTCAGCAGTTAATGTAAACACAGATGGACTCTCATCTCAAGCCCACTACTCACTTGTTCATTCAACAACATAGTTACCAGGTCTTGTAGGCAGGTGTCTCTTGAATTTTCTCCCACTCCAAAGCGGTAGACTATTTTCTTAATTATGCTTTGAGCATATCTTACAGTTTTTGCTTTGTTGTCTGCTTTTGGTCCCCAAATCACCACAGAAGTGCTCTGAAGTGCACTAACATCTTGATGTTTTCCATGAAAGCACCATTCAGAAAGCTTGAAATTTTGCCTTACCATTAATGCTCCAGAGTCCCTGATTACACATGTATCACCAGGGTCACAGATGGCATGCCTTTTGTTTTGACATCATTCCTTTGAAATTTAATTATATTTTGTTGTTTCTTTTATTTTTCTTTCTTTCATTCTCAGAAACAATACTCTCTAAATGTAAATAATTTTTCTTTATTGTTTTAATTCACTTTTGTTTCATAGCTAGGTTCATTGATTCATATGTATGTACTAGTCCATTAATATGCAGGCCATTACAAGCCTAGGCAACACAACACTATTCAAAAGTTCCTTCTAGCCTCAAGGAGGGAAAAAAAGACCAAGAGAAAATTTAAAGTTGACAATCCAAATATCTAATTTTTCCTTGAAGGTAGCAGAGGTGCTACAGTGACTGACATGTGGTGAATGTTTGTTCCACAGGTGAGGGATACATTGGAATATGAATCTATGTCAGTTTGTTTTATTTATCTGTTGATGAAGGTTTAGTTCCTTTAACCAGTATCTGATAATACTTTCAGAATAATGTATAATTAACTGTCAGATTAAAGTAAAGAAACATAAATATAAAAAAAAACTACTATCTAATCTACTCATGTACCTTTCAGATGAAATATATAAGCATGTGTTGTTTCTATTTAAAAAATGTTTTAATTAAAAAAATCTAATAATTTTTTCTCAAAGGACAGGAGGACTAGTAAAAATAAATAAATAATGTAATATAAATAAAACAACAAATGCCATTTTAGCTAACATCTGATGTTTTTACTTTCATGAAATCTATTCTGAAATTTGATACTATTGAACTCTATTGATATTTGTCTGCCAACCTATCTATCTATCTATCTATCTATCTATCTATCTATCTATCTATCTATCTATCTATCTACCAACCTACCGATCTATCTGCCTACTAGCTGTCTATTACTCTATAATTGGCCTACATTTTGGTTCCCACTGTTCACCTGTCCCTTACCCATTCCATCCATACTAACAGAGAGACAACTGTAGTGTGGACATCACTCTGGCAGCAATCAGAAAATTTTTACATTGCAGCTTTAGAATACAGGTATTGTGCATTGCAGTCCTGTTCCAGAGTCGGTTGTGTAATGTGTGCAGCACAGAGCCACTAGCCACTTCTAAGAGTAAAATAGTCCCTCAGGCATCCATACAGCCTTCAAGCAGGCAGATCCTATTAGGTCTCTAGGCTTCACCAAAATGAATTAGCAGGATAGTGACAGATGAATCTCATGTCATGCCCCTCAGCCCCTCAAAACAGACAGATGAATAGGCATCTCCTTTTCTCTTCTCTACCAGTCCATCTGGCTCCTCCTGTGCCCAAACTTCCACCAGACCCCAGGTCAGCTGGGACTCAGTAAAAGCTCCATCAGTGTATGTGACAGAATTACACACACACACACACACACACACACACACACACACACACACACACACACACACACACACACACACACTTAGTGTGTCACAGTCACGTACTGACTGATATTTGGGAAGCATTAATAGTGGTTTTGTATTCAATATAGCAACTAAAACCTGATGGAAATGTGTCAAGACATTTTTATGCCTAGTTTGCCACAAGGAGTTGATCATAACCAGCTATATATGAAATGTGTTTTGCTTGATAACAAGCTGGTACAATAAATGCCACCAACTTTGTTTATGAACTATGCCTTAATATATTTCTAATAACATTTCACATCAATGTATCTTTTATTTATTTATTTTTTCTGTACAACCAACTTTTATTTGCAATCTGGTTTCAGTCACTTGGTACTTGCTGATGTCAAACAGAATTCAATATAGCCAAATAGGCTCTAAAAGGGCACATTTGCAGAAGCTGAGACTACCCTAGGAAAATTGTAAACTGGAAAATTCACTAAAGGCAGGTTTATTTCCTTTCCATAAGCAATAAGCTCACTGTGGATTGATACCTAAAAAACAACATCTATATAATCTATGTTTTAGTGCACTCTTGGCAGTTGTTGACTGAAATGCAGAGAAATGCTTGATTCAGTTTCCAGCACTATACTTGGAAGCAGCTATATTTCTATTCTCAATTTGCTAAAGACTAGTGAAAGAAAAATGCTTCCATTTTATCAATTAAGTATTTCCATTTATTTTTACTACTACTACTGACCTCAGAGTCAGTTGCTTGTTCTTCTGGGAGTGTGGGGGTTGTGACTTTCTCATTTTGGGATGCTTTGGCCTTGTCTTTGGAAAAAGTACCTTCTATGAAACTTTGTTGCTTTGATATCTGATTGCTATCATGTTCTTTCAGGGTGCAGTTTTTAAAACGTTGTACTTATCAATGTATGAAGGATCTTTCTAAGCCATCCAGTTTCTCCTCTCCCATGCCACTACAAGGATACAGTACTGGATGCCCACACCTGCTTCTGTGAACACTGGCCTTCAGTCATTTAGCCTTATTCCTATTGTTGAGTTCATTTATGAACTTACTGGAAAACTATACTCAGTTTTGATTATGTTCAGATTTAATATAAAGCTAAATGGTCAATTAGCTATTAAGCTCATGCCCTTTTCCACGTGCCACAGTTTATAAACGAGAATGATCTGCCATGCTTTACACCATGCATATAAATTAATTTGGTTTGGTTATGATGTTTTTTACTACATTAAGAAAAACACACAAAAAATCCATGGACTAGTAAAACACAAAATTAAGCCAGGCAGAGTCCCTTAAGCAGATTTTATTTAGTGCTTTCATTCCTACAGAGTAGGACTTCATCAGAATAAAATGCAAAGGCCCACATAAAGCTTAAATAATAGAAATAATAGAAATTAAATCAATTAAATATACAACCTGCCTATTAGTTAAACCTTAAAGTAAAACAATACAATATAGAAATAAACCACATTAAAAATATGTTTTGAACATTAAAACCAATCATATAAATACAAACAAGTAATCAAAAAAATCTACCATAATATCCACTATCTTGAAACTTAAAATAAACACATTCTTTATATTGCAAATGCTGCTTTGAGTCTCAGGACAGAGCCAATGGATAGACATTCATTTAAACCCGGGTATACTGGCATTAGTACGAAGCTGCCACTGCACCTCCTTATACTCCAAGAAGTTATCACCTGGCCCACCTCTTTGTCTAAGGTCTACATGATCAATAACTGTAAACCTAAACAAATGACCAACATTCTTTAAAATGTGACAGTATAAGGCATTTTATCATCTTTGCTCTGAATATCACACAAATGCTGGTAAACTCTTTTCCTAAAACTATTTTTTGTTTTCCCTATATAGAACCCATTGCATTCCTGGCACAATGCCAAATTAACCACCCCTCTTGTTCCACAATTATACCTTTTATTCATCTTGATGGTACCATAGCCTTCAAGTATAACTTCATCCCTTCCATCATAAGTTTACACTAGTGGCAGTGTCCACACTTAGTCATCCTGCCCACCTGGGATAAATTATTGACTTTCTCCAACATGTTTTTAAAACACCTATCTTTTTTGCAGACTACTGATGGTTTTTACTCAACAACATCAATATAGTCAGTATCTATAGCAGATACACTCTGATATTTATGGATAATCTGCCTGATGTCACAAAAACTATTGTTGTATGTTAGTACCAAGGCTTTACTAAAGTTGTCATTACTATCTCGGTTACTCACAGGTTGATCATTTTTCATACCCAATATAGGAAAATACACCCCCATGGACCTCTTTTGGATAACCTCATCAAATATATTATCCAAAAACAACACTGAGTATCCACTACTAATCAACATTTTTCTTAGTATCTGACATTGTGTATGCAATTCCTCTCCATAAGACACCATATGAGTCAATCAGACACACTGTCCTTTCACCAAGGACTTTTTTTGATGAATAGGATGCCAAATATCATAGTGAAGTAGCATGTTAGAATAGGGTGGCTTCCTAAATATTGTGGAATTGAAACACTTATTGATCCTGCCTTTCCTGATTGTAACAACAAGATAGTTAACCTTTTCCTCACACGTAGTCATAGTGAATTTGAGAAAATCAGTAAGATAGTTAACCTTTTCCTCACACGTAGTCATAGTGAATTTGAGAAAATCAGTGGTACTACATATATAATAAAAAATGCATCTAACTCGTCTCCAGTGTCATTCCAAAAAAATTACAATATTATCTAAAAAGTGCCCATATAAGGACCAACATGATTTAAACCTGGAATTCAGAACAAAATTTCTTTCCCAATAGGCAAGTACTAGGTTTGCAGAAATAGGGGCACATCCTGCCCCCGTAGCAACACATTTAGTCTGTTTAAACAACTGTTGTTCAAAAATAATAACATTATTGTCTAGAACCATTTCCATGAGTGATCTTAAAGTTAAAATAAAACCATGTTCCAAACTCGAATGGTGGCATAAATAACCATAGTACCATTCAATACCAATATCATGTGATATAACAGAAAACAGATCTATTATATCAATAGTAACAAATATAATTTAGCCCCTGTATATATCATTAGTAACATTCCTCAAAAAATCCCAGGAATCTTTGAAAGAAAATGTATAACTTACCAACACATTCTTAGTATGATGATCAATAAACGTAGCCATGGGAAATGTTTTAGATGCTTTGTTATCAACAATTGGTCTGAGAGGTAGATCCCTAAGATCTTTATGTATCTTTGGAATCCTGAAGATTGTAGGAATTCTCGGATGTGTCACTTTTAAATAACTATACTGGGAGGGGAAAATCTGATCATTTAAAAATAAATCTTCAAGGAGTAAATCTATTTGGTGATATGCTATGTTCATCACGGTTAGACTTGCTTCCTCATAAGTGTCAGTAATAATAAAGATAACATTTTGTTGTTATAATCATTAACGTCCATAATGACCAATCCCCCTCGCTTGTCAGGTTTCATTGCCCTCAAATTAAGGTTGCCTTAAACTATTCTTAGCTCTTCTTCTTCGCCATAATCGAAATTAAAGGACCTATCATTCACCACTGATGTCCTCCGCAAAATATTGCAAATTTCAATCTCACATAACTTTTCGAAAACAGATGCAATAAAATGATAAGGTGGGTTAAAACAATTTGGTCGAACACAATCAGTACCTAGGTTTTGACTACCAACATTTTCTTTAAAATAAAAACCTAAATTCAACTTTCTACTAAAAATCTTCAAGTTAATCAAAACTTCATCAAGTCGAGTCCTTCTAACAGCCACAAAAGTAATTCTCTTTTCAAATAAATCATCATGAAATGATTGTAGAGGTACATTACTATAGTTGTAAATCTTAAAGTCACCCTTAGTGTTAGAAATCACATCAAGAACACAGTTTACGTCTATCAAATCCACCAGGAGTTCCCCCTCCCTCTGCCAGTCCCTCTTTGATATCAACCCTCCTGTTGTACACCTGTTGCAATGAATTGTCCACCCTCTGGTTCTTCAGTCTCTCTGACCTCCTCAGAGGGGGATACTCTAAAGGGTTTGAGACCTCAGGAGGTACTTCAGTATTATTAAAGTTGTTATTGTAATTAGTAGAATGGTTGTCAATTTCATCATTGAAAACATTAGTGTGAGTCCTATTGGTAGGAGGCAGGGGGTATGCTGTCTCACTTTCATGCTCTTTCTGATCTCTTAATAGTTTCCTGATTTTATTATTTTTAAGTTCCACAACTAAATTATCTACCCTGGTGAATACAGAAAAATAATCATTTTTCTTGTGTTCAAACAAAAAATCAGATTTCAAACTTCTGTCAAGTTTGAAAATGTTATCAGACAGTACATTCAACTTTCTTTCATTGTCCTTGATTAGCAACTGCAAAAGTTCACATCCATGTTTATTAAACATGGCCAATAATTCACTATGTAATTCAAAGCCTCTCTACAAGGTCCGTAGGGGGTTTCCATGTCCATAGACCCTTTGGGATCTGTTCAGTTTGCACACATTCTTTCAAATAGTTGTTTTCAAGTTGTAACTTTCTGAACTTGAAAACACTTATGTGGTTTATTCCTATATTGTATTGTTTTACTTTAAGGTTTAATTAATGGGTGGGATGTATATTTAATTGATTTAATTTCTATTATTTAAGCTTTATGTGGGCCTTTGCATTTTATTCAGATGAAGTCGTGCTCTGTGGGGATGAAAGTGCTAAATAAAATCTACTTAAGGGACTCTGCCTGACTTCATTTTGTGTTTTACTAGCCCATGTTTTTTACTACATATAATATAGAGTTTTATGTTCTCATTAGATTACTTATATGATAATATAGTGTAACACATATAATTCATTGGACAGCATTGTTGCCTTTTAATTGGATTTCTGAATAACCAGAAAAAGCAACCAGTATAAAAAATCCAAAAGTAAATTCAAAAATCTGTTTAGACAATGTACTATATGTTGGAATTAAAAACCTAAACATCTTGATGATGCTCTGGATTCAGTCATTTTAAGTCATTTCTGTTTTATTTTTCTCTGCTTTTCTCATGTAATGAATGATACTACTTCTTCTACACTCTTTAATGCATTAAGTATCAGTATTTTCTTTACTCTAGTTTAGGTGTTTATCAGTTATACCTGACTTATAAAATTATCAGAGAACATAATCAGGACAGCTCAGCTGTATGTCGTTGGGCACTGAAGGTTGCCCAGCCTAAGAGTAGTACAGTGATTAAGTCTCACATTGACAAATAGCACAAGCTAACCAAACATCATTTGATTGATTCTAATAAACAGCTCAGAAAGGAGCTGTAAATTCTGGTTAAAAGCTTCATCCTGTTGACAGCACTGTTTTAAAAAATAACAGCACTTCCATTAAGGCAGCTACTTTGGCATACTAATGCATTTGTTGAAATAAGACTGGGGTTAAGGGTGACTACACTTCCATACATTAATTAATCAGTACTCACAGTCATCAATTTATCAGTACAAGACAACAGCTGTCAATGGAAATCATTTGCCATATTTAACCTTGGGTCAGCATTAACCCTTTAATCATCTCAAGTATAATTTACTTGGCTTGACTTACTGTATGATTCACACATATGCAAACCCTTTCTGTTTTCCATAATATAATTCATATACTTCCATAATACAATTTACATATATTATCTCATATTCCACAGCATTTCCTGACGTAAATAAAATATGGGCTACAAATGTTAAAACAATGTAGTTTTGAAACGTGATGTCTGGGTATTGTATATATAATAATTCCTCAGAACAATGTTATTTTGAAATATTTTTCCTGGAATCTTACACATTTTATATAGAATTGTATACAAATGCTTTCAGATACTAAAGCAAAAATACAGATAAGGAAACATTGCTATTGATGTAGATATGTTTAAAAAGGATCCTACCATGCCTTTTTGTGACTGCCTTTCAGAACTCCCACTCAAATAGATATAGCATTGTTTCTTCACTATATGTTTGTAGCACAGTTAATTCTTAGTATATTCATAAGCATAAAGCTATTGCAACATTTGAAAACAATAAAATATCAATTTTGCAGCTGTTGACATAGCATTCAGATGAAGGAATAAATATAATATGCTGAAACATAATAATTCCTTATATTTATTTCATGTTTCCTTTTGCAAACATTTAGGAACGCATTTGAACAATGGGTTATTTTGTGTTGTTTTACATAAAGAATATATGTTTATATTGCTCAACAATAGTTACCATTTCTTTAACACTGAGGCAGCTGACGTCATGAACTAAATCTGTAAATTATTTCACTGATCTGATTTAGTTTTCTCCCATTACTACTACCATCATGCTCTCACTTATACATTTTTGAAATAAGCCTCCAGGAATCAGTCAATAGTGCATTAATGACCCTGATGTGATATATTTTATGGAGGGGTTATAAGTGTTTTATTTAACAGTAGGGGATCCTATGGATGAGTGTACCTACAAATGCATCCATCTATCTATCTATCTATCTATCTATCTATCTATCTATCTATCTATCTATCTATCTATCTATCTATCTATCTGTTTATCTGTCTAGCTATCTATATATCCATGTATATCTACAGTATGCAAAATTGTCTATATTTTCTTGAAAATTGTATTTATACTTACTTGCTGATGTGCATGCAATTACCCATTAGTTTGAGTGTTGAGTTACATGTCTATTTTTGCCATACATTGTACATATAATGATATTATATGTGTACTAGTCTGGGGTTTATAATTATATAACCATAGCACTAAATCATGCATTAAATCACTTTTTGCGCAATCTGAAAATCTGTTGTTCGAAAAATATAATTCATAAAGCATGGTTCTTCAAAATTACATAAAAGAAATTAACAGTTTGGCAGTGAAGCCTATGAACAGATTTTGGGCGGGCACTAGTGTAAATGAAGTCATACTTACACTGCATGCTTTTCTTAGGTACCAGGGTTCAAGGCTATCTAAGTTTACTATAAGCCAAGCCTATTTATAAGCCTAGCCCAAATACTTATATACCTTAAATGAAAAATACCATTAGTTTGTTGTTGCCTCTGTCCTGCAGCTTGACCCAGAGATGATGATTCAGGGGTCACGATAGATCATCCACAGGTCCTAGATTTTTTCTCTTGAACAGAGTCAGAGGTGAACAATACAAAAGGGTGTATCTGCTTGCATTCTGGAAAGTAATCTACTGCAAACTATAGCAACAGATGTGATAATGAAAGAGATAAGCACAGACTACTTTAATTGTTATATGGTTTAGTTATGGTGGACAGAAATGCTATGTCACATTCTGAACACATACACCAACAGTGCCAATATTTTTGCATTATGTTAGATTCTGTTTTACACATGGGGCTAAGCAAATTGACTGATAAGGAGTAAATAGAATTATTCTGGACAATGGGTTAAATAGATCTTAAACCAACTAGATTGCAGAGTTTGTCCATCCCTTTTAAGACTAAATTTGTAGCAGCAGCTTTCAAGGTCATAGTGACTAGATCATTGTGATATCTATTACATGATTCAATAAACATATCCCAGTCATTTGGATCAAAGACACTGGATACAGGATTCTCATGTGGCAGCACATGTCACATTTCCAGGTAACCTCAGCAACATTAAACCATCATGCTAGCATTCAGCAACCTGATAGATGTATCACAGATGCAGGGAACAATAGTCAACATCCATATAGCTTGTGCCTCTGACTAGGTGAACAGAGTATGACATTTACAAACTGTAGATGCTTCTTTTTCGGTGTTTTGTTATGATCAGCACAACACAACAAAACAATATAGACCAGGTATATATTTCACCCTGGAAATATGCTAGCAGTGATCACAAGTGTAACAACCAGGAAAAAAGAAATGGCCACTTGCATTTCAATCTAGAAAATGTTTGTAATAAGAGGGAAGCTTAATATTTAACAATTATTTCATTATGCTTATTTACTTCTCATTGTAACAGACATACAAGGACACTTATCTAGAACATATAACCTGTTACTGCCACCACATGTGTTAACAAAGAATGGTTATATCCCATGGTTAGATAGCATACAAAGAGGGAGAACTTCCTTTAGATTTGTTAAAAAATTATCATCTTAATATGTTTAACTTCTACTTTACAAATAACATTAGTAGTGATGGTATGATAACAAAGACCATCCTTCTCAATTCAGATAGTACTCTAGAATTTATCTAATTATTTATCCCGTCTATGACACTGCCAGCCCAGCTATCTGGAATTTAGTAAATGATTCTATGTAATTTGTGAAGATTGATATGATTTATATAGAACTGTACTATGTCATTTGTGAATACTGATATGATTTATACAGAACTGTATGTTATGAACTGAGCTTAAATAATGTTACCACAGCATACCCAGCTGGAACACAGACGATTAACTTACAAAACTTCAAGAAAATAAGTTGAAATTAAGTGCTTTATGATGTGCTATAAAAGTTAGTTAATGCAGCAAGGTGACAGGATGTCTAGAGCTAGACGTTTTTCTATTGTCTGAAAATAAATTACTAGGTTTAAAATGTAAAGTGTTTGATTGCTTTATGACTTCCTAGCAGCTACACAGTTCTGCAAACTTCTGAGAGATATGTACTTCTTACATAGAGATGTTAAAATTATGTTAGCATCTGTTTAGCCTGGGAACTGAAGTCAGGTGACAAAAAGTGATGTCATCCAAGCTACCCCAGCAGTAATGTTTGATATAAATTTAAGAACTGTCTCAGAGAGAGACTATGCATTTTGTATCTTGTCTTGGACCTAGAAACATCCACTCAGCAGTTCTGCCTGTATGTTGTCTGTAAGTAGGACTTAGGGCATAGCATCTCTTTTAGATATAGATAGGAATATAATGAAGATTAGTTTAGATGTTTTCTGTATTTATGTGAGACTGTCCTTCAATGTTGTTTTAAAATATTTCCTGTGATTTTGAACTCTGAAGTAACTGTGTTTGCTTTCTGAGTATTGTCTTGTTCTTTTATTATTTATCATTAAATATATTTAAACCTTTCTGTGTAGCTGATATTTATGAGACATATTTAAGCTCTTAGAGTGCTTGCATATATATTTGGTGACACTGTACAGGCCACATCTAAATAGCCTTGCTTGGTCAGACTATCATTTGGATTATTAGTAACATTACACAGAAGGACTGGATATATATTATATCCTCGCAAGCTGTAAACAGTGAATGCTATTTACAGCGAAAATACCGTACATCGAATTCGCTATTGTGGGGAGCCCAGCCCCCCACCCCTGCTAATTATATATACTAACTCCGAGATCACACTACAGTGAGAAATGACAAATTTTCTGATCTTCACTGTAGTACGATCTCACTATTTACAGTCCACTGCATGTTATTTTCACTGTAAATAGTGTTCGCTGTTTACAGCTTTTGAGAATATAATATAGATCCAGATTGGACACCCTTCGTAAGGGCCTTATAGTAGCTGATAAGTGAGGGCGGCTGGTGGCAACTGTTACTACCTTATAGTCTGTGCAAAAGGGGGCATAGCTAGTAAACCTGAGCCAGCCTTTCCCAGGTGTGTGAGTGTGAGTTTTTATATCAAATCTCAAAGTGTATGTGTGTGTGTGTCAGGTACTTGGGCAGGGGCATGAAGCACTAGTTGGACTGAGAGGGTGCTGGAGGTCTTAGCTTGGCCACTCGGCTGAGATCTTAACCCTATAGTTGTCCCAGTGGGGAGTCTTATTAGGGATCTGGAGAAAGAGGCAGAAACCAGCCCCAAACTGACTGTGATTTCTTTGTTCTCTTAATGGAAATTGTACTGTGTGTGTACTTGTCATCCTCCCATTGTATACATTCCTCACTATTGTCAGTGGTGAGGATTGAGGCTCCTTGATTACTGAGCCAGTGCAGGGGTGACACACCTTCTGTAATCCTGTTATATGTTGTTCACTAAGCAGTCAGTAACTGTGGCTATAATTACTGCAGTCCTCCAAATCCTTCTTTAAGTCAATATACCTCAATTATCATTTTAAGGCATAGTGATGTTATTTAGTTTCCTGTTATAGCACAAGAGAAGATTTAGATATTGGTGTGCATTCACAGTCATGAAGCAAAATTAACTCAAGAATACCCTACATAGGTGTGCACTTAAGTACAGTAAGATATTGCCCAGTAAAGAGAGAGGAATGATGAAAGTTGGATGATACTGTACAATAATGTTCAAGTTAAGTTAATTGCACAACACATGCATGGAAAGGCTCTGTTCAAGTATTTATCAGGCTGGAGGTATTTTTTAAATAGAGAAGGTAACTTGTAGAGTTGCGCATGTGAAAAACTTGACCAAGCACACTGGTTTATGGTTATCAGAATAACAAAATTATGTTTTCTTTAGCTAAAATTTCAAGATTTGTACTGTCTACTTCTGCTGTCTTTTCTGATCACTACAGACATGTCTGTTGTAATTTGCTCTATCTTTATATAAGCAGAAGAAAAGCAGATTTTAAATAAACTCACTGGACCATGAAACAAAAATCACACCAGCTACTAGGATTAACAGTATGGATGGATGACAAACAATAAATGCAATCAAAATAAAAAAAAATGTGATCAAAATAATAAAACCTTCTCGTACTGAAACATGCTCAAGGTATACAGCTTTATTATATAGCAACAGATGAGCACTTGTGCAGGTAAGACATCCTGCTTCTTCAGACAAAAACATTTTATACCCTGGCCGTATTTCAGTAAGAGTACATTTTTATTATTTTGATTAGATTTTAAATAAAGAATGGAAAAAGAAACCTGTCAGTAGTACAAACAAAAAATATATATAATTTTAAGTTATGTTGAATAATATAGTCTATAATGCAAAAATCCACAAAAAATCATGTGGTGGTATTTATTTAACCTAATATTCAAAGCTGCTAAGAATCATTTGTTTTGAGTCATAACCAAGTAGTCCAAATCCTAAAATTTCAATCAAAATTTCAATAAAATTTGAAGAACTGTAACACTGAATGTTATCCACTAAACTCATCCTACATGTAATATTTTTCATGGGTGCTTCTTGGTAATACTAGAAAACCAGTCCATGGGATCTGTACCTTCTCATAAAGTGGCCATCCCATCTGCATCCACCTTATTGACGAGTTCAACTAAAAGGCTGAAACAGACTGCTATCTTTCATACCAGAAATCAAATTTCATCTGAATACAAAAAACTTTCACAAGGTGTTTTTGAGAGCCAGCAGTGAGACTAAGCTTTTTTTCACTGAAATATATTGTATTCTAGAATTATTTTTCAAACAAATAAATCCATAGATACATAAATAAACACATACAGTTAAATTCTATACAATAATGTCATATGCCATGCATGGGCATGGTTAAGATCAAATCCTGCTTTACAAAGTCAGTATAGGGGTGCAGATTATGTTTTGGCAAATGCCAGAAGTTGGTTTTGCAACTTATCTGAGAATACCCAACTTGAAAAAAAAATAGTACCAAGCTACTGGGGCACCAGGAGTGAGGCTTGCAGTTTTGCCCAGATAATTATGTTATCTGGTTCTCCTCTTACATTCAGAATTTGGAGGAGCAATATGCAGAAAATATATACAGCTAGGACTGCAGCCCATCTTATAGAATGCGGGGATCATCTGTCATCTAAAAAGATAAGTACAAGGAAAATCTAAACTATGTTTGTAGTGTAAAATTATGACATAAATGGCATAGTGTGTAGAGATTGTTTGCATGTCAAAGTATTGACAAAACTAGTATTCTTAGACATAAATAGCTCGACTTTTATTTAATTCAGGCACAGACCTATACACTTATTAAAGCAAAATCTAAAAAAATTAAAAAATTAAAAATAAAAACCACCTTGCATGACTGCTTAACTAAATAAACTGAACATTTTTGTAATTTATTTTCAGTCATGTTCTGCTTTTTCTTCCACAGATTCCAAAGAACAATGGCTGTTAAATTCCTTTCTTGTTCTCACCCATTTGCAGTCTGAATACTGAAGTAAATGTCATCCCTTTGGTAGCACAGACATTCCACACTCATTTAATTGGCTGCCACTTGTATAATAGGTTATTTATTCCTTCTTTAAGTAAGTGCACTGATCCTTCACAGACCCTATTTAACCATGTCTCTTGCCATAAAAGGAATAATAAATGCAATATATATGGACAGTTTAGAGCTTCCATTCATCCACCAAAACTTTTAGAGATGTCTTGAACTTAACGGTAACCAGAAAAAACACATTAAAATGGATAAAGGTATGACATGCAAATTCCACTTAAGAAAAAAAAAACAGAAGTCAGTACTGAAACTTCAAGTTATGATGCAGAAACATTCATCTCTGAGTCATCAGAGGATTATTTCCAGTCACTTGGCTACAGGTCCATGAATATCTGCATAACCTTTGCATGTTCACAGCAAACATTGCAAGTGAAGCTAAACTGCCTCGACATTGTGTCAACATTTATACAGCTGCACCAGTTCTGAAGTCAGCAAAATGAGTCTTTGGTGATTGCTGTTTGCCCGAATGACTAGTATGCAATGGCATTATTGTTGAAAGACTCTTTAAGTAAATGTGGAGTTGCCTTTTCTCCACTGTTGTGTGACCATGAAGGTGGTATATGCAAGTTGTGGGGGTAAAAGTCTCCCCCTACAAAGTGGATGCAGGAGGTCTTGCCCCACTGGAAAAAAAAGCTTTAGTTTGTGTTCTGCGAAAGTGGCTTTCAGCAATGTTCCTCTGACAAGCACCATTCAATAAATAATTATGAGTCCCTGAAATCTATATATTATATTATATATATTATATTTATATTTATTTTTTAAATACTTGCATGATAGCTTCATACAATTTGGTTTTGTTCTTAACATGCACAAAACGTTCTTGAGATTCCAACTAGCAGGTTATCTTGTCATTTATAGTGCTGAAATGTTTCTTTTTAAGCACCTTTACTAATTTTAGTCCATTAAGCTGTCACTGACTTTTTATTTTTATTGTGATTTTCTTTCCTTTTAGTTTCAGTTTATGTAGTTTAGTTGTCATGTTTATGAATGTTTCCCTTGAGTATGCCATTGTCTGGACACTACTGCAAGCTTCTGTCTCATTTTGTTAGAATAATCTTCCTTTGGCCTTCTTCTGTTTTTTGCTGCCTTAAATTTTATGTTCTGCTCACAGCCTTTCTCTTCTCTTGGATGCTTAAAATTTCTTATTGCCGCAACATATTTCAAACCATTTTACAAGTACCACCCTTTATATGTTTTCATTTTACTTATATTTTTATATTTCATAAAGTACTACATAATTTTTAAAATGCTTGGGTAATGCTTTTTTTCTAGGCACAATATATGAAGCAAACATTTAGCTAGAACCTATGTCTATTTATCAAAAGAAAGAAAACATACTTATATGTATATTTATGTTTTGTGGGCACGTGAGTGTCTATGTGTATTTGTGCATGTATGTATATATGAATGCATGGTGGAATATGTGGAAATGGTTGCAGTCATGGTTTATGAAGGAACATAGATGGTAGTTAGTTAACATACTCTTTGTTATTAGAAAATATACGATATCAACTACACATTCAAATCAGTAGCTGCTATAAACTAATCAGCTATGTGACAAATGCCAACAATTTGACTTTTTTGACTTAGTATGCAGCTTGTTTGAGATGAGTTATTTCCCCAGATCTTAGGAGTATGCATCAGCAGAACTAGGCACCAAGTATTCTCTGTGAACTGTCAACTTGCAAGACTTAGAATAATGACGTCAGTTTTCATCTGAACTTCTTGAGTGGTATGATAAACTGTAAGCCTTCAAACTAAACTGCTGTCTAATGATGAAGCACTAAGTGGCAGAAATTTGTTGTAATGTTTATAGATGCAGGATACATTAGGACGTATGAATTACCTGGAGTCAGCCCCCAATCTTTTAATTTCTTATGCCATTCCTGAAATTTTAACTATAGAATGGGCTGTTAAAATCCCAGCTAAAAATATGTGAAAATATTCTTATTTCTAATGAGCCAGTCTTGTTTCCTACATTTATAAAGCAATTTTATTTATCAGTTCATTCATTCATTCATTCATTCTTTTGTCTTCATTTATGCATTCATTCATTAATTGATCCATTCATTTCCAAATATCTGCTTCAATCATTTCATTTCGTCTGGAGAAATGGATCTCAAGCCACCAATTAATGGGCTCATGTCAGAGAAAATAATCCTGGATATGACACCAGCCTATCACACGACACACATACACATGCACACTCTTCACTTATTTACTTGCAGTCATTTGGGATCCTGCAAACAACAACTGTACTGCTTGTCATGCTATAAGGTCATATGCAGTAGACATACTTCTATCTACATATGCTATGAAGGAAAAGCAAATGGTAATATCAAAATTTCATATCAAATGCACATGCCTTCAAGCTCTAAAGCATAGATGGATAAAAGTTTGACTACAACCCTGATTACTTGAGACCAGCTAGTGGTTAAGATACAAGTAGAATCAGAAGTGAAAGCTGACAGTGACCAGGTGATGTTAACCCACCAAGTATGGTGAGAATTAAGACATTCCAGTATGTTGCTCTATTGACAACCACTGGAGAGAGAGAAATCGAGAGAGTGATGGATATATGACATGGAGCATATGGTTCCACATGGTTAAACAATAATCTCCACAAGCTTTACAATAAAAGAAAGAGAATGTTGACCAAATGTAAGAAGACAAGTAATTCCCAGAATGATAGAGCTCTCATTACAAAAAAAAAAGAAAACTTAGGAGCTTAATAAAATCCACAAAAGCCAAGGCCTTTGTTTTTCAGTTATGCCTGTAATCTCAAAAACACAGTGAAGCAATGAGCTGTTCTGATTGTGAATGATGTTACCTACATACCTACACTGAGGCTGAAGATATAGTAAACATACTGGCTGATAAATTTAGCTCTAACTTTACCCTACTGTCCTCTCTGTCTGCCTCTGATATAAAATGGCTCACTTCCAAATATCACTTAAGACCAATGTGTTACAAGTGCTATTAAAAGCTAAATATACTGCATCAGCAAGTCCTGAGAATACTCCAGGATGTAACTTAAATAGTACTCCCCTAACAACAATGTTCCATGTCAGCCTGCATACACATTTTGTATCAAGTAAACAAAGAGCAGCTACAGTCACTCCCTTGCATAAGGAAGGACCTTCCACAGACCCAGGCAATTAAAGATCCATACTTCTGACCAGCCTTATATGCAAAACCATGGAGATATGTATCTTGAAACTAACCAACAAGAACATAGGGAAACTCCAAACACTGGACCCATTTCAGTTTGGATTTGTCAAGGGCCAGTTATACTCAGTTAACCTGGTCAACTTGTTTTGAAAAGGTTCCAAAACAATGAATGAGGATAAATGATAAACAACACATATCTCAACCTGAAGAAAGCTTTTGACGCAATCCCCTACTCATTCATAGCAAAAAAATTTAAATAAACTGGGAAAAAAGTCCTATGTCACCCACTTGACTGACACCTAGCTTACAGACAGGATGTGAGAAATCATAATAGGGGAAGTAACCTCCACAAATAGACAGTCACCAGTTCTGTGCTGTGACCCCCCCCCCCCACCTTCTCTCTCTCTCTCTCTCTCTCTCTCTCTCCTGTTTGGCATTTTCTTCTCTGACGTAAAAGCCAATTTCAAAGAGCTATTATTGACTAAGGGTGCAGAAGTCTGCAAGCTTGGAGCAGTCATTGAATGCTGCAGGATAGTTTGTCCCAAGTAACTAACTGGTGTCAAAATCATTGCCTGAATCTAACTGCCAAAAAATGCATTATTATATTATTCAGGAAGTCATCTACCATGACAGACTACCACATTGACAATACACCCTTAAGGGTTGACCTGGTTCTTCAGGATGTGGGAACTTATGTGGATAATGACCTAATTTTCAACCAACATGCACACATTGTCATATGAAAGTGCTTCTATACTGCACAACCTATAAACAAAAGGATTGTGTTTAAATCTAGGGATGTCATTTCCCTGTTTTATTCAGCCCTCATTAGACCAAGCATTTAATATAATGCCTCCTTTGTCATACATCTGTCCAGACATATACAGCAACTGGAATGCTCACAGAGATACCTTACTAAAAAGATATACTAAACTCAGCAATCTACAGATGCTAAGAGGTGACCTGTGTCTGGCATGCTAGGCATCCTGTGAATTAATGCTGAGGGATTTACTGCACATCAGCAACTCAAATTGTAATAAAATTAATTGGTGGATGCAAAACTCTTCTGCAATAATTACAGAATGGTTTGGAGGAGAGGTTTATCTCACAGAGGATGCAGCTGCTCTTGAACAGACCCACCCATCCATGTAAAACATCTATGTGAAAGCAAGTTCATCACTTTTCATATTCAAGCACAATTTGGAACAATTTACGGGAGAATTAAATTTTAACCAAAAACTTCCCCTGTACTGATGGAGACAGGCAGCTCCTAAATGTTTTAACCCATCTATGGGTCCCCTCAGATTATCTATGATATGATCTCAGTTATCTTCATTAGGGATAATATATAATTATTGGTCATGGGATAGGTAAGACCAATCTAGCGCCAAATAGTATAGGTTAATTTGAGCACCAAAAGGGAAACTGACTACGCTTAAAATGACTCACAAGGGGAGCTAACCTAATACTTACCTATGAACCTATGAACCAGTGGGTAAGGTACATGTGCTTGGCCCTGCTAAGATATGTTCATGTGGTATCATGGGCATATGTTGGAGAATTTGAATCCCCACAGGGCAAGTAATTTCTGTGAGCATGCACAATGCCATGTAGGGAATGTGTTAGGGCTAAACAGAAAATCCTGATGGCTGCCAAGATGAGGGCTCCCATGGTCAGTTCTCACTCTGCAGATGAGTAAGAAGGCTACTCAATAGCAGCATGGTGATGGCTGTCAAGAAACAGGGAAAATGCATTTACCTCACAGTTAAGGACACTTAGCTATTACATTTTATGTTTCCAGGGCCATTTTTTTTAATTTATTTTTTTCTGTAATTGCTTTGAAGGATTCAAGTCAAGGTTTACAATCCAACCCATGAAAGGTATATGCATATTTTATAGTACTGTCTTCAAAATACCAACAATTATTGACACGGCATACTTATTAGTATAATAATGATAAAGTGCCAGTATTTTTATTCATATTTATGTTACACCTGTGTGTCAAATTAATTTTATTTCTTGATTTTCTTTGCTCTTAGGTCTGAATGATAATATGTGCAAAAACCTAAACGCAAAGGCGAGCTCATTCTATAGTCTCGGGTCTGTAATGAGTGGGTGTGGCAGGGGTGTTTTCTTATCCTGTGTAGGCTTGCGTGACAAGGTGCAGAGGATAAGCTGGGAGGCCCTAATGCATTTTTTAAGCCGGAAGAAGTACAGGATGTAAATCAATGTGGGGAAGCATTATACTGTAGATGGAGGCTTAAATAATAACAATAAAACCCCACTAGAAAGTCTTCATTATGTGCTAGAGATCCCAGAGAAAAAACAGTACTTAGTTTTACATTAAATCCTTGAGCTCTCACTATTTTTTTTCAAGTCACCATTTGTATCCCACTTGCAAAATATTGTATTCTGTCATAATCAATAGCAAATATACATTTTAATGT
Source organism: Protopterus annectens (assembly GCF_019279795.1). Classification (NCBI taxonomy): domain Eukaryota; kingdom Metazoa; phylum Chordata; order Ceratodontiformes; family Protopteridae; genus Protopterus; species Protopterus annectens. Next base: position 218,572,190 of record NC_056738.1, read on the forward strand.
TGTGCTATTTTGCATTTGCTAGTTAACTACAAATATTAAACAGAGTCGGGTGATTACTGCAAAATTTTGGACTAGGAGTTAAAGGATATAGCTAGCTAGGATTAAGCACATTCATTTTCACTTTAAATCATGTATGTTGCTTAGCAACAGGCAAACAGGGATTTTAAACTAATTTAGCAACTTCCAATACAGGGGGACTATACTGCTAAATGTTGTCTGAGTTTTCTCTGTGTTTTATATGTACCGGTTTTATAATTTCTTGTGGATTCTTTCTCCCAGGCCTTCAATGAAAAGAGACTTGTTTGCCCAGTCAGGCTTTCCTGATAAGCAAATGGAGTAAATAAATAGAAACATAGAGAACATATATGCTGCAACAATATAGATTAACAGCCAGAAAATTGGGTACATTGTAGAAGGGTACTACATAACATGACTCAAAAACATGCATGATATCAAGTTAAAATGAATTTCTCCAGCCTATTTAGATATTATCATAACCCCTAGCATCAATACTATGCAGCAACAATGCAATTCCATTTAATATTAACTGGTAAATCGCAGTTAAATCCCTGCATATCTGAAGATAATTTACTGTAGAGTGGTATGCAGCCTGCAAGGTTAGAGCAGCATTTCAATGCTAGGATAACTTTATTCAAACTTATCACTAATACAACAATGGGTAGGTCTTCTTACTGACATCAAGCTCCTTACAGCAGTGTACAGCTGATGGTGCTCATGTCCAATGTATGTTGCATTCCTAGGGTATTATCATCATGTTTATGAAATTGGGAATTAAAAAGAATTCTCCCTGAAAGTAATATGGATCTGGCCCAGGTGCATTGATTTTCTTTTTGGACCCATACATGGCTTCAAGATAGTCCAGGAGAGCATTTAAGGACCAGTAGATCCAACTGACAAGGCAAAGTCATGTGGCAGCTAATGTCCAGCTGTATGGTGTTTCAAATGGGCAAAAATTTAAATGTTTGAAAAATGATAGAATTTATAATGTAAGAAAGGATTAAATCCTATCCTCTGTGCATTTTAAGATGGGTAAAACTGAATTATACTGATTTAGTTAAAAATACAGTGATTATAAAGTCAAACATGAATGTATAAGAATTAGAGGAGGATGAAATCATGTAATTAAAGTTAACAGAGAGCAATTTCAAGGAAATATGAAAGGATTATGGAAAGAACAAAGCAACAGGAAAAGAAAACATTCCAGAAAATGTACTGTATTTAAAATGCAAATAGGGGAAAAAAACAATATAATAAAGCATTAAAAGCATCTTCTGAGCTAATATTGATGGATTTGCTGCACACCAGCAAGTCAAATAATAACAAGAATAATCCACCAGTACGAAAGTTAATCCAGTGGAAATCCAGACAGCAAATAGTAGAACAAAGAACCACTGGAACACATGAACTGCTAGTCTAGACCAAGAACACTTTAATGAAATGCAAGTAAAAATACTTTCACCTTCAGGCTTCTTCAGGCATAGTACAACAAGTCAAATGGTGTCAGAATTACTCAGTCTGGATTTCTTCTGCAACATCAACTGTACAGTTTGGAGGGACAGGTATATCTCACAAATGATACTGCTGCTTTAGAACAGATTCCCCGGTCACAAAAAAACAAAGTTTGCCCCTGTACATATTCAAGCACAACTTGGATCTATGGATGGAAAACAGAAAAGTTACCCTAGGACTGACCCTTCTACTACTAATGGACAGAAGCAGCTCCTAAATCCTTTATCCCTCCATGGATTCCCTTAAATTATCTATGGTATAATCCCAGTTATTTTCATAAGGGTAATATGTAATTATTGACCATGAGATGGATAAGACCATTCTCTAATCAAATGGAATAAGTTAACGAAAGCACAAAAAGAGAAACTGGCTAGGCTTAAAATGGCCCACAATGGTAGTGAGCCTAGTACTTACCTATGAGCCTATAATGTAAATATCCTTAGTTGTTAGTTAAGCAGAATATATCAAAAATGCATCACTACAACAATGAAATATTATTTTAATTATGAATAATACTGGATTCACCATAAAAAGTCCACAAAAAACTAGGAGCATTATACAGAAATAAACAACTTCTCACCAAAGCAGCAAGGATTTCAGTAGCAAATTCTCACCTTATCTCCTCCCTACTTTATGCCTCTCCAATATATACCAACCTAAGGCAATGCAATCTAAATAAGCTTGAGACCTGCTACAACAAAATCGCCAAATTCGCCACAGGCATCCTACCATAGTCACCACTGTCTCTCGCTTGCTGAACTGGGCTGGCTAGAACTCTCCCACCTCCTTCAATGGTATTGACTCGTACTCACCCACAAACTACTAAACCATCCACTAAAAGTTCCATCCCTCCAGAATCTACTCCAATCCTATTTCACGACCACACCACTAAGATCCAGCAACAAAAAACACTTACAGGTTACTAGAGCCAATAACTCTGCTGGAGAAGCACTATTCTCCTGTGCTATAGCCAAATTATGGAACTACCTCCCACTCACAATTACCTCTGTACCATCTTGCACCCACTTCAAAACTTTACTAAAAGCACACCTAAAAACATGCTGGCTATGCCCTTGCAACTCCCCCTCTAATATCACCCACTCAATCCACCCACTACCTCTCTTTCCACCCCTCTAACTACCTTAATTACAGCAAGCTTGGATGCTCATAAGCCTAGCTATTTATTATAGAGCAAGAACTTCTTATTGTAACAATTGCTAATGTCTGTTATGTACTTCACAGATGACAAAGATTCTAGTTGTCTACTGATGTACTATGTTCTATGTCTGTAACTATGTTTGTAATTTTTAATTGCTATGTTCTCCAACTGTAATTATGTCTGTTATATTGTAAGTTTGGAGCTTTTCTCCCTGGGCCTGCGCTGAAAATGGACCTATGTCCAGTCGGACTCTCCCAGTCAAGAAATGTAAATAAAAATAAAAATAATAAAATTGTAACCTCCCATGTTAAAGGACATGTTCTGGAGCTGGAAGTCAAACTAGTCTTTTGGCCTAGTCATCTTTTGTTTCATTTCAGCATGGTGCCTTAAATAAATTACCCATGATACCCATGTGATCTATTATCATCATTCAAATACAGCTTATGTTAACAAATTCACATTACTTGTGAATGTACCTTCAGTCCTAGGTACTGTGGATACTACTATTGGTATGGTTGGATGGTATTCTTGTAACTTTACTTCTTCATTTCATGACTGCCTAGCTTTAGAACATATATGTATTTTTTACTGTACTCCTAAATGGCATGATCTTTCTTTATGTGACATGGAAAAGCAAGAGTGCAGACTTAAGAGATGGTTGTGATCAAGTCACTTCAAGGCAGATAATCTTATATTTCTAAATGCTGTATTTTAATATTGTTAACTGGCTTCGGAGCTTTTATCCCCGGGCCTCCACTGAAAATGGGTTGCCACCCTATTGTACTATCCCAGTAAACAAATGTTAAATAAAATAAATAAAAATAAAAAATATTGGCTGCACCTTATAGATCACACCGATCTGATATAGCTCATAAGAAGGTTAAGTTCCTGTCCAAAAAGAATGAAAGTATGTCTCATGATACAGGTTACCTTTTTTGTACCATGGTCATACATCTACATACATGAAAGACTTATTCTGCACATGAGTGCTTATTACTAGGTCGGCTCTTAGAGATAATAATTACTATTTGTGCAGGTTCTTCAACATTATTCATATATATATGTAGCCATGGCAGAAGACAAGTGGCTTGGTTAGAAGTGGTCTATTTACTACCTGGATGACTTCCGGGCCTAGACATATGCTTTCATAGATATCCTTGTTACAATAATCTTTTTTTTTGTTTTAAGTTTGTTTACCAGACTAGTACATTCATCACAACAGACCATTTGGAGGCACAGCCTTTTTGGAATTTTTTTTTTTTTTTTTTTTTACCTGAAACAATTTAGGGAAATATAAATAGCAAATGTATGACATCTCTAACTGAAGACAGCAAAAGCAGAATTACCTAAAGAAAATCTTGAAGTGGAGATGGTGTCTCCTATTTCATTGTTTAACTCATTAGCAAATAGATAGTGAGGAATGTCACACCTCTAGCAGTCTACACACATCTTGCATTACAGACCATTTTCTTCATAGGTTCATAGGTGTTTACTAGGCTAATAACCACAAGGGCCTATTTAAGCCTAGCCATGCATCTCAAATCTCGGACAAGTTCTGATACTCTTAAAAAGTGTAAGCAGGGCCTGGGAGATGAATCATTTACAGGTTGCCTGTGTCCATTAGAAGCATAGGTGCCAAACTAGGGATGAATTTCCAGTTCCCCATCCAATTGTCCAAGTTGCACTTGAATTAGGTTAGGGAGGAACTCTGCTTCACATGGATGGGGAGCCTGTTCCATAGATGGGGTAGTCTCTGTGATACATTTCTGTCTCTCCAGCAGGTCCCATTTATATCACAAGCAAGGTTTAAGTCTTAAAAATGGGTAATTCTGGTGTTGCTTGTTTTGTGGATATGCAGGAGGTCCATCAGAGTGGGGTCTGACAATGCCCTGTATGCCAGGCATACATCTCCCCTCAAAAGCCTGTAGGAGACAGAATACAGGGATATGGCCTTAAAGTGGTCTGCACAGGACATTTTACTTATGCCCTGTATTCTTTTAGTGAGGAACCTCCATGGATGTTCCAATTGTTGGATATGCCTGGTTAGGTACATACCAAAGGGGTATTGTACTCAATGATAGGTCTGATGAATGCCGGGCTACAGTGGAACAATGGCAATGACTTCCTTGGATTTAGATGCCATACCTTTGTTTAAAAGTTGCGCAATATAGAATGATTTCCTCACTACTGTAGACACGTGCTGGTCAAAGGCTAGATTACAATTGATTTGTGTCCCTAAGTCCCCGACTACTCGGTCAATTCTAAGGGGTGTGTTGTCAATATGATAGTTACCAGGGATGGATGACTTCCCAAAGAATACTATTATGCATTTCTTGACATTTAGTTTTAGTCCATGGCTCTCACACCAGTTGTCTGTCTATGTCAGCCCCTCCTGGAAAACATTTGTGTCAATATGGGATTCAATGGCAGCTCCTAATTTGCAATCATCTACAAATTTAGTCAGCCAGAGACCTCTGACACCGGCCTTGACTTATGAGAAGTAAATGACAAAAAGGAGTAGTCCAAGCACTGATCCCTGTGTGACTCCCACTTTTGATTGGCCTCTTTGTAAAGGTGGACTCCCCAGTTCTATCTTCCTGGGTCCTGTCAGTGATTCTGAAAAATAAACTTAAAAAGGATAAGATAAACAAAAGTAAATATGTTGTGAACAATAAAAGCTATTAAACTGTACAAATTGCAATGTTATCACTGGGAAGTATTCTTTGCATGACAATAGTCAGCGCATTCATAGGGCCAGATTCAGGAAGGCTTACACGGAGTTTAAGAGTAGTGTAAGCCTCCGTGTAAGCCTCCTGATTCAGCAACAGCCCAAATCTCCGTGTAAGAGACAGCTAACACGTCTCTTACACGGAGTGGGCGTGGAAATGCTCAATACCTCATTTGCAGCTGACAGATATGCAAATGAGGTATGTGAGCGATCCACGAAGCCCAAACCAGTCCGTGTAACGGACGTGTTAGCTGCAGAAATGTACTCAGCTGACAACTGAGTACATTTCTGCAAAATTAAAAACGGAGCTATGTCAGCTCCAAATAAAGGGTGCATTTGTTATAAGCATGCCAATGGCCAAATATGTGGCCATTGGCATGAAAAAGTGTTGCAAAAATAAATTATATAACTTTTTTTTTTTTCACGGATTTTGTGTTTAACTGCAGCACACCCGCTAAACGGGTGCACTACCTAAAACTAAAACCGAAGCTTATAAGCCCACAATTGTGGGATTTATGTATTACATGGAATGTCAATGGAGGGACTTGCAGACTAAAAACAATATGGCCTCCGTTTAGTGGTTGTCACGGGTGCTGAGCTCCGTGTAAGATATGTAACTAAGCATTACTAGGCAATCCTATGTAAATGAGGGTTACAATACTGAATCACACTGCCACATAGGTAATGAGCACTTTCTGAGTAGTGTAAGAGTTAGAGAAGGGGAGGAACAGAGTAAGAGGTAGGTGACATCACGGGGAAGGATAGAAAGAAATGTACCAGATTGGAGGGCAATGTAAGGTAACAGATGACAGACAGACATCAGGGAGGGAGGTGTGTCCCAACAGAACACTAGGAAAGTCAAGAAATTGAGGGCATACGCTATCCCTACACTCTAAGTTTCTTGATATACGTGCATGCGCGCGTGCCGCATGTAAGGCAGGTTCTACATGTGGGAGCGTGTTGCAAACTGTTTACAACGGTTTTGCCAGGCGCTGCATGTGTAAGGCAGTGTCTGCGCGTTTTAGCATGAATCAGCCTAGCTAACACTGTGTAACAATGTGTGCGCGCGTGGAACACCGTGTAGGGATGTGTACGCGCGTTTAAGTGACTGTGAGCATGTACAAGCTGGTGTGCACAATGCTCCCCTTCAGGAAACAGAGAGGAAACAGGAAACAACCAAAATACACGGAAACTGCCAGGGAATACTGCTGGGGTTAATTGGTGGAAACAATTACAAGCAGGCAATGACACAGGCAGACTAGAAGCCCAACCCAGCACTTAAAACACAACAAAGAGCAGTGCAGGCTGTTTCTCACGAGAGATACTGCCAGAAACTAAGTTCTCAGAATTGAAAACTGAAAATAAGCTGAACTCAGAGCAGAAATGCTAGGGGCTGCCATGGCTATTATAATCAGGCATAGGCGAATTGCTGAGGGTGGTGATAATGCAGATGCTGACAGACAACCCAGAGTGAGGAGAAGGAGAAGAGTATACAGGCCTAGGGTCACCTACCATGGGTTACATGAGCTGGAGATAGTAGAGTGCTATAGAGTGGACAGAGAGCTCCTGCAGCAGATTGTTGAGCTGTGCAGGCCACACCTCACACACAGAACCAACAGAGGGGAACCCATCCCAGTGGAAACCAAGGTATGTGTTGGCCTAAGAATACTAGCAACAGGTACCTTCCAGAGACCAACTGGCGATATGATGGGGATATCACAGGCATCAGCCTCCAGGGTACTGCACCAGTTCCTGGATGCCATGTCACCACATGTCAGTGATCATATATATGTCCCTAATGACCGTGAGGTTGTGGCCAGCAATATGCGTCTCTTCCAGCAAATAGCGGGATACCCTGAGGTGCTGGGTGCAATAGACTGCATGCACATACACATCAAAGCACCAGCCGGTGAGCGGGGTAGAGTCTACATTAACCGCAAGGGATACCCCTCCATCAACTGCCAGGTCGTGTGTGATGCCCAGGGCATAATAATGAATGTGTGTGCTGGCTGCCCTGGGAGCTACCACGATTCCCACATCTGGCATCTGACGCAGCTGTACCAATCATTTGCCAATGGGGACTTCCCACACGGACACCTAGTGGGGGATGCTGGTTATGCACTTGAGCCGTGGCTGATGACACCCATCAGAAATGCACACACACCTGAACAGGAACGCCATAATGAGGCACACGCACAAACACGTAATATCATAGAGCGTGTGTTTGGGCTGCTCAAGTCACGGTTCCGGTGTCTGGACACTTCTGGTGGAGCTTTGCAGTACACACCAACTACATGTACCCAAATGATCATGATATGTGCTATGCTACATAATATGATCCTGCGGAAACAGCTGCAGCAGGACCAGCACAGGGCTGGGCCAAACATCCCCCCACCATTGCCAAGGCCACCACAGGCAGGGGGTGACTCGGAGGAGGAACAACCTGACCTTGTCCCAGTAGGCAGAAGGAGGCGTGCCCAGTATGCCCTGGCCTTGGCAAAGAGGCAGCGCATAGCACATATGCTTGGTCAGTAGGAACACTGGGACTGATACCCGCTCTGACTCACTCATACAGTAACAGGGATGCCTAACATGACACAACCTGCTTCCAAACGTACAGGGAGTGTAGTATGTGCATCCAACAGAGGCAGCCATGCAGCACCACCCGAGGCATGAATGCCATGTGTTAAGTAATGTAACACCATGTATCATATGCACACCTGAGGACCATGACTAACATCCACCCTCACCAATCATAAACCACAAAACACAAACCCACCTCATAGCTATCACAAGGGATAGGAACCTAGATGTAATGCTACCCAATGCCAAAGGTATAAACAGCAAGATGTGTGCAGTGTAAATGCACACAGTATAGGGAATGCACATATCAGTGCTGTAATAGAAAACAGGGTCAAAGCCCACATCAGCACCCTGACACTACCAGGGTCACACCTCATACAGTGATGTACATGTGCAAAAACATGGAACAAGATACAAAATGAGGGTGACTACCAATAAATGGCATGGATAACCACACACCCCTGTTGTTACCACAACAAGAAGCAACATGGATTAGCCATGGTCAAACACCAATGGCTAAAACTGACTACTACTATATAGTTTGCTGCAGACCACTGTCCTAATAGCAGGAACTGCCCCAGGCCTATGTTCACAGGTTCATACTAGGCTATCTGCCCTAGGGCATTTATAAGCCTAGACCAGAGTTCCGTGGAGTCTGCCACCCCTTCACTCTGATGGATAATTTGCCCATTATATTGCTGTGCCTCTGACAAGCAGTGATACTGAGGTTATCCCTGGGGCATACCTGCAATCTCCCATCCATTGATTAAGATCTCACTTGAACAAAGCCAGTGAGGTACTCAGCCTCACATGTACCAGGATGTTGTTCCACAGCATAGGGACTCTCTGGGTGAAGAATCTGTACCTCCAGCACATCCTATTAATATCTGTGTTGAGGTTTAAATCTCCTGCCCCTGTAGTTCTGATGGATGTAGAGGTCTTGAGGTGAAGCATGTACATTAACTCAGGTTTGGACATGGTCTTGGATGTCAGGCACAGGTCACCTCTGAGCAGATGGTAAGTCACGGAATCAAGCTGGAATTCCTTCAGTCAGGCAGCATAAGAAATATGTTTGAGACCCTTTCTCCTCCTGTCGAGGAATTCTTGGGCCCATCCAATTGCCATAGGTGTCGGGTCATATACATGCTGAATGGGGCATTGCACTCAATCAATGGTCCGATGAGTGAAGAGTACAGGGGAACAATGACCTCCCTGGATCTAGATGTGAATCCCTGCATGATGAGGTGGGCAATGTAGAAGTTCTACCTAACTACCCTGGCAACGTGAGTGTCAAACAAAAGGTTACTGTCAACCGGGGTGCCCAGGTCCCTGATAACCTCCTGTGTGCTTACAGGATTGCCACCTACATGGGAACTAGTGGCAACCTTGTTCTTCCCAAAGGGTATGGCTATGCATTGTTTAGTGTTTAATGTAAGGCCATGGCTCTGGCACCAGTTATCCGTGTCTATGACACCCTTCTGAAGGATGTCTGTGTCAGATGGGTGGCTAACTATGGTTCCCAGTTTGCAGTCATCTCCAAACTTTGTCAGCCATAATCCTGCTGTGTTTGCTTGTACGTCTGAAAAGTAGATGCTGAGCAATAGTGGGCTCAGGACTGAGCCCTGTGGGACACCACTTGTGACAGTTGTGGAGTGTGACATGGCACCAGCAAGTCTGAACCTGTCTGTTTTGTCACGTAGCCAGTTTGCAACCCATCTTGTGATGTATGGGTTCACATTTAAGCTGGTGATGTTTTCAATGATACCCGAGTGGGGTATTGTGTTGAAAGCCTTTGCCAGGTCAAGGTAGGCTGTGTGGAGTGCCTTGCCCTTGTCAATGGCCTTGGTGTCTGTTATGAAACAGTCAACCAAGTTTAAAAGGCATGATCTGCCCTCGACAAAGCCTAACTGGTTTGGATCTAATGTCTGCAAGTCCCCTATGTCCTCATATATGACTTCCATTCTGATCTTCTCCATAGCTTAGCAGACCCTGCTTGTCAAGCTGATGGGATGGTAGTTTCCGTGGTCGGTGGAGGCACCCCATGTGAAGTGGGTCCACCATTGACATATGCCACTCCTTGGGAACATATCCTGAGTTGAGGCTAAGATCAAACAGCTGCCCTGACTGCGGGTTTAATTCTTGAGTGAGTTCATGGAGCACAAAACCAGGGACACCATCTGGTCCCATGGATGCTGCGTTCTTTCCCTTGGATAGAGCAGTTCCCACCTGAGCATTTGAGATGTTTGAGGGGCTACAATCCTCTTTCATATATATCTCCAGTTGTGGTGGAGGGGTGGGGGGAGAAATCTGCACTGAACCTGTCAGCCAGTATGTTGGCAATGTCTGTAGGTTCAGTGATATTTACAGCATTCTGAGCCTGTTCTGAGCATATCTGGGAGTTTCCTCCCAGGTGTGTAACGTATGTATAAAAGGCCTCATGGTTGTCCCGTGAGTCCTTAGTGGGTTTACTCCCAATATTCGCCTTGGATGATTTCATGGGGGAACTCAGTGTTTCACCTATATTGAGCAGGGGTGTCTACCCTTCCACGGATATTGCTCTATCTTGTAGTACCTCCTTCCTTGTGTTGTAGAGCTTGTTTATGGCTGAGGTCCACCACACTGGACGCTTGCCTCTGGTACAACGAGTCTGTGTTTTGTTTGGGATTGCCTGATCCATGCAGTCCTGAAGGTGCTGGGAGAAGGCAGTTGTAAGTGATACAGTGGCTTGGGTAATGGTGTCTGCTGGCTTGGGGGCTTTGAAAGAGACCACACCAGTCATTAGAAGTGTGTAGTCGGCTTCTGAGAAGTTCTGCACTGTGGTCTTTTCTATCTGGGGTGGGGTGGGATGTGGACTTCCACTGAGAGTAGGTTATGATCTGATCTCACCAATGATGGGTATACCTCTGGTGTTGAACATTGTGACCCCATGTTTGTGATGATGAGATCTACTATGTTGTCTCCTCTTGTGGGGATGGTGACTAGTTGTTCCATGGCATGTGAGTGTATGAACTCTAGGAACCTGTGGGCTAGAGTGTTGGGGCTGGAGTACTGATCCCAGTCTATATTTGGATAGTTTGAATCACCCAGTGTGATGGTGCTTGCAGGTACATGTATCCCCGCCACTGTTTTCATGAAAGCTTTGTGAGGTACCTGAGTTTCAGAGGATGGCCTGTAACATGCTACAAACTGCAGAGCAGTCTTGCCTATGGTTAATTGCACCGGATGGTGTCCAATGCATCGTGTGTTGCCACCAACCATGAGGTGAGGGTGTCCTTGATGAATATGGACACCCACCCTCCTTTCTCGGTGTTGTCCGGATTGTGGGGCTGGAATGCATGATACGAGGTAACACTTGATAGTGCCAGGGTGCTGTCAGAAGGCATGAACCAGGTTTCAGTCACAGCACAGACATCAATGTTCCCCATACTGAGAAGGGTGTCGAGTGTGTGCAGCTTGAGGTTGAGACCTCTGGCTTTGAGCAGCATTACCCTTAGTGTTTCCCCTTTGCTGTCGTCTAGGGTGGTAGGTGTACAATCTGATTCTTGCATAAAAGAGGCACAATGGGGGTGGCATGAGCCTTAGTCAAAATCCGGAAGCCCATGGGTGACAGGTGCAAGATGTCCCTTGCGGATCAGTGTGGCCTGTCCAGCATGTCATTGAAGGCAGACAGACATTGGACCCCCTTTGAATGACATTATAGTTTAAGACAATTATTACAGCTGATCATCCTGTCTCTGTTTAGGTGGCATCATACTTGGTGAAGGTAGGATACTGCTCAAGGTCAGGGTCATACCTGCCTGGCCTACATAATCAGAGAGATCCTCTATGACTCTTTTCATGTAGTCCAGGGAGGTACATCTCAGGTTGTCCCCACCAGCATGGATATTGACTGAGTCATACTTGTACTTGCAGTTCAGTGACCTGAGTGCCTGCATTATGTGGTGGATTCCAGTGCCCAATAGGCAGCTTACTGTGACCCCCTCCTTACTCAATCTGGTGAGCTGGATGTCAGTGTGTCTGGCTATGGAGTCACCTATGACAGGTGTGCCTGCCATTGTGTTTGGCCGTAATGGCTGTGACTGTTTGGCTCACTGACTCTGTGGTCTATGTGTTGCATGTGCTGTGCCCTGTGGAGGCAGTTGTGTGGGTGTCTGCTGTGGTGGCCTCTGTTGTTGCAGTAGATGTCCGATCATAGCCTCCAGTATGTCTCTGTGTGTCTATGTGTATGATTTGAAGTTGTGATAGTGATATGTGAGACTGGGTTTGTGGTGTGTGGTTATCTTATCCTACTCTCTGGTCTTGCCAGTCCTATGTTGAGATAGGTCAGCCTCCACTTTGCCTATAGAGTTGCATCTCGCATGTATTTCTGTTTATGGGAGAAGGAGAGGGTTGTCAGTGTACGAGGCAATTGTAACATTGCCTCGATATTCTCAGGTCCACCAGATGAGTAGGAGAGGACAGTAGCAACCGATCCCTTGACATGCTAGAAGGAATAGACAAAACAATGTCGGAATACAGGAAGATATCAAGCCCCCCAAACCACATTACATTGCTCGACTGACAACACCTACACATACACCATAGTGTCAAAGTTTCATAGTTTACTACTAGGCTATCCGCCCTACTGCATTTATAAGCCTAGCCATAGTGATGTAGCTATTGCCACCCCTCATAGTGGTAATATGTGTACTGCATAGATACGAAATATTGTGCCTCTGACTTAGTAGTGACACATTATGACCACCTTACATAATTGAATAACGTGACTATGCCTCTGTCTAGTCTGTGCCCCTGTCCACATGCAGCTGTCCAGATGTCTCTTGAAGAGAGTCAGTGAGGTACTCTGTCTAACATGAACTGGGATACTCTGCTAGAGTTTGAGATGCCTCTGAGTTATGACTCTGTCCCTTCAGCATGTCCTATACATGTATGTGCTGAGGTTCAAATCTTTAGCTCCCATGTTTCTGGTGGATGTGGATTGCTTGCAGTGGAGCATGTCTACCAAATCCTGATTGGACATGGTCTTGTATGTCAGGCATAGGTCACCTGTACGTATGTGGTATGACACTGAAAAACATGTTTTAGTTATTCTGGAAGTATATGACATGTGTTGTAGATACCTGATCTTCATGGTAAGGTACTTGTGGGGTCTCTCCAGCTGCTGCAAGTGCTGGTTGAGGTACATACCAAATGGGGCGTTGTATTCAAGCATGGGCCTGATAAGGGAGAAGTATAGTGGTACAATGACCTCCTATGGTCTGGATGGAATACCCTCGATGATAAGGTGGGCAAGATAGAAAGTCTGTCAAACAACTTTGGCAACATGGGTGTCAAATGAGATGTCACTATCTACATGTGTCCCCAGCTGTCTGATTTGTTTCCTGTACTCATTGGGTTGCTGTCTATGTACAGATCTGTGGGTACTGTGTTCCTCCCAAAGGGATGGCTACACATCAGTTGCAGTCAGTTTCAGGCCATGAGTCCAGCACCAGCTATCTGTCTGTGTGACGGCAGTCTGTAGGATGTGTGTGCTGGCTGATGTATTCACTATGGTGCCCAGGTTGCAGTCATCTGTAAACTTTGTCAGCCACAACCCTCCTATGTTAGCTTTCACATCTGAAAAGTAAATACCAAATAAGAGAGGTCCCAGGACACAACCTTGTGGGACACCACTTGTGACTGGCTTTGAACCTGACAAGGCACCTGCAATGTTGACATTATGGGTTCTGTTTCTGAGCCATTTTGCAACCTATGCTGTGACATATGGTGTTATATTTCAGCTGTTGAGCTTGTCTATGATGCCTGAGTGGGGTATTGTGTCAAAGGCCTTAGCCAAGCGCAGGTAGGTTGTGTGGACTGTGTAGCCCTCATCAACGGCTCTACTGACAGTTTCAAAGTAGTCAACTTGGTGCAAAACGCAGGATCTGCCCTGTACAAAGCCGAATTGGGTGGGATCAAGGGTCTGTAGGACACCAATGTCTCTGTGTGGAAGCTCCATAATGGCCCTTCACAAAGCTTTGCAGACAAGGCTGTTTAAGCTTGTGTGGTGGTAGCTGCCAGGGTCTGTGGAGGCATCTCCTTTGTGGAGTGGGACCACTGTTGCCGTACGCCAGTGTTCAGGTACAGATCCTGTAGCAAGGCTAAGGTTAAATAGCATCTGCATATACAGGTTTAGCTCCATCTTTAGTTCACATAGCATGCAACTGGGGATACCATCAGGTCCCATTGATGCTGTGTACTGCCTTTGCTGACTGCGGCTCTCACATGGACATCCAGGATGACAGTGAGGTTACATACAGCTGTGATAACTATCATCTTTGGGGGTGAGGGAAGGGGTACATTGCACTGAACTGGTCTGCCAGGGTGTCACTAATATCTGTCAGGTCACTGGAATATAAGTTGTTGTGTACCAAATCTGAGCATATATGAGGGTTCCCACCCAGGCGTCAGACATAACTGAAGAAAGCAGTGTGGTTACCTTCATTGTCTGTGGTGATTCATGTCCCCAAGTTGAACTTGCGTGTCTTTATGTGAGAATGTAGCTTTCTACTACTGCTGATCACAGCTGCCTTACCTTCTGGAGATGTAGCTCTGTCTTGCATTAGTATCCTTCATCTGTTATACAGTTCGTTTATGGCTGGGGTCCACCAGACAGGCCACTTTCCCTTGGTGGTGAGGGTCTCGTTCTCATTTGTGATTGCATGGTCCATGCTTACTCGGAGATGTCCGTAGAAAGTGTCTGTGCAGGAGTCACCATTGTGTGTTGTGGTTTCCACTGGCCCAGTGGGCTTAATGGATACCATCTCAGTCCGAAGAAGTGTGAAGTCAGCTTCTGAGCTGTTCGTCACTATACCCCTGGTATCATACTAGCACTGACACAGGTGTAGACAATTCCCCAGAATCCATCAAACAAAATGGACATGCAGGCTTACAGATGCCCTAGGGGGGTAGCCTAGTATGAACCCATTATGATACAGATTGTACAGGACACTACAGATAACCCCAAGGCTGCTGCAAATGATGGTAGTAAGCATGTTGTTGATTCCTGGATATGCTCCGGATCACACAGATATTACAAACAACATACCAGACACACACAGGTATGGCCAACATACATCCTGACATGTGCAGTGCAAACCCCCCCCATAATGCCAAATGCCTTCCCCAGCAGACTGCCGCCTCCCTGACATTATGTCACCTTTACCACAGGATACGTACCCAAAGAGCAGTGTACAACAACAGTGGATGTTCTCAACAAAGGTGTCTCCTGAATGGATACTAAAAACAACCACCACAGAATCATGAGAGGTTTGGTCTGCACAGCTATGGAAAGGACCAGCATGTACCACAGACATAATGATATTGTGGATCTATTGACACCCGACCCTACCCAGCGTGGGTTTACAAAGTGCAGACCCCACCCCTAAACATGTGTGACTCAGTTGAAACAGTACTTGAAGTCAGTGATGAGGGCAATGTGGTCCACACAGTGTAGCTGGACCTTGCAAAGCCTTCTGTACAATACCCTATGTGTTCCGTATAGATTTGCTCAACAGCTGATATATACACCCCAATGTCATGAGAGGGGTTGCAAACCAGACCAACGACAGAACTGACATGGTCAGACATGCAGCAGCCATGTCAGACTACAAACCACATATAACAGGCATCCCACAAAGCTTGGTCCTGGGACCTTCACCATCTGGTATATATGCCCCATAGGTACAGGCCAACAAGTAAGGACTGTGCTGGAACATGTTTGTAGAGGACAACAAGCCACCTGACATATCTGATACACCAGCTGACACAAGCATCCCATAAAAGGGCCACATAGAAACAGACAACTGGTGCCATAGCCATGTCAGCATGTTAAATGGTGAAAACAGTATAGTCAGCCTCTGTGGATAATCCAGTAAGTGACCACCAATTCCCACATAGGTGTCGACCCATGACATACCTAACATGTAATGCCAGAATGGGAGACACAAGGTGATAGATATCCTGCATTGGACAAAAATGTGGCTGTAGGGTTAACAGAAACAATCCATATACCAACCTAATCATGAGGGTTATGACATCTAGCTAAGGGGAGGTCATTGTGGTTTTGCAGTTATCTTTCAGCAGCATTACAAATGACCACAACAGCGCCTGTGGGGTGTACCTCAGCAGATACATTCAGCAACTGTAAAGTCCACAACAGTACCTCACCAGGAGTATCAAAGAGCTGGAACACATGTAATGTGTCGCCTGATTAAACAGAATGCAGCTCCACACACTGCCATGCTGGCCACCCAGACACAAGCTGTGCCTGATGTAGAAAGCCATGTCCAAGCTGTCAGCAATGCACATGCCGTACCTTGTACAATGTGAATGGCAGGGAGATATGCACATGAGGGACCTGAACCCCAGCACTGACATACATAGGACAAGCTGTACTGCATTATCCATAACACAGAAGCCACCACCACGCATGAGTAAACTACCAGTGCAGGTTATCCATAGAGTCACTCATTGATTCTACTCAACAGGGATCCTAACGAGTGGATGGGAGATGGTAGGTATACCCTGGGTATCAATGTTGTGCCACAGGTAGACAGAGGCACAGTATACAAAACAAGACATATGTCATGTCAAACTGCACTTACGATGTGTTGATGGACAAACACACTATCCAATAACCATTAGAAATGGCCTTGGGCACATCGGTAGTGTTTGCCAATGTACACCCATGTTGTGGAATACACTACTGATGTTGGATGAGGCCGTTGTAAGTAGTTCACATCTGAACATAATGCAACATGGTCAGATAGTTTCATAGGTTCATAGGTTCATACTAGGCTATCTGCCCCAAGGCAGTTCTAAGCCTAGCCCAGAGTCTGGTTGCGTACGCCACCCCTTATATGGAAACAGTACTGTGTCCGTTAGTTTGACGTGCCTGTCTCCAGCAGTGACACAGTGGCGATCCTCGGGGTAAACCTATGATTTCCCATCCACAGGTCAGGATACCTCTTGAACAGAGCCAGCAAGGTGCTGTGACTCACATGGACCGTGATTGTATTCCACAGCATAGGAGTCTCCGGTGATAAATCCACCCTCCAACATGTCCAATGTACATCCCTGCTACGGTGTAAGTCACTTGCACTAGTGGTTCAGGTGGATCTGACGATTTTGAGGTGGAGCATGTCCATTAATCCCTGGTTGGACATGCTTGCATGTCATGCACATGTCACCTCTAAGCAGACAGTATGTGACTGAATAGAGCTGTAGTGTCTTCAATCTGGCAGCATATGACAGATGTTGGAGACCCTTTATCCTTTGTTGGGGACATTCAGGGTCTCTCCACTTGCTGCAGATGTCAGGTGAGATACATCCAGATAAGGCAGTGTACCAGATCACCGGTCCGATAAGTGAAGAGTACAGGGGAACAATGACCCACTAGATCTGGATGTGGATCCCATCCTGATCATGTGGACAATGTAGAAGGTCCTACTAGCCACTTTAGCAATGTGAGTGTCATCAGAACAGTGACTGTCAACCTGGGTCCCCAGGTCCATGATAACCTCCTCTGTGCTTAGAGGATTGCCACCTATATGGTAGCTTGGGGTTACCTTGCTTTCCCTGAAGGGTATGACTACACATGTTTTGCAAGTTGACTTCAGGCCAGGGCTCTGGCACCAGCTATCAGTGTCCGTGAGTCCCTTCTGAAGGATATCCGTGTCTGATGCACTGTCCACTATGGCACCCAGTGTGCAGTCATCTGCAAACTTTGTCAGCCAAAGTCCTCCCATGTTGGCCTGTACTTCTGAGAAGTAGATAACAAACAATAGGGGCCAAGGACTGAGCCCTGTGTGAGACCACATGTGACTGGCCTGGTGTCTGACATAGTGCCAGCAACTCTAACCCTGTGGGTCCTGTCTGTAAGACAGTTTGCAACCTGATCTTGTGACATATGGGTGTACATTTCTGTTGGTAGGGTTTCCTACAATACCTGAGTGGGGTATTGCATTGAAAGTGTTTTCAAGGGCAAGGTAGGCTCTATGGACTGCCTTTCCCTCATCAATGGCCTTAGTTACTGTTTTGATAATGTCAACCAAGTACAAAAGGCATGACTTGCCCTTGATCAACACAAACTGGGACAGGTACAATGTCTGCATGTCCGCCATATCTTTCTTTATGAGCTCCATTATGATCCTCTCCATAGCTTTGCAGACTACACTTGTTAAGCTTATGGGGCAGTAATTACCAGAGTCCATAGAGGCACTGCCTTTGTGCAGATGTGCACAACTGGACCCTAAAGGGGCTGTTGTGCACAGTATGGAAATGTAAATCAGTGATAGGACTAAAGCCCAGGATACTGTCCACCACAGTGAAAGTACTGAACCACTACACTATACAGTACTACAGTGCTAGGTCAGTATGAATGGATGTTAACAATTGTATGCAAAGTATCCCATGCAAAACCTGCAGGCACAGTATAATCCCTGTTGTGTTCACAGGAAGCATCTGGACAGTAACTACACAACATGTCACAGAACACACAACCTTAAACAGGAGTTATTTTTTGGAGTTCACACTCATCCACAACTGTGATGGGCTGCATAGTTCAACATATGGAAAGCTCACACTGGGCATGCTCACACACTTTGATAAATGAGACATCATTCACACAACATGCCATGGGAAGGCTGAACTGGGCATGCTCACACACTTAGTTCAAATGTTCCTCTTAACAACTGTGAAAACACACCACAGGATGCACATTCCCCATTCCAAACAATGAAGATGTCAGCACCCTATAAGTAGATCAGTAGAAATGCTACCTCCCAGTAATCCGAATAGTGCGCTCTGCTAATGCGTCTGTTTCTAGTGTCATAACATAGTTAGGTAGGGGTTTGAATCCAGCAAGTGGCACGTGTGTGTGTGAATGGGGGTAAGTGTGTGCATAAGTGTGTATGAGAAGAACATACCTTTTGGCAACTGTGGAAACACACCACAGGGAGCTCATTCCACTTTCTAAACACTGATGATGTCAGCACCCTATAAGTAGATCAACTGAAATGAAATCTCCTAGTAATGCGAATAGCGCGCTCTGCTAATGTGTCCGTCTCTAGTATCATAACATAGTTAGGTAGGGATTTGAATCCTGCAAAGGGAATGTATGTGTGTTAGTATGAGTGGGGTTTGTGTGTGTGCATAACGCTGTGGAGGGAAAGTGCCTTTTGCCAACTGGGAGAACACACTACAGGGTGCACATCCCTCTTCGTAAACACAGATGATGTCAGCACCCTCTAAGTACAGCATTGGAAAAGATTGCTCCTACTAATGCAAATAGCACACTCTGCTAATGTGTCTGCCTTTAGAGTCATAACACATCTAGGTAGGGGTTTGGACCTTGCAAATGGAAAGTATGCATTTTACTGTGGGTGGGGTTGGTGTGTGTGCACAATGGTGGGGTGGGATGTCTCTTATGCCAAATGGGGCTATGCACTGCAGGGTGCACATTTCCCTTAACAAACAGTGATGTTGACAGCACCCTGAACAAACAGAACAACAACACAGAAGGTGTTGTTACCAATGATGCATGTAAGGTTACACTTCAAGTAATGTCCACAAAACAAAGTAGGATAAACAAATGCTCCTTTTACTCTATCCAAACAACATGGCAACAGACAACTGACACTACTCAGTATAGTGCTACATGCTACTGTAACATGCAGATGTACCAGAATATACCTAGATAGTGTTTTGAAGCCTGAATGTGGCAAGTGTGTGGATGTGGGATGTTACTGTGTGTGCATTTCCATATGGAAAACATGTTTGAGATATTGGCAATATTGTTGCAGACAGTTTAGGTGCAGATATCCCCCCCCCATTCTCCTACACAAGTGGAATTAGTTATCACAGATGACTGTAACCTCCCTATCCTCTCACATGTCCAGGTGAGGGCCACCCTCAACATTGCAGGACACATAGCATCACTGTTACAGAATGGTATCCCTGGATGTGTGCTACATTCACCCCTGGAGGACATGGCACCACATTACAGACTGATATTACTCCCTGGCCATACTACAGGATGTGTACCTGAAGAGTGCCATACATACACAGTGGTCCCACACCAATGAGGAGTAACCTCTACTGACCCTGGTATCTACTGCATCATATGCACAACTGGCCTTCTGTTCTAAGCTATGGAAGTGTCACGTATGGGCAACATGTACAGCAATATTACATATGTATATATTTCAGGACTATGCACACAAAACCTATCTCATGGACAGAGCTATAGATAGTGAACTATGATACAGTTGGAGGTGTCACAGTAAACACAGTATTAACCTGCTACTTTGCATTACCTGTGTTTGTGGCAGCTGTTGCTGTGTCAGTGGTGCTTGCTTGCTGCTTGCTGTTTGCTACTCATGGTTTTGCTGCTGGCTGTCTGTATATTTTCTCTCTCTCTCTCTCTCTCTCTCTCTCTCTCTTTCTCATTAGGTTTGTGCAATGACTGTATTGCATGAGTGGAGTGTGGGTACTGAATGCTTTTGTAGGTATCTGCATAGGTCCATGTGATGGCCCCTGCACCAATTGTAAGGCAGCATTTGCTAATTGCATGCAGCCAGGTGTGTGTTGATTGCATGTCTCACTGTGATTTCAGGACACTGCTATAAAAGGTATGTGAGATAGGCGTAGCCCTTTCAGATTGTAGGGCGTGGACGATGCTGGTATGCTGTTGACAGTGTTCTGTGAGTGTGAAGGTTAGTATGGGAATCCAGTGATTTGGCCATTAAAACTTTACCTCACATGCTTTGGATGGTACATCTCCTATATTGCCTTTATACTAATTCCTACTATTGACTGTTATATTTATTTTAGCAGAGTGTTATGGCTGTCATGGCTTACTGGTAGGTCATACAGACTAATGTTACCAAGGTCCTGGGTTCGAGACTGGCAGTGGGAATTTTTTTTGTCTCCAGACTTTCAAAATGAGTACAAGACCTGTCAATCAAAGTGCCATAAAGGCACTTTTAAGCACTTTAAACCAGGTCTGCACTCGTTAGCATGAATGAAGAAGGAGGCGTGCCCAGTATGACCTGGCCTTGGCAAAGAGGCAACGCATAGCACATATGCTTGGTCAGTAGGAACACTGGGACTGATACCGCTCTGACTCACTCATACAGTAACAGGGATGCCTAACATGACACAACCTGCTTCCAAACGTACAGGAGTGTAGTATGTGTATCCGACAGAGGTGGCCCTGCAGCACCACCTGAGGCATGAATGCCATGTGTTAAGTAATGTAATATCATGTACAATATGCACACCTGAGGACCCCAACTAACATCCATATCCACGCATATGACCCTGTGGAAACAGCTGCACGTCATACAGTGATGTACATGTGCAAAAACATGGAACAAGATACAAAATGAGGGTGACTAGCAATAAATAGCATGGATAACCACACACCCATGTTTGTACCACAACAAGAAGCAACATGGAATAGCCATGGTCAAAACCAATGGCTAAAACCGACTACTACTATATAGCTTGCTGCAGACCACTGTCCTAATAGCAGGAACTGCCCCAGGCCTATGTTCACAGGTTCATACTAGGCTATCTGCCTTAGTGCATGTATAAGCCTAGCCATAGTGATGTGGCTATTGCCACCCCTTATAGTGGTAATAAGTGTACAGAATAGATTCTGAATATTGTGCCTCTGACTTAGTAGTGACACATTATGACCCCCTTACGTAATTGAATAACATGACTGTGTCTCTGTCTAGTCTGTGCCTCCGTCTCATATGCAGTTGTCCAGATGTCTCCTGAAGAGAGTCAGTGAGGGACTCTGTCAAACATGAACTGGGATACTCTGCTAGAGTGTGAGATGCCTCTGAGTTATGGCTCTGTCCCTCCAGCATGTCCTATACATGTATGTGCTGAGGTTCAAATACTCAGCTTTCATGGCTCTGGTGGATTTGGATTGCTTACAGTGGAGCATGTCTACCAAATCCTGATTGGACATGGTCTTGTATGTCAGGCATAGGTCACCTGTAAGTATGCGGTATGACACTGAACAAAGCTGGACTTCCTCTATTCCGGAAGCATATGACATGTGTTGAAGAACCCTGATCTTCATGGTAGGTACTTTTCGGGTGCAAAGGTGCAAAAGGCAGGATCTGCCCTGTACAAAGCTGAACTAGGTGGGAACAAGGGTCTGTAGGTCAGTAATGTGTCTGTGTAAGAGCTCCATGACTCCTCCCATATCTTTGCAGACAAGGCTGGTTAAGCCTGTGTGGTGGTAGTTGCCATGGTCTGTGGAGGCATCTCCCTTGTGGAGTGGGACCACTGTTGCCGTATGCCAGTGTTCAGGTACATATCCTGTAGCAAGACTAAGGTTAACTAGCAGTTGTATATATGGGTCCAGCCCCTTCTGGAGTTCACATAGCATGCAACTGGAGATACCAGCAGGTCCCATGGATGCTGTGTACTTGTCTTTGCTGAGTGTGGCTCTCACATGGACATCCAAGATGACAGTGAGGTTACATACAGCAGTGATAACTATCTTGTTTTGGGGGTGAGGGAGGGGGTACATCACACTGAAGCTGTCCGCCGGAATGTTGCCAATATCTGTCAGGTCACTGGAATATATGTTGTTGTGTACCAACTCTGAGCATATCCGAGGGTTCACAACCAGGTGTCTGACATAACTGAAGAAAGCAGTGTGGTTACCTTCATTGTCTTTGGTGATTTATGTCCCCAAGTTGACCTTGCATGTCTTTATGAGATAATGTAGCTTTCTACTAGTGCTGATCTCAGCTGTCTTCCCTTTTGGAGATGTAGCTCTGTCTTGCATTAGTAACCCTCATCTGTCATACAGTTTGTTTATGGCTGGGGTCCACCAGACAGGACACTTTCCCTTTGTGGAGAGGGTCCTGTTTCCAGTTGTGATTGTATGGTCCATGCTGTCTGACATCTAGCTAAGGGAGGTCATTCTGGTTTTGCAGTTATCTTTCATCAGCAGTAGAAATGACCACAACAGCCCCTGTGGGTGTACCTCATGCACACACATCCAGCACCTGTAAAGTCCACAACAGTACCTCACCAGGAGTATGACAGAGCTGGAACACATGTAATGTGTAGTCTGATTAAACAGAGTGCAGCTCCACACACTGCCATGCTGTCCACCCAGATGCAAGCTGTGCCTGATGTAGAAAGCCATGTCCAAGCTGGAATCAATGCACATGCTGCACCTTGTACAATCTGAATGGCAGGGAGCTATGCACATGAGGGACCTGAACCCCAGCACTGACATATATAGGACAGGCTGTACTGCATTATCCAAAACACAGAAGCCACCCCCACACATGAGTAAACTACCAGTACAGGTTGTCCATAAAGACACTGGTTGAGTCCCCTCAACAGGAATCCTAATGAGTGGATGGGAGATGGGAGGTTTACCCTGGGTATCAATGTTATGTCACAGGTAGACAGAGGCACAGTATACTAAACAAGACATATGACATGTCAAACTACGCACAATGTGTTGATGGACAAACACATTCTCCGACTAGCATTGGGTCAAGATACCTCTTGAACACAGCCAGCAAGGTGCTCTGCCTCAAATGGACCAGGATTGTATTCCACAGCATAGGGAGTCTCCGGGTGTTAACTCCATCCCTCCAACTGGTCCAACATACATCCCTGCTAGGTGGCAGTCACCTGCACTAGTGGTTCAGGTGGATCTTCTGAGTCTGAGGTGGAGCATGTCCATTAATCTCTGTTTGGACATGGCCTCGCATGTCAGGCACATGTCACCTCTAAGCAGACGGTATGTGAGTGAATAGAGTGTGAGTGTCTTCAATCTGGCAGCATATGACAGCTGTTGTGGTTCCTTGATCCTTTAGGTGGGGACAGTCAGGGTGTCTCCAATTGCTGCAGATGTTGGGTGAGATACAGCCAGAATAGGGCATTTGACTCGATCACCGGTCTGATAACTGATGAGTACAGGGGAACAATGACCCACTAGATCTGGATGTGAATCCCATCCTTATCAGGTGGGCAATGTAGAAGGTCTTCCTAGCCACTTTAGCAATGTGAGTCTCAGAAGAATGGCGACTGTCAACCTGGGTCCCCAGGTCCATGATAACCTCCTCTGTGCTTAGAGGATTGACACCTATATGGTAGCTTGGGGTCACCTTGCTTTTCCTGAAGGGTATGTCTACACATGTTGTGCACTCTGACTTCAGGCCATGGCCCTGGCACCAGCTATCAGTTACTGTGAGTCCCTTCTGAAGGATATCTGTGTGTGATGCACTGTCCACTATGGTGCCCAGTGTGCAGTCATCTGCTAACATTGTCATCCAAAGTCCTCCCATGTTGGCCTGTACTCCTGGGAAGTACATGACAAACAATGGTGGCCAAGGACTGAGCCCTGTGTGACACCACCTGTGACCAGCCTGGAGTGTAACATAGTGCCAGCAACTCTAACCCTGTGGGTCCCGTCCTTAAGCCAGTTTGCAACCCATCTTGTGACATATGGGTTTACATTTCAGTTGTTAGGACTTTCCACAATACCTGAGTGGGGTATTGTGTTGAAAGTGTTAGCAAGGCCAAGGTAGGCTGTATGGACTGCCTTTCCCCAACAATGGCCTAAGTGACCAATTTGAAGATGTCAACCCAGTACAAAAGGCATGATCTGCCCCTGACCAAGCCAAAATGGGATGGGTACAATGTCTGCATGTCCCCGATATCTTTGTTTATGAGCTCAATTATGATCCTCTCCATAGATTTGCAGACTACACTTGTTAAGCTTATGGGGCAGCAATTAACAGGGTCTGTAGAGGCACTGCCTTTGTGCAGATGTGCACAACTGGACCCTAACCAGCCTGTTGTGCACACTATGAAAATGTAAATCAGTGATAGGACTGAAGCCCAGGATACTGACCACCACAGTGAAAGTACTGAAACACTACACTAGACAGTGCTACAGTGTTAGGTCAGTATGAACGGATGTTGACAATTGTGTGCAAAGTATCCCATGCAAAACCTGCAGGCACAGTATGCTCCCAGTTTTGTTCACACAAAAAGCATTCGGACAGTAACTACACAACATGGCACAGAACACACAACCATAAACTGGAGGTATTTGTTGAAGGTCACACTCATCCACAAATGTGATGGGCTGCAGAGTTCAAGATATGTAAAGCCCACACTGGGCATGCTCACACACTTAGATAAATGAGACATCTTTCACACAACATGCCACAGGAAGGCTGAACTGGGCATGATCACACACTTGGTCCAAATGTTACCCCTAGCAAATGTGAAAACACACCAGAGGATGCTCATCCCCCTTTCTAGACACTGATCATGTAAGCACCCTATAAGTATATTGGAGAAAAGGATTCTCTCAGTAATCCGAATAGCGTGCCGTGCTAATGCGTCCATCTCTAGTGTTATAGCATAGTTAGGTAGGGGTTTGAATCCAGCAGGTGGCAAGTGTGTGTGAAGGGGGCTAAGTGTGTGTGTAAGTGTGTATGAAATAAACATCCCTTTTGGCAACTGGGAAAACACACCACAGGATGATCATTCCACTTTCTAGACTCTGATGATGTCAGCACCCTATAAGTATATTGGAGAAAAGGATTCTCTCAGTAATCCAAATAGCGCGCTGTGCTAATGTGGCCGTCTCTAGTATCATAACATAGTTAGGTAGGGGTTTGAATCCAGCAGGTGGTAAGTGTGTATGAAAGAAGCATCCCTTTTGGCAACTGGGAAAACACACCACAGGATGATCATTCCACTTTCTAAACTCTGATGATGTCAGCACCCTATAAGTATATCAGGGGAAAAGACATTCCCCAGTAATCCGAATAGCGTGCTGCGCTAATGCGTCTGTCTCTAGTGTCATAATATAGTTAGGTAGGGGTTTGAATCCAGCAAGTGGTAAGTGTGTGTGAAGGGGGTAAGTGTGTATGAAAGAAGCATCCCTTTGGCAACTGGGAAAACACACCACAGGATGATCATTCCACTTTCTAAACTCTGATGATGTCAGCACCCTATAAGTATATCAGGGGAAAGGACATTCCCCAGTAATGCGAATAGTGCGCTGCGCTAATGCGTCCGTCTCTAGTGTCATAACATAGTTAGGTAGGGGTTTGAATCCAGCAGGTGGAAAGTGTGTGTGAAGGGGGGTAAGTGTGTATGAAAGAAACATCCCTTTTGGCAACTGGGAAAACACACCACAGGGTGATCATTCCACTTTCTAAACTCTGATGATGTCAGCACCCTATAAGTATATCAGGGGAAAGGAAATCCCCCAGTGATGCGAATAGCGTGCTGTGCTAATGCGTCTGTCTCTAGTGTCTTAACATAGTTAGGTAGGGGTTTGAATCCAGCAGCTGGCAAGTGTGTGTGAAGGGGGGTAAGTGTGTATGATTGATATATCCCTTTTGGCAACTGGGAAAACACACTACAGGATGCACATACCCATTTCTAAATGATATCACAATTATGTATGGCTTTTGATTACAGACATGCCATGTGTGTTGTGCACACACAGAATGCCCATGTGTGTGGGTTGTCCCTCACAATAATGCATGACATTGATTACACCGGTTATGGCAATGAACACATGATGTATGTGTGTGCCAAATACACATATGTACCTGAGACTTTCAATAGTTACCATGTGTGATGCCTGCCACATGTGAATACATGGTATTTGCACAGGGTAACATTATGACCGTGGTCTTCTGTGCAGATGCTGCATGTGGGATGTGTATATACAGTGTGAGATGTAGATGCTATCAGCCTAGTAGTGAGGGATGCACACCTGGTCTGGGGCATAAAGTCTACATGTTGTTAATGTACAGGAGCTGCATGTTCTCACCTGTTGTGGGAGTGGTAAGACAGTATTCCATAGCAATGCAGTGACTGCATGCTAAGAACCATTCAGCTAGGGTGTTGTAGATACATTTATTCATTAGCATTCAGTAATTTGTCGGAATCCCTGGTGAGGGTCTGATGCCAACCAAGGTCAGGGGTCTACCAGCCTGTGTCACTTGCTCAGTGATCCCTTCCATGTTCCCTATCACGTATCCCAGTGAGCGACATCCCACATCAGCTGTGGTGGCATGGACAATGACTGAGTCATATGTGTCCATGCATCTGACTGACTTGTATGTTGTTGTTACAGTTTGGCCATGTGTTTCCATCTCATACATGTGATGTACATCAATGGGTAGGGGATAGGGTTGACTGTGTACATGTGGCAGCTGTGACATTACTACATGACACACATATTCCACAACTGTACCATAGAGGTGACTGACAACTGACCTTTGCACATGCTACCGAGTATTGAGATTACATTGGTGATTGACAGCACATAGGGCCAATGGTGAAAAGAGACATAGGTCTATAGGTTAGTAGATGGATATCTGCCCAGGGCATGTATCCACCTAGCCAGAATGTGCCTTTCAACATGCATTGTGAATCTGTCTTGCTATGCCCTTTTCCAAGGTTAGTATACTGTGCCTCTTTCTCACAGTGACACATAAGTGATACCCAGGGTAACCCTACAATGTCACATCCAGTCATTAATATCGCTCTTGAAGATAGTCACTGAGTCAGTCCACCTAACCTCTATTGGGATAATAATCAGGAATGAAGGGTGCCTCTGAGTTGTGAATGTGCCCCCCACCATGTCCTATGTATATCACTCCTGAAGTTCAAGTATTTCCAGCGTGTATCCTGGTGGGATCTGGATATTCTGAGATGCAGCATGGCCATTACGTGAGGGTATGACTTGGCCTTCTATGTCAGGCACAGATTGCCTATGAAGAGGCAGTATGTCACTGAGTACAGCTGCTACTACTTTAACCAGTCAGTATGTGGCATCTGTTTGAGCACTTTGATCCCCTTGTCGAGGTACATATGTGGTAGCCCCAGTTGCTGCAGGTGTCTGGTAAGGTGCATGCCGACAGGTTCATCATAGTCAATTATGGGCATGATGAGGGATGAGTAAAGGGGCACAATGTCCTCCCCTGGCCTACATGTGGATCCCATGATGATGTGGCCCATATCACATGCTTACCTAACCACTTTGTCCATGTTGTTGTCAAATGGTAGAATGCTATCAACCTGCGTACCCCAAGGTCCATAATTCCTTGGTCTGCACTTATTGGATTAACACATATGTGGTACATTGTGGTCATTTAGTGTTTGACAAAGGGGATGACTATACTCTTTCTGTCATTCACGTTGAGGCCATGGCTGTGGCACAAGTCGTGTGTTTGCAAGAGTCCCTTTTGGAGGATGCGTGTGTTAGCTGTTGAGTTGATTATGGTGTTCAGTCTGCAGTCACCTGTGACTTGCTGAGCCACAGTACTTCCATGTTGGCCTGTACCTATGACAAATACATAATGAACATGACAGCCCCTAGGGCTTTGCCTTGTGGGACACCACTTGTACCAGGTTGGAGGCTGACGTGGCTCCAGCAATTCTACCATGTGTGTTCTGCCCTTGAGCCACTGTGCAATACCCATAGTGACATAGGGGTTAATATGTACACTGGTGAGCTTCCTAGAATGCACAAGTGGGGTATTGTATCCAAGGCTTATGCAAGGTCCAGGTAGGCTGTGTGGACCTCCTACCCCTTGACAGTGGCCTTGGTGACTGTTTCAAACAAAGCAAACAGGTTTGATAGGCAGGATTTGCCATTGACAAAGCCAAACTGTGTATGGTGACATGTCTGTAGGTCCACAATATCTAGATATGTGAGGTTCTTGATGATTCTTGCCATAGCTTTGCAGACAAAGCTAGTCAGACATATGGGGCGAGTAGTGTCCAGGATCCGTGACGGCACCACCTGCATGTTGAGGGACCACTGTTGCTGTATGCCACTCTCTGGCCACATATCATGTATTAAGGCTGGGATTGAACAGTGGTGTTATGTCTGGGTGTAGCTCTTCTTGTGGTTCATGTAGGACACAGCCTGGGACACTGTCTGGTCCCATTGATGCAGTGTTTATTGCTTTGGGAAGGGCATCTCTTACCTGAGCATCTGTGATGTCAGGGGGGGAAGCACTGTGATGTGAGACATATGTTCCCTTTTGGTGTGGTCGGGAGAGAAGGCAGCATTGAACCTGTCCACTAGGATGATGGCAATGTCTGTGTGTTTTATATTTTGTGTGACATATTGTATTACCTCTGAGCATATCTGGGTAGTACCACCCAGGTTACTAACATAACTACAGGCAGCCTTGTGATTATCCTCAGTGGCTTGTGGAATCCTCTCTCAAAGATGGCCTTAGACAATCATATGGGTGCCTGTAGTTGTCTTCCAATACTCATCAGTGGTGCCTTCACATTTTGGGAGGTTGTTGTATCATGTAGTGGCGCCATCCTTCTATTGTATAGTGTGTTTATGGCTGGTGTCCGGCGCCCAGGACATCTGCCTTTGGAGAACTGGGTCATGCTTTCATATGTGGCTTCATGATCCATGCATTCCTGAATGTGTCCACAGAATGCCTCTATACAGGTATCTGCAGTCTGGTCCATATTTTCAACAGGCCATTAAAACTCTACCTGACATGCTTTGGATAGTACATCTCCTATATTACCTTTATACTGATTCCTACTATTACATGTTATATTTATTTTAGCAGTGTGCTCTTCCAAAGCAGGCATGGCTTAGTGGTAGGTCAAACAGACTAATGTTACCTAGGTCCTGGGTTCGAGACTGCCAGAGGGAATTTTTTTACTTTGCAAACTTTCCAACTGAGTACAGGACCTGTCAATCAAATAGCTGAGGCCACCTGTAAGCAGTTAGAAGGGTAAGTAGGTCACACAGGGGTCAGGCTGTGTTGCAGATTCAGGTTGCTGCAATTATGTTAACTTTTTCCTGTAGTGAGTGTGTATGGCTACTGAGACCTACGATTATATTTCATATGTATTAATATATATTTATATATATGTATGTGTAGATATACATACCTTCACATATGTACATTACCTTACATTATTATGTACAAGCTAACAGGTAGCAGTGCTGTTTCTGTTCACACTGAACTAGTATGGGAATCCAGTAATTTGGCCATTACAACTCTACCTGACATGCTTTGGATAGTACATCTCCTATATTGCCTTTATACTGATTCCTACTATTACATGTTATATTTATTTTAGCACTTTGTTCTTGTAAAGCAGGCATGGCTTAGTGGTAAGTCATACAGACTAATGTTACCAAGGTCCTGGGTTCGAGACTGACAGTGGGAATTTATTTTTCTTAGCAAACTTTCAAACTGAGTACAGGACCTGTCAATCAAAGTGCCATAAAGGCACTTTTAAGCACTTTAAACCAGGTCTGCTCGTTTGCTGAGCTCACGCGATGCACTGGCGGTGAGCTCCGCTAACACAAGCACACCAGCTAATTTCTTTGAAAGAAAAGAAAAAGGGGTGACAGGAAAGTGGTGAAAAGGGGTCACAAAGAGGGTAAGACAGTAGGGAAAGAAGCGTGGGATTTGCAGGAAGGGTGTAGGTAAGGCCCATATATGCCCATGTCTTTTGCAGCAACAGCTGTATATTTCTATGTATTTTGGTGAGACATTTGAAACCTTCCACCTCTGAGAGAGGTGTCAGGACAACATTAATATTTGTTGTACAGCCAATTGTAATTAACAGTTTAGATGTCCAGCGGACATGTGTGTGACATGGACAGCTATGTATGGGGCGTAATTTTTTTGTGGGACAGAGTGCCCCTTTTTTTTACAGGTGAGAGTGGTATACCAGGTGAAGGAAGTCAGTAAAGCTGGGGAGGTAGGTTGGGTTGGTTAACAGACAAGACAGACAAGACGCATACAGGGACAGTGTATGACACACGTGGGGGGGTTACACAATTGACGGGGACGGAGGTTGGGATATCCGAGATGCACGAGCCCACAGATGACAACAGTGGAACTGATATCCCCACCCATAGGCAGTTGCCACTGTTCCTTCACAGCCCAGGACGGGGCTGTGCTGGGGGCTGTGTAGGCAGGGCAACGGCCGGAGCCATTAGCTGTGCCACACGAGCCTCGAGCTGGCGTAGGGCCCAAGAACAGAGTCTTGGATCTCCCTTCGCACCACCGACCGGACACCTTGGAGGGTGAGTGGACGAACCCCTCCGGCCACACTTGCAGAGGGGGGACGGGCCCCATCCCCTGCAGCGCTTCCACCCGAAGGTGGCACAGGGCCACCGGAGGGTCCGCCTGGCCACTAGTGCCAGGTGCAGTCGCCAGCTGAGGTGGGAGAGGTGGGTCCGCTGGGACCTGCCTTCCCAAGCGTTCTAGGTTTGTGAGTAGTTATGTTAGTTTGGGTTGGTGGCATTTTATTACATTCAGATTAGTTGTAACAGCATGCATTGGTATTCCCATCAAACAAACACCCAGATATGAACACCATTGAACAAGGGGCATATCAATATCACATGCATTATTTGAACAGCAAAACATGGTCAAACGACATGCAGGGTTGATTAATGGCAACAGGCCATCAGATTTGCAGGTATGAACAGGGCACATGCACGAACAGACATGCATATATGTTTGAAACGGACAAATGTCCATGATTAATGAAATGTTCACATACCATTATTTAGTGGATGTTGTTATATGGAATTATAGGGTTGGGTGGGGATAGAAAGTGATGACACATTCATATGTTACACATTGATTCACATTTCTAATAGGTACACAATTAAGTTGAGGCTGATGTTTCAAAATAATCTTTATTTTACTGTCATGCTACACCTGTTACACATACATCACTATCCTACTTATTTTGAATTTGATCAGATACATCATCCTGCTACACTTTGATGACAGGACAGGGGACAACTATGGCTGTTTAGTCTGTCAGATAATCATTCATTCTATCTGCAAATTGTTTACTGTTATCACCATATACAGATTTTGAGCTAGACATTCCAGATTCAGACACACTGCAATCAGTTTGGGATGTTAATTTGTACTTCCCACATGCATTTAGTTCTGTAGAAACACACTGAGGCTTATATATTCAGGGGTTATTACTACTTTATTTATTCATACATGAGCCTTTCTGTCACTCTCACACATTCTGCAACTTCACAGTTCAGGTTGGTACTTCTAGGCTTTGTTCACATATTAGACCTGTGGTGATTCAAACACTTTCCAACAGCCTCACTTCTGTCATGATTCAGCATTTCAACAGGGGAAATATCTCACATGTGACTACCTCAGATTCTGAAGCTGTACTCTTGAGACTACTGCAGGTTACAGTATATTTAATTAATGATGGGACATCTGTATTACAGCACTGTTTAATTCTATCAATTATATTTCCAGTTACACTTGCATACTGATGAACTTGTTGCAGCCATACCTGCAGACTTTCAATTCCTGCTTGCACATTATATTACTTTTAATCAATACACTGCACTGTTCTGATACATGGTACATAATAATATTTATTTACAAG
This sequence comes from Protopterus annectens, assembly GCF_019279795.1. Lineage (NCBI taxonomy): Eukaryota > Metazoa > Chordata > Ceratodontiformes > Protopteridae > Protopterus > Protopterus annectens. The sequence continues at coordinate 218,604,691 of NC_056738.1, forward strand.
TACTGGGTGGGGTTACTAACCTGCATGGTGGCGCAGCCGCACCAGCCCTCAGGCGTGCATCTCACGATTCATAGAGCGGACACCTGCAGCTGTAATACAAAGGGAATAATATTGGACTACACATCTCCATGGTATCAGCTAGTTGAAATCCTTACATACATGAGTAAAATGTGACTTACTCAGTGGTGGGGCGTTGGGCATTTGCCGGGCCTCCTGGATCCAACGGATCAATTGGTCCTGCTTGCATCTCTTCAGGTCCGCATGGTGGTGACGGACCTGCTCACCAGTGCGTGGAATGCCAGTAGCACTGGTCAGATCACGAGCCAACTGGTCCCACGCCTCTGCCCTATATGCTCCCCATGAGACCTGGCCCTGCATGAGTTGGGCCTCGTGATTATGGACAAGGAGCCAGACCATGTATCTGGACTCCTCAACGCCCCAACGCTGTGCTCGAAAGCAACGTCCCTCACCTACTCCACTCATGCTGACTGCAAGTCTGTTCTACAATCAGTTATGCTGTGTATTCCCGCCTATGGGGCTTATATATGCCGCTTTTCCCACACATTTCTCTGATTGGCCGTTTTGGAATTGTATCTACTTCACTGAAAATGCTTTCTCATGCTCCATTCTGGGTTTTATCCCATATATATGCTATTTCTGCATTTCTAGGTATTGCTGTCATGGCTTGGTGGTTTAGTTCCTTGACTCTAGCGCATGGTATCCTGGGTTCGAATCTGGTAACTGATTTTTCATTTTCCTGACAGGAATGAGTTGAGGACCTGTCAATCAAACATGCCAAAAGCACTTTTAAGCACTTTAAACCTGGTCTGCGCTCGTTTGCGCGGAGGTAACGCATGCACACTGGCAGTTAGCTTGTGGGAGCGGCGCGCAAACGGTGTGCGCTGGGATAAATCCTAATTGGCTACTGACACACATGTTAAGCTAATTGCATACAGTTTCAGTCTGTCTAACTGCAGCTTGGCAACGGGCACGCAGTTTGCAGCTTTTGAAACACTACTCAGCTACGGGCACTCTGTCTCACAGCAGCTTAGCTATCAGTACATTTCTGACTATTTTTATTATTATGTTACTTCAAAATATATGCTCTATTTCATTCCATTTTACAAAAGGGAATACATTTACATTTGTACAATACTGTCAGGGGGCTTTTTAGTGCTTATTTACAAAAAAAAAAAAAAAAAGGTTGTTGTAGGGGCTCGAACCCTGCCTGCCTACTCTTAGGCCGGCAACTCTACCGCTAAGCTATTATTGCTTGTCTTGCTTTGCATATTTAGTTCTTTTATCCTTTTCCACTAACTGCTGACTGTGATTGCGCTTAGTAGCACACCCAGCGCACACAGTAGCAAACATTTACGGGTTTAACAAAAAAAAAAGGATTTAATTTAATTTTATGACATCTCTTCACTTTATACACTAATGGCCAGTCGGGCATGTGTTGTATAGTGTGTTTATTCACATTTTCATCCCCTTTCTCGTGGCTCTTTACTTTCAGCCATCCTAGTCTTCCCGGGGCGTGTCCACCTGCAGCGCTTAGCCTACAGCCAAGCTTCTACTCTCTTACACGGACCGTGTAAGAGTTACTAGTGTGATTCAGCATGCCTCATGCACCTCATGCATATGCATGACATGCTGACATCACACAGTTTAACTGCAGCCTCCGTGTAAGAGTTATAACTCTTACACGGAGGCTTCCTGAATCTGGCCCATAGTCTTTCCATAAATACTATAATATAAGCACACAGACCCGAGAATATATTTTTTGTTTAACTTTCACAAAACAAGTTGTCATATCTTGGAAACTGTATAAAGTAGACATACATTCTTAGAACATTTTTTAACCAGACATAAGTTTTCATATGACAACTAGAAATTCCTCTATGAGTGAATGTTTATTGAGATATTTTTAGAAATATGAAAACATATGCTTAATCATACAATTTAGCAATATCAATACCATTGAATATTTCTCAAGATGTGCAACTTACTATACAAATTTGAATAACAGTTTTCTTCAACATCTGAAGTTTCACCTGATGTCATGTAACAGTTTGCAGGTCACTCATTGTTTGAAGTATTAAGTATTCCTGGAAGTATTGTTTATTTTTTATAATTACTAACAAACACAAGCAACATCTCATAAATAATGCAATATAAATAGATACTGACAATGAATTTTCCTGTCCTCCCACTATGGCATATCTCACCATGTCCATCAGTAGCATGTAGGTTTCTCAAAATATGAACATAAATATGAATATATGAATAAAAACTGATGAACAGTTATTAACTTCTCTACTGAGGTACAACCTAGATTAATAATCTTTGTGTTATTTTGTTGATAAGTACTTGCACTTTCTAATAATGCCTATTGTTAGCTGGAAAGTCACTTAGAAAATGACGCCAGACCCCAAAAACAGTTCTGGACACCATAAGAAGCTATGGGTGTGAACTGGAAGTATACAAAAAGGTGCTATAGGCTTGAGTGAGCTAAGAGACCTGTTACGTTTGCCCTGCACTCAGTAATTTCGCAGCCTGATTTTGCAGCATGTACATGATAGCATCATACATGCCCATTATGACAAACTTGTTGACAGCTTGATTTTGTTTCAGCAGATAATGTCATTGTGCTCTATTGTGCTATATTTCCATTTATGCAATCAATCAGAGATGTTCATAGGTTGATAGGTAAGTACTAGGCTATCTGCCTGAGGGCATCTATAAGCCTAGCCAGAATGCGTTGGCTTTCACCGCCCCCCTTAGATTAGTTCCCTGTGCCTCGGTCCAGCAGAGCCATTAGTTCCCTGTGCCTCTGTCCAGCAGAGCCACTGCAGTCATCCCCGGGGTAAATGTCCTGTTTCCCATCCACTCGTCAAGGTTTCTCTTGAAGAGTGTTAGTGAGGGACTCTGTCTAATGTAGATTGGAATCCTGTTCCAAAGCATGAGGAGTCTCTGGGGGAGGGATCTATCCCTCTAGTGCATCCTAGTTATTGTTGTGGTGAGGTTTAGATCCCTAGAGCGTGTGGCTCTTGGGGATTTGTTTTTTTTTTAGGTAGAGCATGTCCATCAATTCTGGGTTGGACATGGCCTTGTATGTCAGGCAGAGATCATCTCTGAGTAAGCAGTATGCAACCGAGTACAGCTGGAGTTTCTTCAGTCAGGCTGCATAGGGCATATGTTTGAGGCCAATAATCCTCTTGTTGAGGTACTTCTGTGGTCTTTCCAGCTGTTGCAGGTGTCTTGTAAGGTACATCCCAAATGGGGCATTGTACTCTATGATGGGTCTGATGAGTGATGAGTAGAGGGGCACAATAACCTCTTTTGTTCTAGATGCGAACCCTTTTGTGATTAGGTAGGCCACATAGAAGGATTTTCTAACCACCTTGGCAATATGATTATCAAAGGAGAAATTACTATCTATTTGGGTCCCCAGATCCCTTATTGCATTTTCTGTATTTAGGGGACTACCACATATGTGGTAGTTCGTGGGTACTTTGTTTTTTCTAAAGGGATGACTATGCACTTTTTGGCATTTAGGTTGAAACCATGATTTTGACACCAGGTATCCATCTCAGTGAGACCCTTCTGGAGGATGTTGATATCAGCTAGAGAGTCAATTATGGACATAGTTTGCAGTTGTCTGTGAACTTGGTCAGCCATAGTACTCCTGTGCTTGCCTGTACCTCTGAGAAGTATATACCGAACAGGAGGGGTTGGGATGCCACTTGTAAGTGGTTTAGAGTCGGACCTAGAGCCAGAAACTCTCACCGTGTGGGTTCTATCCATGAGCCAACTGGCAACCCATCTCATGACGTAGGGGTTTAGGTTCAGGCTGGTGAGCTTGTCTAAAATACCAGAATGGGGAATGGTGTTGAAAGCCTTTATGAGGTCTAGGTAGGCTGTGTGGACCTCCTTTCCCTCATCTAAAGCCTTGGTAACTGTCTCAAAGACGTCCACCAGGTTTAGGAGGCTTGATCTGCCCTTAACAAAGCCAAACTGGGTATGGTCCAATGATTGAAGGTTCCCAATGTCGCTGTTAATGAATTCCATGATTATGTGCTCCATAGCCTTGCAGACCAGGCTAGTCAGGCTTATAGAGTGATAGTTCCCGGGGTTCGTTGTGGCTCCACCTTTGTGGAGTGGAATAACTGTTGCTGTGCGCAACTCTATGGGTACATAGCCTGTAGAGAGGCTGAGTTTGAACAATAAGTTTATGTGAGGGGTTAGTTCATTTTGGGGCTTGTGTAAGACACAGCCTGGGACACCATCTGGTCCCAATGAAGGTGCATTTTTGGCTTTGGATAGGGCTGTTTTAACCTATTTGTCAGTGATTGCCAGGGCACTACATTCTTCTGGTATGTTTATGTGCTCTAGGGGGTGAGAGGGGGGTGAAGTTTGCACTAAACTTGTCTGCCAGAATGTTGGCAATATCAGTCAGGTCAGTGTATTTTGTGCCATTCTGCACTAACTCAGAGCAGATCTGAGAGTTTTCCCTTAGGTTCTTGACATAGCTAAAAAATGCTTTGTGGTTATCTTTGGAGTCCTTTGCAATTTTTCATTCAAAGCTAGCCTTGGATGATTTTATGAGGGATCATAGTTTCTTGCTGATACTGATCAGGGATGTCTTTCCTTCTTGGGATTTTACTATTTTCTGCACTAGTTTCCTCCTCCTATTGTATAGCTTGTTTATGGCAGGGGTCCACCAGACTGGTTTCCTTTTCTTGTAGGAGTGAGTCTTGGTTTTGCTTGGGATAGCACGATCCATGCATTCTTGCAGGTGCTCATAGAGTGCCTTTGTAAGGGATTCAGCAGCTTGGACAGAGTTGCCTTTAGCATGGGGGCTGTGAACCTTTCCACCTCGGTCTTAAGTAATGAGAAGTTTGCTTTTGAAAAGTTTTTCATGGTGGTTTCCTTGATTTGGGGTGGGGGTGGAATGTGAATATCAGTGATTAGTCTATGGTCTGATCTAACCAGTGAGGGTTTGACCTCCGGTGTAGAACACCGGTCGCCCATGTTGGTGATGACCAGGTCCAATATGTTGTCACCTCTGGTGGGGGTGTTGACCAGTTGATCCAGGGCATTCAAGTTTATAAATTCTAGGAAGCGTTGGGCAAGGGAGATAGTACTTGAGTAGTTCTCCCAGTTAATGTTTGGGTAAGTGAAATCACCCAGTATTAGAACCTTTGGTAGGACCTACATATTTTCCAGTGACTCCAGAAACGTGGAATGGGGGTCCTGAGTCATGGTGGGTGATCTGTAGTAAGTTACAATTTGAATTGCAGTAGTTGCACACGGATGATCTCTGAGGCATTGTGCTGTGCCACTAACCTGGAGGTGTGGGTATCCTTGATGAATATGGATACACCCCCACCTTTTGTGTTTCGGTCCAAGTTTTGTGGCCAAAAAGTATGGTATGAGTTATAGCCTGGTAGTGCTGTGGTGGTCTCTGGAGCCTGAAACCAGGTTTCTGTTACTGCACAGATATTGATGTTCTCCATACTGAGGAGTGCCTCAAGTGCATGCATTTTGAGGTTTAGACTTCTGGCGTTGAGTAACATTACCCTCAGTTTTTGCTTACTTGTGCTATTTATGGTGGTGGGTTTGTCTTTTGAGCCTTGCTTAAAAAAGGCCCTATGGGGGTGCAAAAGCCTTGGCCAGTATTCAAAAGCCTAAGGGTGACAGGTGCAAGCCATCTTCTGAGAAGCAACGTGGCTTATCGAGCATGTCATCCCAGGTAAACAGACACTAGATCCCCTTTGAATGACACCAGAAACTTAGCCAATTGTTAAAATTGATCATTTTTTTCTTTATACTGTGGCTTCATTCTTGGTGAGGGCAGGATGCTACTCAGAGTCAGGGTCATACCAGCCTGGGCTACGTGATCAGAGAGCTCTTCCATGTCTCTTTTCATGTAGTCCAGGGAGGTATGCCTCAGGTCATTCACACCAACATGGACAATGACAGAGTCATATCTGTACTTGTTCTGGAGTGACCTGAGTGCTTGTGTTATGTGGCGGATCCTGGCGCCTGACAGGCAGCTAACTGTAACCTTCTCTTTGTCCAGCCAAGTTAGTGGGACATCAGTGTGCCTGACTATAGAGACACCTATTACTAGTGTGTTGGGTATGTTATTTTTGCCTTAAGGGCTGTGACTGCATGGCACATTGATTATGTGAAGTATGTGTCTCATGGTTTGTGATGGGGTGTGGAGGTTGTTTGGGGGTCTGCTTTGGAGGTCTCTGTTGCTTTTGCAGATTTTTATTTAGAGCCTCTGAGTATGTTTTTGTGTATTTATTTGTGTTATTTGCCAGTGTTGGTTTAGTAGGTCTGTATGAGACTGGTGGTGTGTTGCAAGTATTTTCCTTCCCTCTTGACTGTCAGTTCCAGTCTTGGGTTGAGAGAGCTTTGCCTCCAGTTTGGCTGTATAATTGCATCTCTAGCATATATTAGTGTTTAGTGGTAGGAGGAGAGGGTTGTCTGTGTACATGAGACAGTTGTAACATTGCCTCAAAATGTCCAGATTCACCAGTTGGACTGGAGAGCACACCAGAAACGGCCCTTTGGACATGCCTGAATAGGTAAAGGGAGCTGTTTTAATGATTAGCAGGTAGGGAAGAATAGAGTGCCTTGTCCTTCTGGACCATATAGGGGGGTCTATTGCTAGGGTTAATTAGTGCTTGCTATGAGTTTTGAGCAAGTGCTGGGCTATGTATGTTTTCTTTTTTTAATCCACACCTTTTTTCACCTCAGATATGGCCCAGCAGTCCAACACTAAGCAGCACTGATTTTTTTCTCTGCTGCTGTTTACAGCCCTACATACTGACAACAATCACGTCTACATACTGATAAGTGCACCTAACAGCACATTGTTAGAGGATGTAGGCACGCACTGGGACTGGTCTGAGACACTAAAGGTGTTTTCATTTTTTTTGTCCTTGTACCTGACTTGATCCCTGCATGTAGAGTATCTAATAAGGCATTTAGACATTCACACTCATTCATTTGCAAACACCAGAGGTACTGCTGTGACATAACCTAAACAGATTCAGGAGTGCATTGTTGGCCCCCAGCATGTGTATGTGCTGATCTGTATCATTGTAGTCTGCACTCACAAATTTGACAGTATAGTTCCTGCGTATCTCTTTCCACAACTCATGTAAGCAGAGAGCTAAACCTGTCTTCAATTACACCAGGCCAGGAATCAGAATTTGTCATTAAATTGCTATTTGATGAATCACAGCTCTTCAAATATAAGCCATTAAACTTGCTGACACAGCGACACATGTTGGCAATGTCTATCTAATTGTTAATGTGCAAAGTGTCAAGTCATTCCACAACCATAGCATCCATATTAACATATTACTTATCCATGTGTTGAACAATTTCAAGGAAAAGGGGTTTCTTTCAAAGTATTGTGCAAGCCCGGAGTTATAATATTTAAGTAGTTAATGTGCAGTGATCATTGTACAGAGAAATTAGTGGTCTTTAAACATTGTTGATAAGCTATGTCACAATAATTTACAAAAATCATGAAACCCAGGTAGTGTTCCAAAGCAACAAGCCTTCATTCATCACAGACAAGTGATCCTCAGAAACAAAAAATCAGAAATATTAGTCTTATCTGTCTTGCAATATACTTTTAAGTTAAGAAATGCTACTATGTATACTCAGTTTGCCATTATGCCATTCAGGTAACTTCTGAATTGTAAGTTATTGAATTTGGATTTGATATCTTGTTTTAGGTCTTAGATTCAGCAGTGTTTGTGATGCCTCAGGCAAGTACTAAAATTACATTTGAATATGTAGCAAAATGGATATGGCAGCAGTACAAAAAAATAATTAATAGTGCTATTTATTTTCAAATCATATATTTAATTTGAACACTTTAGCAGCAGACACACCTGCAAAATATGTATCCTGCAGTGTTACAAACATTAGGAAGTAAAGCCCTGTGACTTCATCATGAGAAATGGTTTCCTGTCCTTGATAATAAATTCTTTAGTTAATTGGCTTAGTTTCAATACTACATGAATGACAGCTGTAAGAAAGGAGTGAGACTTCAGGCTAAAACGTTCCTGATTTTTAATATTCTTGTTCTCTCTGTAGGATATCACTGCTGCCTCCTCATTGTGTTTCTTGTTTTTTTGTTTTTGTTTTTTTTTTTAAGTAAAGCAGTACAGTCCTGATATCTAATCTGGCAGTAATTACTAGATTACATTTTTTATAAAACATTGGAGAATTTCTCCCTGGGCCTCCATTGTAAATGGGTTCCTACCCAGTTGGACTTTACCGATAGTCAAATGTCAATAAATAATTGTCTAAAGTCTCAAACCTGTAGAGGATAAACAGCTGTATGATTAAAATGCACCTTTTTCTTTCTCCCTTGTAAATTAATCTTTCCCACTATTCCCACCATTGCTACTACTTGCATAATTACATTCAATATAAATGTGCTTACAGTTTTCATGATAACCTCCCAGTTAAATACTGTGATAGAATACATATAAAACACACTATATATATGATATTTTTAAAATCTGGACCCACAGCTCAACTTCTGAGGTATAGAAGAAAACAAGTACAGGAAACACAGAATTAATTTCTATAATGCATATGAATATGGTTTCATACAGCCACGTGGGATATTTTGTTATCATGCATTGTAGTAAATGTAACAGCATTGCTCTGTAATGCTTTTGACTGGACATTTTCTCAAGGTTTATGTGCCCAGGAGAGCTACAATGATTGCTATTGAATTTTTCCCTCTTAATAGCTTTAGTAAGTACTAGTGCTAGGTTTCTTGTTTTTGCTTTTTACTTTATAGGCTATGGATCCCATGTGGCATATTTTACCACATTTGTATTGCACTCTCATTCATAGCATTTGTAAGAACATTGCTTTGATATATGCTGGCCAGAATCTTTTTATTTTCCTGCTTGATTCTTGCACATATAAAATCGGTTAGCAGAAGCAGTCTTTGTATAATATGTTGGATAGAATGATGCCTTTTCTTTACAAACTAATGTTTCAACTTTCTGTACATTTCCTGTCTGCTCATTAAAGTTTTTTTTTTATTTTTCATGAGTAGATGTAGGAGGCCATATTCATTGAGGAGACATACCAGGTGATATCACAATACCTTTCCAGGATACGTTGTTTCATTTTAAACACTATCAACATGTCTGTTAAATGCAGTTTTATATTCTTAAAGTGATGCTAAATCTTAATAATTATTGTCTAGATACATTTGCAGGTGGCAGAGGTGATACTTCCGGTAATCCTGTTTGTTGTTTTCCATATGAAATCACTGCTGGTGTGATTTCTATGTGAATGTTAGCAGTGGATCACCCCCCCCCCCCCCACTTTCCAGAGATTCCTGTTTACTTTGAGTTGGTGCAACAATGGAATTTTCTATATAAAAGTCCAGAATGAATGGGGAACTTTCCCCATTCACATCTATGGTGCAAGGGGCTTTACCCCTTGCAAAAACAATTGAAGTTATTTTTTTAAACATTTTGTATTTCAGTCATTATTTTTAATGTGTCTGTTTAATGTTTGTCTGTCTGTATTCCATAGTAGAACATTGTGTCTATTAATAAATTAGCATGGCTTTAAATAATACTGTAAATGTCACTCACATGTTTGAGACTCATTTCAGATGCTAAAGTCTTTCCTTAGTTCAATCTTAGTTAGACAGTGATAGTACAAAGTTTTGGTAGCACTTAAGTGCAGGCATAATCCTGTGTATCACAAAAACAAGACACAAAGCCTGCTTTAACCTCTGGCAGACTCTTCTGCAATAATTAAGGTACTAATACAGAAACAGTAATGGGCATCTACAAACATTTTCATATTTAGTAGATGATCAAGCAAATAGGGTAAAATGAATGCTTCTGTGGTGTGCAGTTTTTTTCACTATTGTGGACTACCAAACAAAGCTAATAATACGATTCATATTTAGGAATAATCCAGTTAGCCAGATCCATTCAGGAACTTACTGCAAGTTATGTCTTTTATACACTGTGCTATGCAGGGCGGCCATGGTTGTGCAGCAGTTAGCATTGCCGCCTCACAGCAAGAGGTTCTCTGGTTCGATTCTTGGCTGGGGTGCCTTCTGTGTGGAGTCTGCATGTCCTCCCTGTGGTCATGTGGGTTTCCTCCAGGTGCTCCTGTTTCCTCCCAAAGACATGCTGTAGGTGGATTGGACACTAAATTGGCCCTAGGCATGAGTGTGTGTGTGCCTTCTGTGGAAGGTTGGGCATTGGGCTGGCAACTTGACACTGTAAAACTCCACTGCCAATCATGAGCAGACAGGTGATCCGCTGTGGCGACCCCTAACTGGGGAAAGCCAGAAGAAGAAGAAGATACACTGTGTTATGCAAAGGTTCACATTCAGGTAAACATTCTTTGTTATTTGTTAGTATCTTTTCCTAATGCTTGTCACTCACTGAGCCACTACACAGAATGAATAGCAGATAAATATTCTCAGTTACTGCACCCTTCTGGTGCTGATCTTTGCGTGCATCAGTGGAGTAATAAGGGTCATTAAGAAGTATTTAAAAAATGCTTTGAGTTTTGCATTACTGCCTCTCAGAATAAAAATAGGTTTGTTGTTTATGTAGAAAATATCCTTTACCAATGCACATTAGTTAGAATGAGAACATAAAAGTAGTTCTTTTTTGGCACAAATATAAAACTTATGAGCTGTCAGTGACTCTTCAATAAGAATGTACTAGACAGCAGTAAGAGAGATGAGGTCTCTGTTTTCAGAACATTCTTATTATTGTTACTACTTCGACTAATACCAACCAAATATAAACATTAAGCACATGAATAGGACAATATTATATGGAAGGCATGAAGCACTTTACTGTTTGCTAACTTATGAGTGATTTAGTAGTAACATTTATGCTGTGACAAAGGGTTTGATAGTACATGGCACTTTTCATATCTTACTGTAACCACTAGACCAAAATGACATTCAGAGCATTACTGACAAATATCAAACCAGTGAAGAAAAGCTATGCAAATCTGTGATTTCTTATTAGGATTTCACTGGAATAAATCTCCCATCTGTCCATCCATCCATCATCAATAAACGCATACACTTTCGATTTTCAATTACTCAGTTATGCCTCCAATAGAGTTGTATGTTATGATGGCAAGCAATGGAAGCAAGGATCCCAATACACACACACACACACACACACACACACACACACACACACACACACACACACACACACACACACACACACGCGTGCGCGCACCCACACACGTCTAATTTTAACACTCTCAGTCTGCTGGACAGGGTCAGTACTAGGCTTCTGATCCACAAAACCATTACCTTATTTATACCTAGTTTTGACCATTACCCATGAGGGCTTGAGGAGCAAGATCAGAGGCAAATTTATGATTGCCCATCCATTCATCCAGGCTATGCTTAAACAAGGTCAGGGAGCTACATTACTTTACATCCAAAATTAGTATTTTCCATAAAAGAGAGATTTACTGGGATATATAACTATCTCATTAGCAGGTCCATTTTATCTTTAAGTGGAAGTCAAGATCTCTTAAGTGGGTGTTGAATATGTTATTCGTTTTGTGGATGTGGAGGAGTTCACATAGGAATGGATCATTTGTGGCTTTCTAGGCTTGGCAGACATCATCTCCCAAGAGTCTGCTGGAAACAGAAAAGAGTAAAAGCGTTTTGATGTAGTCTGGCCTGGGTAGCCAAAGGAAATCATGCCTTTAAATATCTTAGTGAGAAATCACTGTGGTCTCTCAAGCTGCACCATATGCTTCGACAGGTATATACGAATAATCTAGCATGTCTTTGGAATGCAGTAAAGAACTGAGATCCTAGTAAAAGCAAATAAACACACAGTTAAATATGAATTCCACATAGAAGTCATCCCAGCCAGAAAAATAAACTGGAGACATAAGAAATAGGAGGCAGCAATGCACACCTCTACACTACTGAGTCTTGGTCTAGATTTTCATTAAGCAAAATACATTACAGGAGCAAATCATCTACAACAGAGATCTAAGACACCATTTAACTGCTTTACTAGCTAAAACTATGAATTCTGGCTTTACAGATGAATCACAGCAAAACTGCAATTCATGGAAAATTAGGGATTGCGAAGTGTGCTCTCATTTTTAGTGACTATAAGAAAAGGAAGAAGACAGTAAGACAGGTTGTCTTGGTCCACTAACAGAAAACACAAAGGCATTGGAACGCAGATAACAGGTGATATATTTTATTGGACCAACATGGGTATTACATCCCATCTGTGTTCCAGTGTCTTTGTGTTTTCTGTAGAAAAATGAGAGAGAGTATTGAAGGTCTGGCACATGGGAGATGGGAATGCTGACAAGAGCAGTACAGGACACTCCGAGATCTATTACACTTACATCAAAGTTTTATTTATTTTTTTACATGGTATGATTTTCATAGTTAAGTATCGCTAATTGCTAGGTAGTGCAATACATATGATTAGAATGACAGATGTATTTTCAGTGGAGTCTCTCAGTTTCATATTGTCTCAGACTGCATACACTTACTTTAGGAGAGTTTAGAAGGACTTGGTTTCTGAGTGCCACTGGTAAAGTATGGGTACTTTGTAGTAGAGGAATGAAAATATTTCAGTGGAAGAAATAGTTACATGGTTGACAACTAGCTAATTATTCCATGAATAACAGAATAGGATACATAAAAAAATAAAACAAATAAAAATATAAACATATTTTAATGAAGATGAAATATAAAAAAAATGCAACAGACATTTACCACAATAGTCTGTAGTAAACTGAGCAGAAATACAAAAAGACAGTGAAAGGATTCATGCATTTATGCAAGGGAGCCATAACTCCTGCACTAATATATACCTGTTAACAAAATGTGCTGATCTCAAGGCTGCAGTAGATCAGAATTAAGGTAACAGTTGATTTGTTAGCTACCCTATTATTTGTTATTTTTTGAGATAGTTGGCTCAGCTTCAAAAGACTTGCTGTCGGTGTATGTGACTTACTCTGGTGTAAGCTTGCACTGATTGCAAAAGATTTGTTCTCAGTGCAATTGTCCTATTTCAGAGTAACAGACCTAGCTATAAACTGGCATGCATGGGGTGGGGGGTTAAATTCAAAACGACTTGCTCTCGGAGTAAGTCATGTACTCCAACAGCAAATCTTGGAGTATGTGACTTACTCCAAGAGCAAGTCTTTAGGAATTTGGCAGACTTTGATGTTGATATTTGCATATGAAGATTCTGGAGCACGGAAAAGTGAAACCCCCTGCAATATCCTGTTTAATTCCTACATGCATTCAGTGAACTAGAAATGTTTTCACACGTTACATATCTTGATAAAATCTTTCTACTCTATAACATTCCGCTGTGTAATAAAAGTTGTTTTACTGTTAATTGTATGAATAGTTATGAATCAAAACTTGTCTTAAAACAAATAAACTTCTTGTCACTCTGCTATAAAGTGTGACATTCCCCTAAGAATTTCTGCACACATTTGCCTGAGTATCCTTAGTGTAAGTAACATGAAAGCAGGTTTGGCAATAAGGGAAAATTGGAAGTTGCAGCATTCAGGTGTTTTACTGTTGTGTATTGTGATGTTGAGTCCACAATTTAATGAAATATATGTGTTTTACATTACTTTCAAGACAAACCTCATTTTGTGGAATCTCAACATAAATACAAGGGGAACAATCCTAAAATGTGTTTGTAAAGGTGTTCTAGTAACTTTAAAAATCCTATTAGGCAGGTAGCTAATTGGAATAAAACATCACAACACTTATTTGTAAGCATTTATTTTGGCAATGTAAAAATTTACAAATCCTAATTTCGTTTTAATGATGCAAAACGGTAATATTCATAGAAAGTTCACCTGACTTTTTGATTATGCCACTTGTAAGACATGGAGAAATGTTAAATGTCTTGATATCCTTGTTTTGTTCCTACAGTTATATTTTCTGATTATCATTTACTTGTTTAAAATTGCATTCGAGTGCCTGTCTGTTCCCCTATTCTTTGTGTCTGCCCTATCCTCCTTTGAAACGTTTAGCTAAAGTTTCTGAATAATCTTCAGTATTGATTTATTTCATTGGATCCCTCTTTAGCTAGCCTGCAATATCCAACACAAAGCTACCTCCACCCAGGGTCTTTTATGCAAGACTTGTTCAGGTGTAGAAAGACTCAATCTGTGAGCAACAAGCTTTTCATCAAAATGAAAAGCGAAAAGAAAAAAAAGCTTTTATTACAATTCAGTGTAAATATTTAAGATGCTGCCCATTATAGTGACATGTGTGGTAAGACGTCTTTGTACTTTTCTGCTTTTTACCATGGCTTAGCCAAAAAAGTTATCCATTTGTATGTTTTAGTTTGTTCTGGGACCTTAGTCTTCTAGTTTAATTTGCAGCTGTGGGAAGATTGTGTTTTTACATTGTACTGCACCTCTGTCTCAACAAGCAGAATTACTTGTAAAAACTAGCTGTTTGCATTTTAAACCCTGCTTGGTCTTAGTGTTGTAGTTTCTTTCACAGTTGTGGCAAAACTGTGAATTACCAGCAGAACTGAGCCTTATTTAAACATTTATTACTGCATAATCTGGTGCCTTAAACTGTAGTAGAATTCTAGTAGTGAGAGTATTCTTTTTTTTTTGTCTACTCTGGGATTTGTGATTCAGTGCTTTCGTAGATGTCTATATTCCAGTTTTGCTCCTATAGTTTTATAGTCTGATTATCATTTATGTGCTTAAAATTGTATTCCACTGCCTTTCTGTTCTTACGCTCTTTGTATCTGGCTCTGCCCCCTGATGCTGAGATATTAAGCTAATGTTTCTGAAAAAGCTCTGATACTGAGTTTATTTGCTTGGATCCCTCTCTAGCCTGCCTGCTTCTTCCATGATTTTTTTTCTCATACCTCTCACAATTTTCCTGTTGTGATTTTGTAAGACTGAGTCTCTGGCCTCTGCCCCTTATAGAAGTGTGATTTGCAAAGTCCCTGCCCCCCATCTTTCAATGCTCTTGTCTGTTCTATAACCTATTTAAGTACTCTTTCAACATAATGTTTTCCATAGATCCATGTATTTGTTTGCCCACCCAGCAAACCAGTTTTGCTCTTGAGTATACCTCCTTTATGATATATGGTCTCCTGCTCATTTTCCCAGAGCTCAGCAAAGCTTGGCAACCTAACCTGTGTTCCGGAAGTGTTTTACATGTATCCAGTGACATACAGGCAAAGCAAAGCCTCAGCAAGGGATTTCCAGCTAGTTGCTTAATTGGTGTGTGGTAGCATTGCACTTGTGGGCCTCTTATACTGTGTACTTACATTAGGAGGACTGGATTTATTCTTCTGGCAGGAGGTATTTGACCACTCTGTCTGAGTTGGGAAACACACACAAGGGCTCATAATGTAATTGTTTTATTTAACAGAGGGCTAATTAGTTAGCTTTCTGTTTTTTCTGTGCTGCTATAAATTTTGCATGTTTGCATGGACTACACGACATCAGAAAGAAGTGCCCTGTATAGTAGCAAATACCTAGAAAGCATATTTTCCTTATAGAATGGTCCATAAAACAGTACCCTTTAAAGTAGTAAATACAGGTCAAATACCTTGCGTGCCAACAAGCCTAGATCAGCTAATTAGGTGCTGAGTGGCGGTACCTACAAATTTAGTAGAATGCATTACTGAGGAAAACATTAAAGTTAGTAGAATTTAGTACTGTTTACCATAATCTGCCCCAATAAAGCACCCATATTAGTCTGCACTAACAATGCACCCTTAATATCCCTCTATTCGCAATACACCACCCCCTTGTAGCTCAACAGTCAAAGGACTGGACAGCATGGTTGATATGGGTAACTTGAGACAATGTAGCAATTATCTTATTTTTGCCAATAACCACGTAATACTTAAACAGAAAGAGTATGTGATTGGTGCGCTTACACAATAACACCAGAGACTAAACACTCTCTTACAAATGCACATCAGATTGTCAAAACCACATATACAACACCTACCTCACATACACACAACACACATAGACTAATATATGCTAAGGCACTTAAAAGCAATCTTTCTAAACAGCAAAGATCACCTAGACCATCAAATGGCAAAGCTATGCTTCAGCAAGCACAAAGGCACTGAGAAAAAACATCACTTAACACCATATACACAGTCGCACCCAATGGAGCCCCAGATACTAAGCCTCTGATGCAAGCAAACACACTTCCCAGGACTCTCATCATAGGGAACTCTACTCTAAGAGAAACTGATGCTCCTCTGACAAGACTGAACAAGGAAAAGATAACAGTTAGTTGCTCATCTGGAGCCAGGATCTGCCAAATTACACACATTCTCACGTCACTACACCACAGGTACCAGAATTATTCCAGCATTGTCCTTGTTGGTTTAAATGACCTGAGACATACCTCTGTGGACTATATACAGAGACACATTATGGAGGTCGCTGACTATGTGTCTTGGGCTGGTATGAGCCTAGCAATGAGCATATTACCATCACTGAGGATGATGCCATAATATAAACAAAAGATGATTGATTTTAACAGTTGGCTGTCTTTCTGGTGCCATTCTATGGGGATCCAATAGTTGTTAGCTTGGGAGGACAAGGACGCACAGGTCCCCTCAAATTATGTATTGTATGACCACAGTTATTGTCATTAGGAGTAATGTATAATTATCAACCAGAGGATGGTTAAGCCCAGGTTGTAATTAAATGGGATAGATTATTTTCAGCACAAAATGGGAAACTGATGAGGCTTAAAATGATCTGCAAGTGCAGCAAGCCTATTACTTACCTATGAACCTATGAGCCTATGGAAGACAGACCACATTGCTTTGCCAAGGATCATCTGCACATCTCCTCCAGGATTTCAAATGCTGGCTAAAATTGTATCCACCCACATAGTGTCCTTTTTTAGGAAAAAACAAATTGATAACCTAACAACACAGCAAAATCAACTCAACTGAAACACAAGGTACTACTCCTCAGTGCCATATGCCTAAATAAAAAACTACACTCCCTGCAAGCTGTCCTTATGTTAAGTAATATAAACATATGTGCAGTTAATGAGACATAGTTTAAAGTGACAGAGAGTATCTCGGCAGTGCAAGGTTTCAGTTGCCTTCCACAGTTTTAGACCAGTAGCTGCACAGATAAGGGCTAAAGGAGGAGGTTTCTTAATATACATCAGCAGTAAGCATACCTTGAGGATGGTCAAACAGGATGATGTGCTGGAGTTCCTCCATGTGCAAATCACCAGCAACAAAATCCCGTACCATAAGTAGCCAGCTATGGGTCTCCATCCATGTTTCAAGAAGCTCACAATGTATATTTGGACCTACTGAAGACACTTACCATTCAACCCAACACCATACTCATGGGAGACCTTAATTACTCCTGTACAGACAAGGAATCTTACATGGCCTCAGATCTACAGGCACAGAGATTCCCGGACTTTATAAATGTAAACAACCTTGGAAAAATGGTGAATACACTCACTAGAGGCTCCAACATACTGGACTTCATACTCACAAATATGGGAGAACAGAACACTGCACCCCTCCCTTCCAAAAAAAAAAAATCTCGTCCTCCCTGATAAGGCCCAACCATAAAGTTGCCTCCATCAAAATTAAAATCAACTCTGTAACTCCACTAAAACCAGTAATAGTTAAGAACTATTCCAAAGCAAACAACCTTTTATTAAAGGATGTTTTGTCAAAAATCAAGACCCGAGAACACAGCAGCCTACAATGAAATGCTCTCAAAAACTGCACAGTTATGCCAGTGGCAGTATAGAGGCAGATGTACCTAACACAAGTAAGCCCAGAACTAGTCCTAGATACAAACTGCCTTAGAGGCATATTAAATTAAACAGGATGTGCAATTACAGGGAAATAAATATGTCAAAAACCAGGAAGTGTAATTTCCATAGGGAAAACAATTCTCTCATCAAACTAAACAGGCAACTAAGAGGGCTAATTCAATCAAATAAAGCCAACTTTGGGGTTAAGCTAGCTTCCAAGGTAAAAAATAACAATAAGGCCTTCTTCAGCTATGTCAGAAACCTCAATGGCAGCATGCAGCAATGTGATGAACTGGTGGTTAATAATGTCACATTCACTGAGCCTGGTGATATAGCAAACCTGTTAGTAGTTCCAACTTTACCTCCTCTCATTCCCAACCGTCCCCTAAGAAATACCCTGACACATAACCCCTCCAACTATAACTAGGGTGCATGTACTGGTTGCATTCACTAAAGCCAAGAATACGGCCTCAATGGGCCCTGAAAACATCCTAGGATGCCTCCATTACAGTCAAAAATATGACTTATCATGACCCTGGAGTCACTATTTAACTATAAAAATAATAAAGGTTTTGCACCATCAGACTGGAGGACTGCAACAGTCATCCCCCTTCATAAGGGAGAACCTTCAACAGATTCTGGAAATCTCAGACCCATTATGATGGAAAGAATTATCATGAAAATTACCAGCAATGACACAGGAGATCTCAAGACACTAAATCTATTCATGTTTGGCTTTCTCAAAGGAAGGTCATTCTTACCAAACCTGGTAGACATCTTTGAAAAGGCCACTAAGGCAATGGATGAGGAGAAAGCAGTGCATACTGCCTATCTAGATCTGGCTAAGGCATTTGATACAATATCTCACTCAGGCATTATCAATACACTTATGGAACTAAGCATAAGCCCCTTTATAACACACTAAATTGCTATCTTGCTCATAGATAGGACCCACACCATTAAGATCAATGACTTCACCTCCAGAAAGAGACTGGTCACAAGTGAAGTCCCTCAGGGCTCTGAGCTTGGACATGCCCTTTTTGGAATCTAATTCTCAAAAGTCAAAGCAAAAGGCAAAGGTCTGTAGCTGACCAAGTTTACAGATGATTGCAAGCTCTAAGCAGTCATTAAATCCTCCCAAGATGAGAACACTCTTCAGGAAGTCCTAACACAGACCAACATTTAACAACTAAGCTATGGCTTAAAACTCAATGAAAATAATTGCATTATAGTATCTTTTCAATGCCAGTTACCCCTGGTAACCGAGTCATCAATAAAACACCCCTAAAAGTTGATTTACTAGTTGGGGATCTGGGAATTCATTTAGATACTAATTTGGTCTTTGACCAACATGTGTCCAAGGTATTGAGAAAATCCTTCTATGCTGCTCAAGTTATAAATAAGGGTATCTAGGTCCAGAGAGGTCATTATACCACTTTACTTGGCCCTCATCAGACCCATCATAGAGTATAATACCTATGTACCTGACCAGACACATGCAGCAATTGGACCATCCACAAAGGTTCCTTATAAAAAGAATACAGGGAGTAACCACAATGTCCTATGCTGATTGTGTCGAATTTCTGTTTGTTTAGTTGCTATGAACGTCTGAGAGGTGATCTTTGCCTGGCATACATGGCATTCCTGGACCCTGTTTTAATGAACCTTTTGCACAACTGCAAAATGAATAGAATCAGAATTACTAGATCAAAAGATGTAAATTTTGCTTACAACATAAATAGGAGATGTTAGACAGATATATTTCTGAAATAATTGCCATTGTCTGGAATAAGCCCCCCCCTCCCCCATCCATATGAAACAGAGTTTCTCTCTATCCATATTTAAGTGCAACTTGGATCAATGGATGAGTATTCGGAAATTTACCCCTGGACTGGTGCCTATGCCAGTGATAGACAGGGTAGTCATTAAATCATCTTCTATATAAGTCAAATTTGTTGGTCATATTTAGATTGCATAGTCAGGCTTATAAGAGCACTAGTCATCGTCTTTCAAATATACACCTATAAACTTATGATTCAATTTAAAGAAAGGCATACATCTGTATGAAGTTCCATCTAATGTGTAATTGCTGTTATGAAGTTGCCATCATTCTGAATTTGACTCTTTTGATTGATGACTGTAGATATCTATGTAATAACATCATTATATAAAAAATGAGTGGAAAATGGATAGCGTGGACATTTTTTATATTCAAGGAGAAAAGCATAGCAGAGTATGGAGGCTGGGGTGCTTAATTTTGTTATGCAGGCAAGCTCATAATAAAAAGTATCAGAGAATGAAAATTCTTTATATGGCAGAGATCAATGACATATTACTTCTATGAAAGTATAAAACTGTAAAACACTAATGATTTAGCCAATAGTCAAATTGCTAACCAAAGTATTTTGTTCTCAATAAAATTTTTAAAGTGACACCATAATATATATGGAAATGACTAGAAAGGAAACAATGGAATAAGAGGAAAATTCAAGCAACTGTGACAAAAAACAGCATCCTAAAAAGCATGTTCTGATAAAATATATGGTATGGGGCAGCAACCATAGTCGAGGCTATTTTCAAAGTAAATGTATATTTACTAGGTTGCATGTAATACACAAAATGCATACATTGTACAAAATTAATTCAGTAAAAATAAATTTTCCCTTCTTTAATTTTACATTCTTTATCAGCTATATGCATTTGCTCTGTAACTTTGTCTAACAACACATATACCTCAATCCAAAATTGGTCAGTTTAATTTTATTTATTTTATTTTATATTTGTTGACCAGGAGTGTCTCACTGAGCCAAAAGCCCTTTTTAGCAGAGGCCCAGGGAGAAAAGCTCCAAATAATTCAAACAATATTACAATTACAATGCAGTTTAAAAACTAATGCAGTAGTCAATAATGCCTGAAAGACAAAACCAAAAGAGAATGCCAACAGTACTGTGTTACAATTTTAGATAAAGATGCATAAGAAGCTACATGGGAAGAAAAGGTAGGTCGATGTTTATACTAGTTGTTATGTAATACATGAACTGTACCAGTATCCTAGGAGGTATAAACTGCCAAGGAATGAGAAAGAAAGTGGAGAGGTGGATAGGAGAAAAAGGAAGGAATAGATAAATAAGGATAAAGGATGATTATGAGAGGGAAAAGTAAGGAGAAAAAAGAATGATGGTTAGTGTGTTAAAAAGGATATGTTCAGGGAGGCCCGGAACAGTTGCAGATCCAGTGCCTTATAAAGTACTTTTTTGTGGCCGATTTAAATTGCTTGGGATGTGTTAGTGATCTTATTTCAAGTGGAAGTTTGTTCTATGCTAAAGATGGGTGGTAGCTGTATATGTTACACCCGGTTTTGGACTTGGGTTTATATATTTGTAATAGATCTTGGGTTGAGCTCCTGAGTTGCCTTGTAGGGGAATAGTGGGAGATGAGGGGTCTTAGAGCTAGACAGATGGCTGGCTGATATAAAAGGGAGTGTATGATTTGGAGCTGGGAGAGGAGACACTGGTGAGGTAGTTCAATCCAATTTAGGTATTTTAGGGAGAAACAGTGGTGGGAATAATAGGTTTGTTGAGCTACAAATCTAGCTATCTTATGATAGGCTGACTCAAGCTTAGTAAGTAGGGTGGAGTTGAGATTAATAAGTATTTGGCAGCAATAGGTTAAGCATGGAAGAAGATAAGCATGTGCGAGTGTAATCCTGGCTTCAGTGGTGAGAATTTTTTTATTTCTATACAGTAGTTCTATTTTCAGATGATTTTTTCTAATGCAATTATTTATATGAAGGTCATATTTCAGCTGATCATCAATGGTAATGCTGAGAAGTTTTGTGCTAGATTCTACTTCAATAAGAGTATTATTTAGGGACAATATGGAGAAGGAAGATTTTATGTGATTAGCTTTTTTGGGGAGAAAGAGTAACAGTTTTTTTGTAGGGTTGAGGATGAGCTGATTATTGGAAATCCATGTCTCAACTGAGTTGAAGGATGACTGAGTAGCTGTTAGAAGTTCAAAAGGAGAGTTGGCAATGGTGGTGACTGTAGAGTCATCTGCACATTGGACTATTGAAGATTGTGGGCAAGAAGAATAGAGTAAGTTGGTGAAGATGTTGAAAAGTAGTGGTCCAACAATGGATCCTTGTGGGACACCCGTTTATACTACAAGGGGAGTAGATAGTGTAGAGTGCCATCTCACTGATAGCAGCCTGTCAGAGAGATAGCTGGAGAACCAAACAACTGTATCTGGGGAAAAGTTAAGGTCAGACAGTTTGTTCAGTAGTAGAGAGTGGCAAACAGTGCCAAAAGCCTTTGAGAGGTCAAGAAATAGACAATAGATAAGTTTGTTATCATCTCTGGCTAAAGAAATAGTGTAGAGAAAGGACAGTAGAGCTGTGGTGGTACTATGTTTGGGTCAGAAGCCATGCTGTGAATAAGTGAGTAGTTTTTCATGTATGAAATATTGCATGACTTGTGTATGTATGCATTTTTCTAAGACTTTAATAGAGGGGAGAGGATAGCAATACGTCTGAAATTTGAGATTTCAGAGGAGTTACCTCCTTTATGAATAGGTAGAGTATAGAATTGTTTCCAGATTGATGGAACTTTAGATTCACAGATGGAGCGATTGATTATAATAGATACAGGAAGAGCAAGAGAGTGAGCAGCTATATGGAGAAATATGAAGGGATACTGTCAGCAGATACAGAGTATGGTTTCAAAATTATAGAATATTGATGAATTATGAAAATCAGCATTATCAATTTTATAATCCGGTATTAGCCATTACTCCTTTCTTGGCCTCGAAATGCAATTCCATGCCACTACAAATCAGCCCCGTAGCAAAAGACACTGGCAAATGCTGAGAAAGGGACATTGAAGAGTAACAACTGTTTAGATTCAGCCATATTTTGGTTATCAAAAAGTAGTAGAGAATTATCAGACCTCTGTAGACAATTCTGTAGGAATGATTAGTGTACTAATTGGTTCTCTGAGATAGAATATGATGCATGGAATCACTGTAGAATAATTATTGTTTAAGGAGAGTGATATTAAATCTAGAAATAGTTTTGGGAATTCTGTTTTCTTCAGAACTAAGCTAGTACACTTCCATCATTTTCCAAGTGTAATGCATAAAAAAAATCTTCCTTGAGTAGAAATGGTGGTCTGTCAATTAATGACATTTTCTCTCCTAATGTTGCACTGCATTTGACTGTCCCAGAAAGACTCAATGTGATGACGGCGAATTAATATTGATAGAAGAAGTCTTAGTATGCTTACAAAATTATCCATGAAAATTTATAGTCAGTGCTCATAACTGCTATATATAGATCAGGATGAATAGCATTAGCTGTGTGTCTGCTAAGTTTGATAAGAATGATGATCCAAGAGTAATGCCATAATTTAGGAATATTTTAAGGAAATGCATTATTATGTATTATTAAAAGCACATTCAACTCTTTCCCTGTCCCAAGCAGGCAACAGTCACCTTCTCCCAGTACTTTCATACCCCTACCCATCCTAATCTTCCCAAAACTTTGCTGTGTTATGCAGTCAGTCTCAAAACAATAAGTATCAGAGAATAAAAATGCTTTATATGCCAGAGATCAATTACACATTACTTCTATGAAACTATAAAATTGTAAACCACTAATCATTTTGCCAATATCTCATAAAATTTTTACATTTCATTCTTTTTTTTTTGTAATAAATTTACAAAACCAAAACCCACAAATGAACGAGGGAGACAGCACAGAGAAATATAACAGGATAATCAGGTATGTTCCACAAAATTAAGTGTAGGACTGCAAGTGCCATAAGATACTGGAGAAAACACGGAAGGGCACCATGGAAGCATTATACAAATACTTTAGTTAAGAAAAGTATGTTTATTCTTAAATAATGTCATTATATAATAGCAATAACCAACTCTTTGGTGTGGTATGTTTAAGCAATAACTGATGAAGCCAATGTGGTATATTAAGATTTACCCATGGTTGGCGTGGTTTAATCATGAGGCAAAGACTGAACAATTAAATAAAGCCAACCGTGGGTAAATCTTAATATACCACACCACGGAGTCAGTTATTGCTCTTATATAATGACATTATTTAAGAAAAAAAATGTTTTACTTTTCTTAAATAATGTCTTTGTATAATGGTGCTGTGCTGTCCTTCCATGGCTGGTAATATCCTGGTGCCTTTTTTTTATGTACTGCACATGTGTATGAACTTTAGTTCCCATGATTACCCAGTACATCAATGCTTTGGAAAGGAAACAACGGAGAAAAGAAGGATCTCCATTGCTGTTTTTGTTTTCTTTCTTTTTTTTTTTTTTTTTTTTTTTAATTAAAAAAAGTTTCAGTCACGTTAGGGGTAGGAGAGAGAAAGAATGGAGGAAATTCAATGAAAATCAGGTATGTGTCTTTAGTTTTACAAAACGTACCTGATTTTCCTAGTATTTTCTCCATGTTGTCTCTCTCGTATGTCTGGAGTCTGGACTACAGATTTTTTTTTTTTTGTTTAAAAAAACAAAACTTATAGAATATACCAACGGAAAAACATCCAAGCAACCGAACCTTTTTCTGTTGGTATATTCTCGGATTTAAAATAGGCACGCTGGTTGAACTGGCCAATCAGCATGCTCATTTTAGAATATTAATGGCCAGTCATTGTAAAATGAAAATTTACCCACGACTGGCTCATTGTCAGTAGTCAAAATGCTAACCAAAGTATTCTGTTCTCAGTAAAATTTTTAAAGTTTCACCATAATATATATGGAAATGACTAGAAAGGAAACAATGGATTAAGATGAAAATTCAAGCAACTGTGACAAAAATCAGCATTCTAAAAAGCATGTTCTGATAACATATATGGTATAGGGCAGCAACTATCATTGAGGCTATTTTCAAAGTAAATGTATATTTACTAGGCTACATGAAATATGCAAAATGTATACATTGCACAAATTTAATTCAGTAAAAATTAAGTTTTCCCTTCTTAACTTTTATAGTCTTTATCACTTATATGCATTTGCTTTGTAACTTTGTCTAACAACACATGTACCTCAATCCAAAAATTGTCAGTCTCATTTCAAAATTATAGAATATTGTAGGAATAACTGATGACATTGGTGTGGTATATTGAAGATTTATCCACGGTTTGTGTGGTTTAATCACAAGAGCAAAGCTTGAGTGATTAAACAAAGCCAACCGTGGGTAAATCTTCATTATACCATGACCCCCCATTAATATTCCAAAACGTGCACACTGATTGGTCAGCGTGCACATTGTAAATCGACTTATACTAATGGAAAAAGGTCCGGTCGCCTGGACTTTTTCCATTAGTATAAGTCTTTTTTAAAACACTGTCTCGCTATGTTAAAGGAGTTTAACATAGCAAGACAGGCTTAAAAAAAACAACGGAGATCTCCGTTGCTTTTTTTAAAGCTGTCTCACTATGTTAAACTCCTTTAGCATAGCGAGACAGTGTGTAAAAAGCAACAGAGATCTTGCTTTCTCTGTTGCTTTTTTTTTTAACCTGTCTCGCTATGTTAAATGGGTTTAACATAGTGAGACAGCTTTAAAATAAGCAACGGAGATCTCCGTTGCTTATTATAAAGCTGTCTCGCTATGTTAACCCCATTTAACATAGCAAAACAGTTTGTAAAAAGCAACAGACATCTTGTTTTCTCTGTTGCTTTTTTCAAAACTGTCTCGCTATGTTAAATGGGTTTAACATAGCGAGGCAGCTTTAAAATAAGCAACAGAGATTATCCGTTGCTTTTTTAAAGCTGTCTTACTATGTTAAACACATTTAACATAGCGAAACACTAAAAAGCAATAGAGATCTTGCTTTTTCTGTTGCTTTTGCCCACAGATCTGATGTACTGCGTAGGTATATGCATGTGCAGTACATCAGAACTGCCGCAGAATACCAGACAGCTGCGGAAGGGCAGCAAGGAGGCATTATACAATGCCATTATTTAAGAAAAGTATTTTTTTTCTTAAATAATTTCATTGTATAATAGCAATAACCCACTTCTGGGTGTGAGTAATGCTGGATTTACTCACGGTTGGCTTTGTTTGGCCACTCGGGCTTCACTCTCATGACCAAACCACACCAATCGTGGGTAAATCCAGCATTACCCACACCCAGGCGTGGGTTATTGCTATAATATACCACACCACAGAGTTGGTTAGTGCTATTATACAACATTAGTGAAGAAAACAATGACCAACTTTTCTTAAATAATGTCTTTGTATAATGCTTCCGTGGTGCCTCTCTTGTTTTCTCTAGTATCCTGGGGCCTTACTGATGTACTGTGCATGCATATGGGACTTCTGTTTCCATGCTTATGCAGTACATTATTGCTGTGTAAAGGAAGCAATAAAGAAAGGAAGTTATCCCTTGTTTTATTTATTTAGTTATTTATTTATTTATTTATTTATGTATTTATTTATTTATTTATTTATTAAGAAAAAAGAAACCTGAAGACTTTTAACATTTGGGAGAAATGGGACAGAGAAAATAAAAGGATAATCAGGTATGTATCTTTAGTTTTGCAGAACGTACCTGATTGTCCTCTTATTTTTCTCTGTGCCGTCTCCCTCGTTCATTTGAGGTCTTCTGTTTTGTAAACTTGTTTAAAAAAAAGAAAGAAAAGTAAAAATTTTCTGGGATATACTAATGAAAAATGTCTGGGTGACCATACCTTTTTCTACTGGTATATTCTCAGATTTACAGCAGGCATGCTGGTTGGGCTGACCGATCAGCGTGCTCCTTTTTGAATATTACTGGCCTATCATTGTATAATAATGAATTATGACATTCAGTATTATCAATTTTATAATCCAGTATTAGCCATTACTTATTTTTTGGCCTTGTAATGCATTTCCATGCCACTACAAATCAGCCCCATTGTAACAGACACTGGCAAATGCTGAGACAGGGACACTGAAGATTAACAACTGTTTAGATTCAACCATATTTTGGTTATCAAAAAGTAGTAGAGAATTGTTAGACAACCTCTGTAGATGATTCTGTAGGAATGAGAAGTGTATTAATTGGTTCTTTGAGATAGTATCTGACGCATAGAATAGACTACCAAATTGCATTAAGGCAAGCACTAGTTTAGATTATTTTTAAGAACAGCCTGGACAGTTATTATGGGAACAACAGTTTTGGTATATTGGCAGGCTAAAAGGGCATTATTGCTCATGCTTGAAATGTTCTTATGTATGTATGTATGTATATTTTCTGACCACAACATCTAAAAATTCTTTTAGATTTTGCAAACAAATATTGCTGTGCATGAAGCCTTCATTGAGTGATAAACCCAGTTTTACATTCAGGAATAGACCGTCCTTGAAGAGACAGTTATGCTATAAGAACATGAGAGATATATATTTCCCCCTATTAGACTGTGAAGGAACATTTCCCTGTAGGAAATGTAAGGCCTGCAGGTTTATACATATAGGTAACAAGTTTGTACACCCTGTGCTGAAATTTGTTATTGAGACTTCCCTCTATGCGGCCTGTCTAACTAAGGACTTGATGTACTTTGCATACTATGTGGTATGCCATGCCTATTATGTAGGGAAAACTAACAGATGCTTGAAAGATAGAGGGCTAGAGCATGTTAATGGCATAAAAAATATGAAAACTATGAATGCCCTAACCCAGCATGTACTGGAAAAGGTACAGAATTACAACTTCTAATTTTTAGTATTAGAAGTCTTGGTCACAAATTCAAGAGGGGTGACTAAGAACTTAACCGAGGTGAAAGAACAAGAGTGGATTATATGTTTGAATAGTGATAAGTCCCCCGGGCTTAATGACGGGGTCTCTTTGAAACGAGTTTTGAAAGCAGGGGGTGGGAGGTTGGCATAATGGTTAAGGTAGTTGCCTTGCAAGCACAAGATAAAGGGTTTGAATCTCACATGGGATAACTGGCGAGGCTTAAAATGACCCACAAGGTTAGCTAGCCTAGTACTAATGAACCTACGACACCTTACACATTAAAGGTTTCTCTGTTTGTTACAACCTGTCTGAGTGAATGGGATACTTTAATTAATCCTGCCTGCTGATTGGGCTTTTACTAGTATAAATGAGCTTAGGCAGTGTGTCATTTTATGTCTGAAGAAGCAGTTGTATAATAGACTGTGAAAGCGCTAACAGTGTTTTATTGCTTTTATTGTTTTATGGTGAATTAAAGTTTTTACAGCACTCCAGCCATGGTGTACTCTCTTTCTTTTTTGGAATTTACTTGGACCATGTGAACAGAGTATTTTGCCAATCTTTGGATTTTTTAATGTTAAAGAAAGAGAATAGTTGGCTATTGTGTATATTTGTGGTGAAAGAAAACAAAGGGAGATATGATATAAGGAGAGGAGAATGTTGTTTTGTACAGCAAAATAGATTGAGAAATTAACAGGAAAGGAGTTCAGTCTAGAGATTTGAGCTCCAGGTCCTTACATTTATTTTTATTCCTGTACTTATATGCATGCATTTTTGCAAGTGTCTCTTCTCTTGACTCCTTCCAGCTTTCCTAATGACTGATTTCTTGTATGATCTCTTGAAATGCAGACTTTTTTCAAAGTGTCATCTGACCAAGGTCTGATGGATCTGAAAAAATACTTCTTTCTTCCTGGAGCCTATACTCTTGAAAATACTCTGTAACATTCTGTTTTCCAATTCCACTGCCCTTTGACTCTACTCCTAGTGGGATCCAGTGTTATGACTACAAGTGTGTACTCTTCTCTCTTCTGATCAATCCCACATTCCTCAGCTGTTATTTTGCACCAATGTGGTTGTAATGTAATTGTCTATACTGAGCAATAACTACTATCTTTCAGAACACTTAGTCTGCCATTCTGTTTCCTTCTTTAGTGCATTTGCCTTCCTCCAAAGCTTGATCTTTCTTTACATCATCTATATAGAGATTTTTATCCTTTCATTGCTGTTGAAGAACTAGCTCCTTTTATTTTTAGAGGTATACTGTTAAATACACTGAGGTCTAGAAATATCCATGATAAGCGCTTGACAGATGTTGCTGCATTTTGAATACACAGTGTTGCAGATAACATGGACTGCTCTGGTTATACAAAATGGCTTTACATCCTTATAGAATGTGTTGAAGTATGCCAAGGTGAACAAACTGAACATGCAAACTAGGATTAAGACAGAGGCATTTAGAAAGAGGTACAGAGGAATGTGGGCTGCATTAGACATATGAGCACATTACATAAAATCCTTCCTTTCCAACTTATTAGTCTACACCTAAGTGGTACAGATGGGGACACTTTTACTTTAGACATAGCATCTACAGTTAAGGAATAGTTATAGTTATGAGTGCAGTAGGCAGAACACAAGTGTGATCAAAGCTATGGCACATCTGCACACTGTAAGAAACAGAGAAGCGTGAATTCCTTTTGGTAGAACCAAAAACTGTGGTGGAGGCCCCTGGTCAAACATATAGAAGAATTCAGGAAAGAATGAGTGAAGGTGATCCCATAATCAAAGAAGAAGGTAACAGGGAGAAAAAGAAAGGAGGGGAATTAAGTGAAGCAATGGATCTTGCTTGCAATGAAGAAATGCTGAAAGAAATGAGTTAGTAGGTGAGTAGGGAATGGTATACCAAACAGTGCTATGATGGGCTGCTAGTTGCCCCAAGACCTGCAAGAAATAGTGAACAAGATAAAAAAGTAAACTATCATTAAAGTAACATGATGGAAGCTAGATATATGTCTGTCAAGAATGCAGAGTGAAGTAAACATAAACCCAACATATTAGTTAAAGGAGACGCCATTGTGAGACCCACAGATGTGCCCCTCACCAAGTTGGATAAGGAGAAAGTCATGGTTAGTTGTTTGTCACGTGCCAGAATCTGCCATATCACCAATGCACTCAAGTCTCTCAACAGGTACTGTTATGACTCTGTCATAGTCCATGTTGTAGTGAATGACTTGAGACATACCTCCTTGGACTACATGATCGAGCTCGCTGAGTATGTGTCCCAGGCAGGTATGTTCCTAGTCTTAAGCAGCAATCTACCATCACCCAGAATGATGCCTCAGTACAAACAGAAAATGATTGACTTTAACAATTGGCTTAGTTTCTGGTGTCATTCCAAGAGGATCCAGTACCTGACAGCGTGGGATGACATGACTGACAAGCCATGATGCTTTGCCAGAGATGGCCTGCTTCTGTCTCCCTTGGGATTTAGGCTCCTGGTAAAGGCTCTTGCCTCCCCCATAGTGTGCTTTTTAGGCAATGCCATGAGGTCAAAACTAACAACATGAAAATTTCATCAAAATGTAAATTAAAGGTCATGGTGCTAAATACTAGGATTCTAAACATGAAACTGCACTCATTGCAAGCATTCTTAACCCTGCAAGAATCTGACATCTGTGCAGTCACAGAAACCTGGTTCAAAGCTGTGGAGAGCACCCCAGCCATACCTGGTTACTCATCCTATCATTCATTCAGACCCCAAACTGTGGGCCGTAAAACAAAAGTAGGTGGAATTGAATATATATAACAGACATACACACCTCTAGGCTGGTCAAGCAGTATGATGCACAGGAAACACTCCTGGTGTAGTTAACAATTGACAAGACCTCTGTTCAAATCATAGCTAGCTATAGGCCTCCAACTCTGACTCAAGGTGCTCACTCCAACTATCTGGACCTCTTCGAATCTATCAAGATTCAACTCTTTACTCTGATC
Organism: Protopterus annectens; assembly: GCF_019279795.1. Lineage (NCBI taxonomy): Eukaryota > Metazoa > Chordata > Ceratodontiformes > Protopteridae > Protopterus > Protopterus annectens. The sequence continues at coordinate 218,635,278 of NC_056738.1, forward strand.
CTGGCTGACTTTAACTATCCAACCATAGATTGGAAAAAATACTCATGCCAAAACACAAATTCCCAGAGATTCCTTGATTTTGTCAATGCAAATGCCTTGGACCAGTTGGTTGTCACCCCCACAAGAAGTGAAAATATGTTGGACTTGATATTAACCAACATAAGTAACAACTGCAGCATCCCTACAGTGTCATCATCTCTGGTAAGATCCAACCACAAAGCAGTCACTTTCAAAGTCACCATCTCCCCCTTCCCCCCTTCCCCCCTCCACCCAGCTAGAGTTAAACAAACAAAAAAAAAAAACTTCTCCATAGCTGATTACAACCTCTTGAGGGAAGGTATAAACTGCTTCACAGCCCCCTTCCCCTCCATAGGAACTGGCACATATGTCCAAACCTACACCAAAGTACTATATAAGCATTTATATAGCTGCATGGAATCAGGAATACCAGAAAGAATTAAATCATCCTCCTCAAGGAACAGTAAACCTGTCTGGTGGACATCTACAATAAATAAACTCAATAACAAAAGGAAAAAAAAATTGCTGTCCAGGACCAAGAAGGAGCAGGTGCCTAAAAATAAAGGCTTTTTGCTTTGGATCACTACCTGGGTTTCATGATTTTTGGAAATTACTGTGAATGAGATCAACGAAGTTTTAGGACTACTAGTTTTTCTGTTTTTTTTTCCTCAGCACTCATGCTGGTAAGGTTGGAACTACACAGATTCCTGTGCTTGTTCATTTTTTTATATTGTGATGTAAGTTGCAAAGTCCTGTCCAAAGTTATTGCCAGATTATTTATCCAGGTGCTTGAGAAAGAATAGTTCCTTTTTTTTCTTAAGCATGTGTGCTAAATGTTTTATTTGCTCATTGAGTTTTTGATCAGTATGTATTGCAGCTATATTTTGTAGACTCAGAGAATTAAAGAGTGATCATTTTAACAATTTTATGAATGGTCAATCGTTTTCTGAGATAAAGTGGCATCACAGTCAGAAAGTATTAATGAGGGTGTGTGGGAACTGAAGTCACACACAAGTTATATGGGGGCAGCTGCCTTCTCGCAAACTGCTTTATCTAATTTATTAGGTATTAATTTGCAGAAAATTCAGTCACTATTTCATGAACTTCTATACTTGACATCCTTGCTTTTGTGCAATTATGTGAATGAGGCTGTGGTGTAGATCTTACACATTTTAAACTGATATACTAGAGCTGAACAAGATTAACTGCTAGGTATTCTACAGGGATGTAATATAATGCAAGGACTTCATAATGAAAGCCAGTTTGCCTGACAGATTGAACAAACTTCAATGAAAAAATTTTGTATGGGGGTTGAAGTCCTACACACCTGAAGCACAGGAGGCAGTCCCATCTTAACCTCCTTAACTAATGTTATTATCTAATAAATTTCAAATCCTTGGGTATAACAAAGTTATTTCACTGGGCACATTTTCAAATCTTTTGGCACAGTCAAATAAGCTTTGAATATGCCATCTCAACCCAGACAAACACAGAACATTACACAAAGATTAAATAGCGACACTCTACTTTGATGGCAAAGTAACTCACTGCTGTGAAGCAAAGAGACAAAGGCAGGAATAGAAATAAGAGTGTTAGTATGAAGTGAGTTTATTTGCATTAACTACATTCTTTTGACAATTCACTTTCCTAAAAGTGAAAATGCTGGTTGAAAATTACTGGTATTTTTTTTTTCAATGAGAATCAGGTAATTTCTCCTTTCCCAACTGTAGAGGGTCTCAAAGTTTGTATATTGAATTAGAAGGGGGCAAAGAAGTGCAGGAAGGCAAGCACTCCTGCAAAACAATACTTTTTTTTGTCAGAGTTTTGTTTTTCGAACTTTTGAGTTGGATTAAGATCTGTGTTTTGACATTTTGAGAAAATGTCATTAACCTATTTATTTAGACAAATATAATGATATATAAAATCTGCCATCGTGCTTTAACCTTTTCTTAGCATTTATGTTTTTACCTGCAAAATACTATATGCATTTCATATGGCAATAGCATATTAAGTATATATTTTTTTATTTAATATAATTGCCGTCCAAATTTTAAGGGTATATGCAAATAAATGAAAATCTGGATGCTAATCTTCTTCGTTCAGCTTTTCCCGGTTAAGGGTCACCACAGCGGATCATCTTTCTGCTCATGATTAGCAGTGGAGTTTTACAGTGTCAAGTTGCCAGCCCAGCACCCAACCTTGCACAGAAGGCACAATCCACCTACAACATGTCTTTGGGATGAAACCCACACAACCACAGAGAGGACATGCAGACTCCAAACAGAAGGCACCCCAGCCGAGGATCAAACCAGAGAGCTTCTTGCTGAGAGGTGGCAACGCTAACCACTGCACCACCATGGCCGCCTGAAAATCTGGAGGCTAATAATGAAAACAAAAAAACAAGTTTTGTATACTGTACAAAAGTCATGTAGCAAACCAGATTTCAGAAGGGTACACATTTTCAATATTTGAAGTTGTAGCTAATTTTTCAAAACACAGTAAAACATATTTCAGAATTGTAGTCCTACTATCAGCTGTTGAAATTATGACTAGGTTTATGAAGGTATTTTTGTACTATGGATCCTTAGCAGAAAGGGTTAAAGAATGCTGACAAAAAATGCACATACTGGATAGCTTTTGAATAATGACTAAGATTAAAAAAAAATCATCACCACTTTTGCTATTTGTTTAACATGGGTTGATCAATTAGCATTATGCCGAGAAAATGTGATTCAAAGTTAGATATAACTGCAAGAAGAAAGACATCGTTATCTGTTAATTACCAAGCCTCTGACTGAAACACTAGTGCTGTCAAATCTGACCATGACAGTGTTGTGCCTAGGGGCCCATTAATTGCTCTAACAAATGCTCACACACACACACACACACACACACACACACACACACACACACACACACACACACACACACACACACACACACACACACACACACACGCACACACACACACACACACACACACACACACACACACACACACGCACACACACTCATTCACCAATAAAGCACCTCATACTTGCTCACACTTGCAGAAACACTCATCTATATACTGTAAGGCAGAAAGCAACAAATGTACACACATCCAGACAATCACTTCCCTACCTAGCCCTCGTAGTGCTACCTCCCAAGCAAACACACACATGCACACATATTCACACACACACACTCAGTCACTCATGCACAGTCATACTCACTCCCTGACATTCACACACACACAGACACACACACACACACACACACACACACACACACACACTTGCACATATCCATCCATTCCTTCACCAACAAGCCACGTCATACTTGATTATCCTCACAGAAACACTCATCCATACACTCTAAGGCAGAAACCAACAAATGCACAAACATCCAGACAATCAATTTACTACCTATCCCTAATAGTACTACCACCCAAGCAGACAAACACACACACACACACACACACACACACACACACACACACACACACACACACACACACACACACACACACACACACACACACACACACACACACACACACACACACACACACACACACACACACACACACACACACACACACACACACACACACACACACACACACACACACACACACACACACACACACACACACACACACACACACACACACACACACACACACACACACACACACACACACACACACACACACACACACACACACACACACACACACCCGCACACATTCGCGCACACACACACACACACACACATACGTTCATGCAGCCTCATTGATTGTCTGACAGACATGCACACACATATCCACAGACATATGCTGCTACATTCTCCTCAACCACATATCTATGCTGAGCTTACCCACACCAGGAAGTTAGAATGCATGAGTGTCATGATTTTATGATAGTCACATTTTCCTCTAGAGTAAAATTTTCCTTACCTAACCAATTCTCTGACTTGATTAGCCAAGTAAATCAGAAGTTACAGAGATTTCTGGGTAAGGCACATGGCTAATAATCATTCCCTTGGACTGCCATATTAGATGTATGGATTTTAAAAGTAATTGTTCTGTCTAGTTAACAACCCTTATGTTCTGTTCTGGAATGTAGCAGTTTCAAAGGTATAACATAAGTGAACCTAACAAAAATGATATCTGTCCTGCATGGTGGCTAACATCCACTGACTGCGCAAAACTTTCGTTCACAAAAATGATTTTTTATTTGCATTGGTTTACCAGGAAAGATTGACAGGACATGTAATCAATTTTCAGCAGAGACCCAGGGAGAAAATCTCTAACATTATACAGTAAATTGACTAATACAATAGGGAAAAAACACACATTATGAAGAAACTAAACATATAGTTATGCACAAATTAAATATATATACCAATATGATACAAGTCTAGTACATGGGGCATAATTTGGGATTTCTTTAAAGCATGTCAGTTATGAAGTTATACAAAGGAAGTACACTGGGCAAGTGAAAATTACATGATGTCAGTTATTATAAACATAATTCCAAGCAGCAGTAGTATGCTTAAAAAATAAAGTTGGTGACCTATAAATGATATCAGTCATTTACAATAGTTATTGTGCCAAGCGGTATTTGTATGCTTATTTATGAAGTCAGTGCAAAGAAAAAAATATTATATATTAAAGAGTTAGGTAACCTGGGAATGCATAGCAACATGGCCATTAGTCAGTGGGGTATTGTTACAGGTGAGATTTAAATGACTGGAATGTATTGACTAGTGTAACAGAGAACAAAACTGAGTTCCAAATTTTAGAAGAGGAGACATATAGAGGATGCTTTAGAGTATGGATGAAGAAAGAGCAACATGTGGAAATGATGAATGGAAATATAAATTGAGGCAATTAATTGTTGGTAACCTACTTCACCTTACATTAAGTAGGAGATACACCATGAGATTTTGCAAATTGTGACTGTGAAATGTTTTTAGATCAAAGCTCATAAGTTGCTACTGATTAAATTCTTAGGTGTTATAATTCTTACATGCTTGAGAAATGAGAAGTAAATTAATAAAAGCACAACGAGAAATGAGAGGTAAATTAATAAAAAATATATTTATTTAATTCATTTACCGGGTATTGTCCAACTGGGCACGAGGCCCATTTTCAGCAGAGGCCCTGGAAGAAAAGCTTCATATGTACAAATAGACACTATTGAACAATCAAGTTGAACATATATTAAACAATGTACAAAGCAAAAAAAAAAAATCAGTACAGTAAGTAACTAAATACAATAATTGAAACACTTTTAATAAAATTTGAGAATTAGATTAACAGCATGAATTAGTAGTGAGAATAGTGTGATACAGATTGTCAAGAAAGAGCAATGTAGTCAGTATAACAGGTTAAAGACAAAGCAGTATATGTGCTTACATTTGCTATCTGAACTAGAGCGTAGAACCATGTTAGCCTTCAACAGATAATAACCGTAGTTGAGAGAGTGAGCTAGTTAAGAGCGATGCATGGCAGTAGTAGGTGGCCTAGCCCAGGGAATGGCAGGAGTAAATCCATCGTTTTTCTAGATGTTCGTTGAGGGAGTGTTGATACTCATGTATGCTAGGGTTTTTAGCTATAGGTTGAGGAAGGGTGTTCCAGTATTTTGCAATTGTATAGGAGTAGAGGGTGGTGCCTTGAGAGTTGTGGGGTTGAGTAACCTTTAACATTAGTTTATTTGAAGATCTTAGTGATCTAGGATTGCTGTTGTGTTGGATTAGGTTTCTGAGTGCTGGGCAGTCATTTGGTTTGTGAATTATTTTGTGGGCTATGGACAGTTGGCTTAATGTTAGAAGGTTTGGGAATTCTATCCATTTGAGTTGTGAGAGAACTGAGCAGTGATGTATTCTGCAAGGGTGGCCTATAGCGAATTTGGCAGTTTTATTATAGCATGTTTCAAGATTATTTAGGTCTGCTTTATAAATGTTTGTAAATACTTGGGAGCTGTAGAGGAGGGAGGAAAGTAGTTGTGTGTGGGCAGTGTCTAGTCTGGCACTTTCTGTAAGGTAAAGTTTAATTCTATATAGGGTGCCTAGTTTGGAGTGGACTTTTTGATGGTGAGGGAGATGTGGGTATCAAAACTTTGATATTCATCAACTGTGACACCTAGAAGTTTGGTTTGGTTAGTGGGTTCTATTTTGGTTCCATTTGTGGACAGGATTGAAAGTTGGCTCAGACATGTTTTGGGTTTATTGTACCTGAAGACAATTAACTTGGTTTTGTTAAGGTTTAGTATAAGTTGATGGTTGGTGAGGTAGTTTTCCATGTCCTGAAAAGATTTTTGCATTTTTGTTTGTAGGTTCTGTGGGGTGGGGGCTGAGCAGATTAGTGTAGAGTTGTCAGTGTGCTGGACTATGCAGGCTAGTTGGGCTGCAGAGCTGAGGTTGTTAGTAAAAACTGTAAACAGAAGTGGGACAAGTATGGATACTTGGGGTACGCCAAAAGTGATGGGTAGAAGGTGGCACAGGGTGTTTTCCCATTTGGTGGCTTGCTGATGGTTAGAGAGATAACTGTGGAACCAGGGCAGGGATAATGTGTTGAGACCATGGGATTATAGTTTATTTAGTAGAATTTGTTAGGAGACAGTGTCAAAGGCTTTTGACGTGTCTAGAAATATGGAGGAGACCATTTGGCCTCTGTTTATGAGACATTGAATGATGTTTATGAAAGACAGTAGGGCAGTGCTGATACTACGTTTAGGCCTGAAGCCATGTTGTGTGGGGGAAGAGGAGGTTATGATTGAGAGGTGCGTGAGGGGTTTGGAGTGTATGAATTTCTCTAAGATCTTGGCTAGAGGGGAGAGGATGGCTATGGGGCGGTAGTTAGTTAGTTGTTGAGAGGGGCCGCCTTTTGTAGGGGAGTAATGTGAGATATCTTCCGTAGTTGGGGGATGTATTTCTCCAAGACTGAGTGGTTGACCAGGATTGATATGAGATAGGCTATCGAGGGGGCTGCAATTTTAAGGAATTAGTTAGGTACAACATAGTTTATTTAGACTATCATACATTTAAATTCACTTACATAAACCATCAGATAAATGGTATATTATAAGACTGAACTAAACTAGAAGATTTAAGTTTATTTTCTGAGTCATTCAGTTTTACAAATAAAGAAATTGACAAATTAGGTTATGAGTTCTGAAGGTGAGTTGTGAAAAGAACAAAAAACCAAATGAAATACAAATGAAAATCTAAGAATAACAGTGACTTAACTAACGTGCAAGAGTAGAAGTATGCCCAAGGAAGTAAATGCACTAATGGGGAAAAGAAAATCAGGTATAGATGGATTTTATCCACTGAGAGTGAAAATAAAAACTTTAACCTCCAGCAATTCATGTCAGATTAGATGCACAGTTTCATCTTATAATAAGGGGAAAACATGCAAATGTAGTGGTGTACAAAATTTAGAGAGCTGCTTGTAAAACTGCATTGATATACAAAAATTTACAATAAGACTCTAATGTAGGAAAATGTGACTTCCTTGCATTTGAATCAAAAACAGCATATTACAAATCCTGCTGAAATGAAAGAAGCATCACTTTGGCTCAAACCTTTCCTCTTCCTTTGGAATACATACAGTTTCTACAGTTCAGCTAAATGAGTGCATCTAATGAATTTTAATTACTGCTACTGTAAATTACTTTGATTCACATCCCCATTCACTCTAAGTAGCTGCTTCAAATAAGCACTTAAATAAGCACTAATCAACTAACATGATGAAATAAATCACCCTATCATTCTGCAACTGTCTCATCTAAAATTTCAGAGCTATTCAGCTGACTTTTCAAGCTGAGCAAGTTTCATACAAACAGGAAACAAGTACTAAAAAAAAGAATATTAGACCCCCTGTGAACATTACCTGAGCGAAAGATGAGACAAACCTGATCACTGAACAATGTTAATTAACAACCAAATTGAGACAACGAAAACAGATTAAGGCAGAATTTACTACAACTTTACTCTTTCAATATGTATGTGTATATACCAAACTGCACACAGCTCTGAAAACTGCTT